>NW_024425230.1:11499866-11974574 GCF_017311325.1 Ursus maritimus | reverse complement strand
CCCCCCCCCCCCCCCCCCCCCCCCCCGTGAAGTGAATGCACAGCTCAGAGGACTTAGCTGCCGAGTCTCAGAGCCATCCCAGTAATTCCCGGTACAGTGGAGAGTTCACCATAAAGGGCTCGGTCTCAACAGATGTTCTAAGTGGCGCCTCCTGAGTCGCTCTTGTGTGGTGGAGAAATACAGAAATCAAGCTAAATCAAATTAGTCAGCAGAGTAAGAAAATAAAGGTCAGGTCCACCAGCATCTGAGTAAACAGCCTGGGCCAATATGGCCACCTTCAGTCAGGAACTAATTAAGGGCTGATTGTCCTTCTCGGCGAAACCTCAAAAATGCATGGTGCTGAATTATTAAAAACAACACACACACACAAAATAATACAACCCCCCCGTCCAACACACACACACACACACACACACACACACACACACACACATCTGCAGTGTGCCAGATGAAAAGATAGAGAGCCATAATATCCCACGGAATTGTGTCTCTTGGATAGACATATTCCCTAAATCCCCAGCACTCTTTGTTTTGATTACAATTTTTCTTCCTTTAAGGGAGCAGAAAGTATGCTCGCAGACTGTCTTGTGTTACAGCTCCTTTACCTTTGTCTGCCTATCTCAGCTGGTATTTAATTGGTCAGCAATAGGAGGGAAGTCTCCTTTGAGGTAATGAATATTGACTGTTTATGTTGAAATGTCACTGTGAAAAGAAAGCCCATCACCAAAAAGAGAGAACCCAGTGTGAGAGTCTCCGACACAAAGGAGACACCACTGGAACGAAGCCATTGAAAAGCAAAGCAGCTGAAATTCAAAGAACAGATGAAACAGAAATGGCCTACATGTGTGGGAATTTTAAGCTAGCCGTTGACAGGTGAAAAAGTCATTATTTTACCTGTTATAACCAAATGTAATTGTGTGTTTTTCCAAAAATGACACCGAGGCCATGACTCGTAGAAGTGTTTTAATTGAGAAACCATCCTTATCTCTTATGAATAATTTTCGTTCCACAAAGGTAATGGGGCAAACCTAACAGTTAATAATTACATGGATTCTAAGTAGCAGAAAAAAAGGGCGAAGAGAGGGAGCGATTTTGCAGGGGTAGCACTCTCTGGAAAAGGTCCTGCCTTTTCAGACAAACCTGCTGGATCTGAAAAGTTTGGACTGTGGTCCTTGCAGATGTTAAGGTGAAAAGGAGAGGGAGAGTGGTACCATAGGCCCAGAAGAGCCTGCTAATTCATTCAGATGGGTTGAAAACAGGACCATTTAATAATTGGGGACGTGACTTTCGGCATGTCCGTAATTCCGAGGGTGACCCTGAGCTGACAGGGTAACCCTTTCAGCCCTGGCCGAGCACTGATACATGGCAGTTGGGTTTTGCTGGGAGGTTTGGCTTTATTCAGCCACAATGGATTTTATGGGACTGCGTGAATCGAATTTTCCATTCTTATGTTTCCCCCAAATGGTGACTGGCCAGATGAGTAATATCAGGAAAAGACAGCAAACAGAGAACGTCTAAGTGATGGAAATGCGTAGGAAGTTTGAACGTTGCCAAGGGTTTAAAAGCTGGGGCTCCTCTCCACCCCCTTTGTGCCTTCATGACCATTTTGCAAATTAATGATAGCCACCAGTATTCTATTTCTTGCCTTTTTCTTGTGTAGAAGGAGGGAAAAGAAACAAAGAGATAGCTATATAACTATTGAGTCACTCTCATGGGAAAAAGAAAAAGGCTGAAGGACCCAGATAAACAGAAAACTGGAGTTTCTGGTCCCCATGAATAGGCAGTTGTATTTACAATGTGGCTTTACTGTTCACATATTTAAAGTTCACATATTTGAACTTTATCATAATTGGGACCCCATCATCACAAATTTCTGAGGCAAGAGCTCATTACCTTTCTCTTTGGATCACTCCCCAATGCAGAAAGGGGTTCTCTGTTTTTATTGTCCAACCATCCAATCATGTTTTTTTTTTTTTTAAAGCCCCATAAATAAAAGATGACTTCTGAGTCCCACCCGGTGTCATGCTTGAACCCTAACCCGTGACACTCACCTAACTCGGTCTAACAAGATGCGCGCCCCACGAAGAGAGATACTTCGTCATTAGCGAGATCCATTTCACCTTTAAAAACCCTTGGCTTCCCGTTTGCATTAAGCGAGATTGAGACGTCTTAGGTCTCTCAATGGCATTTAGGAAGCCTCCAAGACAAAAAAGGAAGTCATTACATCTCCCGTTCACCTGCAAAGAAGATGTCATTAGAAGAGGAAGCAAAATGAAACCCTGTCAACTTGTTAGGGCCCAAAAGGTAATTCTGCCATCAAATATGGAGTGAGGGGGGGCGGTGATACCGAATCCTATTATTACTGACACGGAAGAACCTAGCAGTGTCAAAGGTGTCTGATGCCAGAAAAGTTCAGGTGTTGCTAAATTCATTAATGTGTCAGTTTGAAAAGATGTGATGTCATTCCCGTTGTCTGTAGGGATGAAAACTGGAATCCACTTGCTCCTATCAACACACTATCATCTTAATTCTGTTCGCTCTGCACCTGATTTGCCATCTGTAAGGGGTTAAGGGCCATGGGCAATGACTCTTTAAAAGGCTACTAATATTTGACATATATCATTTTAATCTGCCCTCCCACCACCACTCCCTTCCACCAAAAAAAAAAAAAAAAAAGAAAGAACAAGAAAAAAATGTTAAGTCAATACTTCTTGTGTGTAATAGTTTGCTTGCCAGATTTTTGCTAATGAGGGGAGTAGAGAGACAGTGAATCTCTTCTGCTCTTTTATTTATTTTTATTCTTAAATATAAATGCACTTACCTTCCTTTGTAATGTTATGTACCTCCAGGTAACCATGATACGTTTTGGTAGGAATTTGGTATTTAAATCTCCAGACATTAGAGAGGTTCTCTCTTTCTTCGTTTATGAATACTTTCTTCAAATTTTATTTCGATAGTTTCTTTTGAAGATGTGAGGGGACGTCGTAGAGGGTGTCTTGATGAACAGGCTGTAAATGAATGCTGTGGATTTGGTGAGATAAAAATATTTATTTGGCAACTTGTATTAGAAAGTATTCAGGAGGTTATAGTATAGAAAGCAAAATATAGAATAAATCATTGTGTTGAGTAAAACACACCATATTTAATATTGATATATTCTCAGAAGAGGTAACACTTGTTTTTCTAAAGATATGTGTTACAGATGATAGTTTTAAAGACAGATCACATTGTCATAATTTGATTTTTTAAATTTGAAAATATCATACCAAAATAATCAAATTTCAATGAACTGTAGGGATTATCTCAAAAAAGTGAAATCACCAATTTTCATACTTTGGTTCAAAGCACTGTTTATCTGCTTAATTTACTTTTCGAAGGATGAGGTAGAATTTTTTGTGATTTTCTGCTAGAAAACTTCAGTAATTAAATGATAATGGGAAAGTGACAAATGCTCTTGCCAGCTACAATCACAGTGTCATTTCTATGAAAATAACTGCAGTGCCATTCCCGTCTGGGTTCTTCTATTCACTACTATTTATTTTATTTGTAGAGAGGTAGAGCTTAGGAAACATGCTGTCTTGTTACTCTCCTACTTTTGACACTAGTAAACAATGTAACATTATTTCATGCCTGGGAAAATAATGTGGTCATTCCTAGTTGTTTGTTGGTCCCCACTGCTGGCAAATCTGGAGTCTGGTTGATGTACTTTCTGCAAATTCAGATTATGTGCCTAAACTTCCTCCATCAATCTCCACCACTCTGTCCCACCATCAGCCTCCTTTGCAGAAAACAGAAACTTTCTTAAAGCATGGAGAATAATCCTTCTGCAAACAAGAATTTTGTTGGTGCCCATGAAACCCCGCTTTTCCCTTTCCCCAACTGATTCAATTAAAAATCCGAATACTTTCCTAAGCCTGTCAAGCTCTCTTTAAAAGGGCATTTCCTAGTTCTGAAATACGAAAAATTTATTTTGAAGCAATCTCGCTTACGCCGTTAAGGCAGTTGGAGTGTTCGAGAAACAACCGCAAATAACAATTGTAAGATGCGTCTGTCTGTAGGACTGCATAATGATTTTCTTAACAAATCAAAGACCTGGTTATTTTACTTATTTATTTATCTTTTTTACTGCAGCCCTAGACCACGATGTAATTTTCAGGCCCGATTTCCAAATTCCATCCTGAATGTTCATGCATGCACTGATAGGCTGTGTATAGACTTTCTAGGCAGGAGAAAAAATTCAGCCACAGATAAGTCCGGCGTGCGGCTGTTGTGGGAAGGCGGGTGAGCAGGGCTCGCCTTCATTGATATATGGAGCCCTTAACCCAGTGAGTAGCACAGAGGTGGTGGGAAGGCTCCCCCTGGACGAGTTTTTCAAGTTGATCCTGGTGGTTGTATTGTTGGTCCCTCTGGGTAGTGGGGGGGCGGGGGCACACACTCTGGACTTTCACTTGGAGGAAGAAAGAAAATCAATCTTTGTGCCCCAAAGATGGGGCCGCTGATGCAGAAAGTCACTGAGGCATTGGAGTCTTGTAAGGAAGACTCAGGAAATGGCTCCAGGCTTCAAGAGAGAGGCTACACTCCATCAGTGCTCTCCGGAGATACAAGGGGGCTCGGATAGAAATAGCAAGGGTGTGGACTGGCACTGGGCCGGAGTCGCTGTGCTTTTTTGATCAAGAAAGAGGAAAAAAAAATAGCTGAAATTGGGGATGGATCTGTATATTGGAAAAAAATAAAATATAACTGAAATGCTTTGTTCTCTATTCACTAGACTGTAACCTATACCCTACTCAGGAAAAATCGTGCTCAGATCACCGTCAGTCCTTTTCTAGAAGGGCTCTTGTAGCTCGTTTGATATGTATCAAAGTTTGCATATAGTGCTTTTTGTCTAAATGTATGATTTGATATTAGCGATTACACACAGTGATGGAACACCCTTCTACTGGAAGATTGCCAAAGCAGTCTGCAGCTAAAATCATTTTTTAAAAAGTATTCCAGATTATATACAGTAATATAATCAGTGACTGAATTGTTGTTACTACTTGAGAAGGCAATGCATTTATTGAAAAGAACCATTTTAATGAAGTGATCGTTTTAAGACCAAGAATAAAGGGTGTGAGAGCTTTTCGCGGTAGCATGCAGTGTAAACACTGGCTTTGTTGCCGAATTGTCCTGCCCTTTGAAAGGCCAACCATTGTTTTGGGAGCACCCATTCGTGACCCACGAAGGTCAAGGATTGCAAGACCCAGGTGAGGGCACCTGCTGCATTATCTCCTACATTTTGAGATTTAAGCTTTATTTTTGGTTCCTACAAAACCATCCACGATTATACAATTTCATTGGCCCCCACCTCTTCAGTGTAACAGAAAAGAAAATTGTTTGTGCTGTCAGTAATAACAATAGCGAAGTTCTTTTTGATATTTCTTGCTATGCTTAGAATTTGCAAAATTCTTTTCCTTACCCAATTGCTTTGCATTAGGAAGGGTGGGTAATCAAAAAATTAATACTGTTTTCATATGCTTTTCAATACCTTCAAACAGTTTCTACTGTCCTAATGAAGAAGGTACAAGGAAAATGTTTCTCTATGGTGCAAGGAGAACATTCTGTTTGGTTCCTAAAGAGAGTAGATGAATTTGTGGTGGCAGCTTTTGAATTCTGCTTTTCTCTCACTGCTGCAATGTTCCCGGCAAAGGGCCCAGGAAGAGAGCCCTGTGGATGCTGATCTTTTTCACTGTAGAAAAATCTGAACTTTCGGGTGCACGAAAGCAGCGAAGCAGGTAATATTTGATAAGGACAGAACATTCTCTGATTTGACCCCCCTCTCCTTCTAAAAGTCATCTTCAGACTTGTCCCCAGCAAACCCCAGCAGGAAGTGGTTCTCCAAAAACTTATAAAGTGGAGCCAGGGCTCCCCCCAGACAGATTTTTCTAGAAATCTTCGTGCCCCCTTAACGTGGGCTCATGGGATTGAATGCAAATTCTACTTACTCCTGCTGTTAAGAACCCTGACAGTGGCTACATTTCTGTTCTTATTCCATGAGTGAGAAGCGGCCAGTTTCTTGGTTTGTTTCAGCCACTTGGCAGAACATATTAGGTCAGAAACGGGGTATTCTGGTAGAACAGTGACGGAAACCCATAGCCCTGATGCTAAAGGATGGAGAAAGCAGGGCATGGGCCTCAAGTAGTGCTCATTTATTGCCTGGGTTAAGCTGTGCTTCTGACATTGGCTTTGAGGAGGAAATTATGACATTTAAAAGAATCTCCCAAGCTTTATAAAAAGCATGCGGATATCTATAAATATTGATCCAAAATGAGTGCAATGAATAATTTATAGTGAAATATACTTTCTTTGTCTTTCTGTTTTTAAAGCAGCTTGGTTTTTCTTTCCCTAAAAAATTATGGTTAGACAACCATATTTTTTCTCTATCATTTTAGAGCCATTTCTTATTTTTAGGAAAAAAAAAGTGTGTTGTTTTCAAAGGATGTTTGAAGTTGGGGGGGGCATCCCAACAATACACACATCACCAAAATGGAAACATACTGTAGATGTTCTAGTGTTAGAGAAAAATGTAACTTGAAATTTGAAAAAAAAAAAAAGTTTAATTTGTTGTCATAATTTTGTTGTCTTTGGTGCATCGTCTCAGTTTGCAGAATCATTTAAACGTCTCTTATGTTTACTTGAATAAAAATAGGGATTTCATTTGTTGGAACTAGTGATTCCAACCCAAAATATACTCTTGTGTAATGAGAGCAAAATAAACAGGTGCACTCAGCATCACTCACAGTATGCCTGACGAAGGGGCAGCCCATTTGGAAGATGCACTAAATATTCCAAAACCTCACCAGGAGTTGGGCTTTAATTGATCACGATTCTGGGTCTTTTCTGGAACGTCTATCAATATTTTCACAAGGGGTCAAAGTGCCTTTCGCTTTCTTCCTGTCTCTCTATACCCTTAGACACAGATGCAGAGAAATTAACGTTCCACAATTTTCCTGGAGAAGCCTTTGTTGTTAGTTCATTAGGCTTTTAGGATGGCTTTTATCCACTTAGATAAAAGGGCTTTACTTTTTTGTTTCTTCCCTGTTGAGCTTGCTATCTCAGATGCGTTGATTTTTGTTGTTGTTATTGTCTTAACATTTTGTTAGTTTTCTTCGTTTGACTCATGATGGAAAGAGAGACAAGAAAGGAAGCATGTTCTGAGTGTGGCACTTGTCCTTTTTGGAAGACGTCGACGATTGTGGTTTTTCCACAACAACCCATCACTTCTAGCTCATTTAGCCCCTTGGACTAAATGAATGCAACAGTGATTTGTGAACTATTGTTCCAAGACATGTTGAATTCACGTGTCTCCCAAAATCCAGCAACCGTACATGACTATTTTCCTGAGTCCTCTTGTAAGTCTTTAGGCACCCTTACTTTTTTTTTTTTCCAAAGGCGGGGGGAAGGAAATCGGGAAGTTCTGTTGAATTGCGCAGACTACAAAACTGAAGTTCTAAGCAGGCTTTTCCTGAAATAAAACAGGAATTCTATTTCGGTTCCTCCGAATGTAGGCTCTCAGCTCTACGTCTGTTCCCTAGAGGGAGCTTGGCGCTGTACCATAGGAGCCAGGGTTTGGAAGTCAGAGCAGAAAAGGGTTCCAATTCAGGCTCTGTTCTGGTTGGCTGAGAACCTGGGCAAGTAACTTAACCGCCTCCATGCTGTTTGTTTGCTTGTGCAAGAAAAACACGCAATAATAATAAGAATGCCTCATAAAGTTGTTCTGAAGATCAAATGAGAGAGCGTATTTGACCTGGTATGGAAAAGCTTCAATAAAGGCCTTCCTCTTTCCACCCTGGTCTGTCATAGTAGCTGCCTAAAATTTGCCTAGTATTTCCCCTTGATAAATATATTATGGGAAGAGATAGCTCTCTGAGATGTCTGACTGCAGCTTCCCTGCTAAAAATCTCTCTGATTTCTAGTTACTCCGAATAGGTCTAAGCTCCGTAACTGATGTTCCAAGGGCCCACCACATGTGCCAGTCTTCCTGTCCTGGGCTGTCTGTCCCGTGAATACCTGGTGTTCCAGGCCAATCAATGCTGTCCTTCCACAACCCAGTGTCTTTTTCCAGCTCCTTCGTGAATTCCTCTAATCAGGGTTAATTTCCCTTTCCTCTCTGCTCCCACAGCATTTTGCGCCTGTAACGTTCTGCCCTGGCTCTCCCACCCACTGTATTGTGGATTCCTTAGGTCAAGGGTAGAGTCTTAGTCCCTGGTACAGAGCCGTTCAGCATCCAGTGCTTATGGCATCACCTTCACGCTGTGACTACTCAGATATACCTCTGGGTAGAGCGACCATACCATTTATCATCTAAACTGGGCCACTTGTCCAAGCAAAATGCTAGACTTGATGAATGCTGGGGCCACGGGCTAAGCAGGTGGCCCCTAACTCAGAGGTGGAAATAAGAACAACAAATTAATGTTGCCAGTCCGTTATTCCAGCAGGTTGGAGGAGACAGAGGATTCACCATTGAACAGATCAGCCTACAGACTATTCATGGGCTGTGCAAGAGTCACTCATTTCTTGGTTTTGGTTCTGCCTCTTTTTAGGACGCTCTGCTGTTAGGACAGCAACGTGGCCCTAGCTCTGTAGATGGTGAGTGATTTCCCTTATTTTTCTTAGTCCCCCAGTTGTGCTAGGAGCGTGCCGATAAAGAGCTGATTCTCTACGGTGGGTGGGACTTATATCTGTGTTTGAGGAATGGAGGAACCACTTTAAGCATCTGAAAAGTTGGCTCGATACCATAGGCATGTTCAGAGCTGATTTAAAACTAAGCATCTCCCCTGTAGATAATCTGTTAGGAGGAGGGGGTGTGACTTGGAAAAGCATTTGGTGACATATTTGATAAATGGTTGGGTTTTAGAAATGATTAAAGCCCAATACAAGATACTTAGCAGGGATCACTTCAATTTATGACGTAAGAGACCACGTAAGGGGAGGCTTCCATCTTCTCTGTGCTGAAGTTCATGGCGGCATGGGGTGAACTGTCTTTGTCCTTGTTATTTAAGTTTTGGCAATAAATTTGGAGTTGACTACTTGAAGGGGTGACGGGTCTGGTAGGCACAATTATGCTCGAGATCCACACATTAGGCTTTCTTAAAATCTGTAAAATTTCCCATGTTAATCTTGTTCTTACTAAGAAATTCTCTAATGTTCTATGTTAATTCCATTATCTTTAATGGATTGATTGTTTCTAAGTGTTGTGGAGGGGGACAGATCTTACACGAAGACTCTCTGTCACTTGCGTACATTTGTGATGGGATGAAAATGTGACAATTGAACAATGCCGTTTGCACCATATTTATATAAGGTCCACATCTGTGCATGGGTGTATTGTTTGCATGGCAAGTTTGGACATCAAACAACGGTCTCATTTTTTCCTGGCTGTCCGCTCGAACAGAGGCAAGCCTAAAGGACATAAATGCCACGTCCCTCAGACAATTGTGTGAATAATTCTCCCTGGGTCCTCTCCTTCTGGGTTTTGGCCTTGGCTCCCGGTGTTCACAGCATTAAGAGGGTTAAAGGTTCTGGCATGGTGAATTTATTGTTGACATCTCACAGTCCTTAAAGGCAGGATCACTAATGGGTGACCTTGGGGTTCGACCATTCCAGACCCGGGAAGATCAAGTCTCACCCCCCCTCCTGCAAGTGTGGTGACCCCTCTATTCTCACTCTCCCTGGCCTAACCTTTAACTCACTGATCTTTGACCAAAATATTAAGCAAACACCTGCTTGGGTCTGTGGTCCAAGACTGTGGACTTGAAGATCTCCCATAATTTCATGTGACTAAGCTGTGGTAATAATAATGAAATGTAGAGCAGACCTGTGGACAGACTGACAGTAAGTAATTATATTGTTACTGACCACATACAACACAGAGTCTGTAACAACCCGTGTGTATGGTGAATCAATGCTGATCAAGTTGACCAGAGTATTAATGAATTGTCAGTGGTTACACTAAGGCTTCTGCTATCTGCGTTAACACGGACACTAGTGCAACAGTATTTATTCCCTATTACTGAGGGAGACCAAGCCTAAAATTAATTTTAGAATGCCTGAGATTTACCATTGACAGTAATGCAAAATGCATTAATGTTTAACAGTGGTACCAGGAATCGTTTAAATGATTAGATGGGAAAATATTTGGTGAGGTCAGCCGAGATTAATTTCGTACTTTGAGGAAAGGAATTTTACGTTGAAAAAGACTCTGAATAAAGAACAAAAGCAGGCGAACACTTGGTGTTTTGCCCTAAATCGTTCCACTAATATTTTATAAAAGCAGATTCCCTTGATAGAATGAGAGGTCTTAAAATTTGAAATCATAACAACAAAAATTTCTACAGAAGACTAAGACTTTCTGTCACTGGGCAGAGTGAAATGAAACTAAAAAGAATAAAAAAGTACTCACCAGCCTTCATTAGTCTAGTGTAAATTGTTAAGTCTCATCACTATACATCGAAATAGAAGGACGTAAATTAAAAAATAAAGTAAACCAAATAGTTAAGATCGAACTATCGCTTGTCCAAATGTTTTAGAAATAAATGATCGGTTTCTGACATATTACTTGTACTCCCTACTTAGAAACCTTTCATTAATTGACAGGTCTGTTTAAAACAGCAGGTGAACAGTATACCTCCAGTCCCAGAGAGCACCAGCGTCTGGGATGCTCAACCCCAGAGTGGGATTATATGAGGTACAGAGGAAACTTCACACTGCATCACATATTTGCACCTTTTTTCTTTATACAATAGTACCCATGACTTTGAAGGAAATAATGACTAGTACTGCAAAACCATATTGTATCAAATCAGATTTTTTCCCTCTAAATTAAAACATAGTTCTTATCAAGGCATATTGAAATCAATTTTGTCCTGTTTCCCCTTTGATTCGGTCAGAGGATGTCATTGTTTTCTGATTTTAAATATGTGTCATGAAGCAGAGCCACAACTTAAAGCCTTGGATGTCATCATCTCTCTCCTGCCCCTTGCCCTATCTTCACGGTATTATTGAGAGTGGCTGCTGTTTGCCGTTCTCAACAACCCCCCTCCCCCGTCCCTGCTCTAACTTAGACTCACTACTCCTTGACGACTAGACTAGGTGACCGGAGAAGCAGAACTATTTGCATCTTCGTTTTAGAGACAAGGAACCTGAAACGGACGTGACACAGTTACTAACTGGCAGAGTTGAGATTTAAATTCAGGCAAGCTGACCCCAGGACCTTTCTCCTGACCTCTGTGCCAACTGCTTTACAACCCAAGTAATAACTCCATGGAGAAGGCCACACAGCTTGGTTTCTCCCTCTGCCAGGCAACCTTATTTTATTTATTTATTTTTTAAGCTTTTATGTATTTATTTGCGAGAAAGCATGCATGCGCGCACAGCGGGGGGGAGAGGCAGAGGCAGAGGGAGCAGCAGACGCCCCACTGAGCAGGTAGCCCTTGGGGGGGGGGGGCAAGAGCTCTATCCCAGGACCCTGAGATCCCTATCGAAAGCTGAAGGGAGACACTTAACTGACTGAGCCACCCAGACGCCGTCCCCCACCCCCTTATTTTACACTGTAGGAGATTCAGTTGAGCACCTGGCAACACCCCCTAGAACTTCCTGAGACCTTAAACGGAGACTACCCATCTTCACTTTCCCCAAAATGTCTAGTGCTCGCCTGACATCGAAAACATATATGGATAAATAAAACGACAGAGGAAGTCGATATAAATTATAAAAATAAATTTTTCTTCCCCCACATACATCATGTATGTCAAGTATCTTTCTTTACTATTTGACATCTGGGTCCATAGAAGAAATTTCATTAATGAAAAGTCTTTTCCCTAATGAAAGAAGCATCATGGTGGCCTCGACCAAAAACTAAGGAGATGCAACATCTTGATCTTGATTAATTTGGACAGATCCTTTAGGCATGCGTATGCGTCCTCTTCTGGCAATGATCTCGTCTCACACAACCTGGATAAAGATGTTTATATGGATCTTTTTGCTTCTGAATTACATGGCCCAAGAATGAAGTAATCTGGAAGTTGTGGGTTCCAATGCATAAAATATAAATGCCAAATAAGTTAACTTGCTTAATTAAGAAAAAAATGCACATGCGTGTGATTACACAGCATGGGAGAGAATGGTGTTCTGATAAATTTTAGGATGGCTCTGGGAAAAAAAGTTACGCCTTGTTCCCTTTATTTCATAAGCTGAATTCATATGGTCCTAAATTTCAAATAAAAAATATCTTTAGAAATGATATGGAAATTATTAGAGGCTTGAGCAAGGGGAGAATAGGGAAGGAAAAATTGTTGATCTATTCATTTCCCTTTGTTATAGGCAGTAGTTAAACCATGGTTTGTGTTTCATCGTAGCGACTCATTATAAACTGATGGTCTGACAAAATCAAGAGACTGAAGAGGGACGTGATGAGTTCTATGACTGAGGCTTAAAAACACTCGTCCGGAAAGCCTGTCTTATTTGCCTCCATGAGAAAAATCTCACAAGTAAATTGCTGCGTCGATATTATATACCGGTTCCTCTTTTCCCAAATGTGTTTATTAGTGAAATGACTTAAACCACTTTAAAAATGTAGTGAATTAAATGGAAGTGTCTGCTATAATACTGTAGTAAGAGCCTGAAATATATTTAACTAGAGCTCATCATGGTTAGACACAAGTATGATTTCTTCTCTGGAAGAAAAGGATTTTAGGTATAGGCTTATGGAGGGGAGAAAGGATAGAGAGAGTCATTGCCTTTTACAAGTGGCTTCAGAAGCAGAAAGGGTTCTGCATTTTCAAACCAGAAATTGTTAAAAGGAACCAACAATTGAAAGCTTTCTTGATGGCTGCTTATGCATACGCATATATAGACATATATATGAATATCTTTTAAAGGACTGTAGCTTTGGGGTTTCAAAGAAAAATTCAGTGATATATGAAGGATTTGCAAAGAGCGTTCCTGAATGAAGAATGTGCATCAGTCAAAAGCATCAATAAATACGTCTTTTTCATATGCAAATGGAAATTTCTAAAGTAAAGAAGGCATTGTTTTATAAATAGTGAGATAATATTCTTGAAAAAGGTTACCAGTGATTACATAAGTTATCTCCTTCATAAAGAAATTTAGACTCACGGTTGCTCTTTTCATTAAAGCAAGCTTCGCATCCAGACTCATGCTGAAAGCCAAACTCTGAATTTTAATTAGAGATAATAAATAATTATATTACTTAGGAAACTGAAACTATTAAAGACTGCTGGTACCATACTTCTGTATTTGAAGGGTGGGTAGTGATACATAAATCACATTAAAGGCAATAAGTGGTAGGTGGAAAATTAGCAATAAGCGTGGATAAATTTTAACGCTAACCAGATAACAAAAGTAAATATGCATTGGCCAGTCACTGGAATCCAGAAGAGCTCAACTCCTTATTTTGAGATGATTATAACATTGTCTGTTCTGCAAGTAAGGTGGTTACTCTTTATTTTTGATGGGGGACAGGAGGGAAGGGCCGTGGGAGCTGTAATTTATATTCCCTCCAACTAGAAAAATTAAACTTTTTTTTCCTCCCCCTTGCTTGCTTTCTTTCTTCTTCTTTTTTTTTCTCTTTCTTTTTTTTAAAGAAAGCACATTGACATCTCGAGAGAAATTACTACCCCAGAGTCAAGGGC
Source organism: Ursus maritimus (assembly GCF_017311325.1). Classification (NCBI taxonomy): domain Eukaryota; kingdom Metazoa; phylum Chordata; class Mammalia; order Carnivora; family Ursidae; genus Ursus; species Ursus maritimus. The sequence continues at coordinate 11,960,883 of NW_024425230.1, read as the reverse complement.
AGAAAAAATGGAGAGACAGACTTCCCCAACCTACACAGCCCAGAGGGACCAGCTGACGCAGAGAAAGCAGAGACTTGAGCCATTAGAGCCAGGACTGGGGCTGACACTGACCTAGCCGACACCCGGCATTGTCCCGCCATCTGCACAAACGTGAACTTTGCCTCCAAAACTTGGCTTCTCAATTAACATGTCCAGCTGGGGGAGAATTCCGTCATTTCCCTAATATCCTTATTGCCACTGGCCTGACATATTAATATTAAAAATATATGTGCACAGATCAAGGATTTTCTTAAGCACTTCTGTTTTTACTGCAGATAATAGGCAGGAGGTGAAAGCAGACACAATATAATTTGAAAAGCATAACCCTGATTAGGCGCTGATTGGAACGTCGTTATACCTTACATTTAAAACCTTTTTATTATTAGAACTAGCTGTCAAAACCAGGCTCTGAATCTCCTATGAGATAGATTCAAGGGCATGCGATGCTTCGCTACTTCCGTGCAAATAAATTTATAGTTCAAAGTGCCATTTTCTTTGAATATGTCCTTAAGTATCAGAGACCTGTCATGCGCATTGCCGAGGTGTTGGTAAAGATGTGTCGTCTGGCTTTAATTTGTTCTCTTTTAATGGACGCTCATCATTATTCTCAGTTATTGTTCATTTCAACGTGTTATGCATTGACGTGGTAAAGAAATAAGACCACAGTATTCGCTATTGGATGATAAATGGACAATGTTAGTAAGTGTGGGGAGCTGGAGCAGTTATTGCCGCTAACCGTGGAAGTGGGAGAGGCTTGCGTGTGCTATCGGCACTAGCAGGGTCATCCGAAGAAATCTCTTGGATCAAGGCATGGCTTCTAAAGCCAGACTCCCCGGGCCCAACCCCTGGCTCTTCCTAGTAAGCCATAGAACCTTGAGCAAATTTCTTAATCCCCCTAATCATCAGTTTTCTCATCTTTAGAATGAGGTAGTACCCGTTTGGGGCACTGAAGGAAAGATTGACTGGGATGATATGGGGGAAGCCTCCAGAAGAATCCTGGGCATGTAATAACCAATCAGTCATGTGAGCTATCATTTAGGCATTTAATTGTGTTTCGACAATGTCACTAAATGGGTATCAAAGCCTCTGCTTAAAATACGTGTCATGACAGGGAGCTCACTAGGTCCTCTGGGCAACCTTTCCCACAGTTCTGCTTGTTACAAAGCTTCCTCAAATGTTTTTATGTACCTTGTGTCTATTTCTTCCTTTTACCCTGTTCTGTGTTCATATCCCAGAGAAGCAAGCTAATGCTGCTTCTGGTCGAATATCCAAGAAAAGTAAAGCATGAGAGCTATCACTCTGGGTCCAGCACCTTTTCATATATTCTCTTCTCTGGGACAATTCTCCAGGCTCTTCAAGTCCCCGTATCACCCAGATTAAAATTCCCCACTGTTCAGAGTTGCTCGGCCCAACCCTACTCCTCAACAACCCAGACTTGTTCTACGAACTCTGATGTCTTTGGGGGAAGAGCCTGAACAGTGTAGCAATGATGGTCCAGGCTCACTTCTGGTCTCCACGACTTCCAGTCATGTGACATAGGCACATGGGTGAACTTTCTGAGCGTCAGGCTCACCATCTGTAGAGTGGGCATGATGTTTCCATCCTTGCTGGCTGGCCATGAGATGGATGCCTGCAATCCAAGAAAACCAGTAAGAGATGAATGCAGGGAAGGCATTACTCTGGGTCCCGTGCTTTTCATCATTTAGGGCTGGATTCTCTTTCCCCTCCCTTTTAAACAATGCAAGAGTTTATCCTCTTTGTGTTTCAATGACAACAGGACAGGTATAGCGTGAATTAGCTCTTGGTGCCAAAGGAGATGTTGACCTTCCAAAGCAGCACGTGGTGGAACAGTCAGAAAGAACAGCAGAAACTCTGGTACGCAGACTTTCACTCACAGTGGGATTCCACACAATGTATCCTGGGCCCGACTCAAATAAAGCAGGGAGGCATCCTGGGATTGTTGACCCCAGCCATGCAAAGGCAGTACTTTATGAAGAAAAGGAAATCGAAGCTAGGTCGACTGTCCAGTTAGATCATCAGCCAGAGACCTAGAAATCTAGGTCTAAGTGACTCCGTGGAAAAGAAATCTAGCCAAGCAGATTCTAGTGGGCGTGTGTAAGGCCAGGAGAAGGACACACATACAGTCTAGAGAAATTTTTTGAGGTCAAGAGAATAGCTGCTGAAGCCATTTATCGGGAACCCAGGCAGGAGGTAGAGAGAAAGCTGTCAGGGTCACCAGTGAGGGCATTGTGTGATGGGAATTGTCACAGGCCTGTTTGGGCTTCCTCTCACTCTCTGTTGATTGACTGACCCTATTGCCTCCCACCAGGGGGAATGGGATGCAGGGAAATGAAACTAAAGGGAAAACCAGAAATATAAACAAACTTGAGCTGATTACTGACCTCCATCCAAATTCACTTCGCCAGTCTCAATTTTTTTGGACACATCTCCGGGTGGGATATTTAGAGTAGAGTGTAGATGCCAATTTCAATATGCAGGAACACTAGCTGTCATGCCATTCTTTGGTTCAAAAAATAATCACAGACTGTGACTCTGAAGAAAATTACATTTGAATGGAGTTTGACTCAGTGGGATTCTGTCGTATTAGAGCAGTTATTCCTGTTGTTGTAGTTTTGTTCCTAATGGTGATTGTGTTTATTTTATTACCTGAGATAATTTGCGTTGCTTTTCTTACTTTGACTGAAAGGTTGATGAAGTTAAATCTTCATATTTAATTTTACCATTATTCTGTTGGTGGCCAAACACCACTTGCATATGTGGACATACTGATCAAGCATGACATGTGTGCACCCATTTACTTATAGGCATGAGCTATTCAATTTTGAACGTATGTGCATCGAACTATCACCTGCCTACCTACCTACCTTCCTATGTATCATCTATACAGAATTTCAGACAGACAGAAATTCTGCTATTCACATTTCAGGAGTAACTGTAGGAGAGAAAGAGAAATTCTCAAATAGCTAGAACCAATTTGTATTGCAGTTGAGGGAAGGGAAAGAGAAGGTAGGGAGCGTATGTTGGTCAAACACCTACTATGTGCTGTGTATCACGCTGGACAATTTTATAGATATTATTTCTACTTTATTCTTACAACAAACTTCAGATGTAGATATTATTATCTTCAGGATGGTGAAGCCTTCAGGAAGCAGGCTCTTGGAGGTAAGTAACTCACGGCAGGTTATTCAGTTTGTCCACTTTGAACTCAAGCCTGTCTGATTGCACAGCTTATTGTCTTTCTCCGGCAGCCTACTGCTTGCTGAGAAAACAAAATAACTGGCTGGAGATGTAGGAAACTCCAACACATAGAAATGAATCCTAACTAGCATCTATAGCCGGCAAGAAAATAAATATATATATAGCAAGTGTATCATCTCTAACTCGTACTGTCCTTACCCAGCAAAGTGACCTTGAGCAGGTTAATGCCGTTTTGAAGCCCCAATTTCTTTATCTGTAAAATGTGGGGTTTTGCTAAATTAACTCTGATGTCCCTTCGTCTCTAATCCTCAATAGCTTTTTCATTATGTCCCGCCGTCCTGGCCCTGGCGTGTGCTCCTTGCTCCCTGGAGCTCTCTCTGAACGTGGTGTGCAGGTTTGCCTCTGTGTGACACGCAGTGTCTTGAAATGGAAACTCGACTGAGTTAGCATTACACATAGAGGTTCATCCTACAATGGCCACTAATGATCCCTAATCAAGACACAATCTGAAAGGTAAACAAACCAACAGCTCCTTTGTTTTTGTGAAGTGAGAACTAAGGGTTATTGATTATTCTTCTGACCCAGGACAGATCTGTATAGATCTGGGGAAGATTGATGGCTCTTTTGATCTGAGAATCAGCCAAGCCTGACAACACAATGCCATGTAGAACTGGACTGTCAGTAAGGCCCCTGACGGCACTCCGCCAGCTTCCTCTTCCTCTTCTTCATCCCCTTCGAGAAACTCTGGTCAGTTCCATTCACCCCATCACAAGGTGTGTCATAATGAAGGGCTCCTGATTATCAGTGCATGGTTCTCAGCCTGGGCACTTCTGACTCTCAGGGATGGAAAAAATAAATAAATAAAGATGTGTTTTCAAGCTGTATCATCCACATTTTCAAAGCCTCTGAGAAACTACATTTATTCACAATCATGCGTTCCAGGCTATTTGCCCAACTATGATTGATTTGTCTGCAACATATTAAAACAACAAATAACAGACTGGGGTAGGGTAGTCTGTGCATATATTTTAGGGACTCTGTGTTTCATGTTTCTTGACATTTCTTCTCCTCCACTGCTGGAATGCTGTGACATAGAATGGTAACTATCATCGTGGGTTTGAAGTTGATCCTGGGTGTTGTGAGCCTGGTCTCAGGGATGCCAAGGGGCCCTTAGGAGGCCTGGTTATTGTCTCAAAGGCCCTAGGGTTTACTGACTTCCTCGAAGTACTTTGCAGCCCCATCTGTAGCTGAGAAAGAGAATCTTTAGGACCACAAAATTTCTGCATGAATTTGCCTGGTAAAAAGAAGAAGAAAGAGGAGGAGGAGGAGGAGGAGGAGGAGGAGGAGGAGGAGAAGGAGAAGAAGGAGGAGGAGAAGGAGGAGGAGGAGGGGGAGGAGGAAGGAGAAAATAACAATTTTGAGAAGGAACACAAGGTCTCACAAAAATGCAGGTCTGAGGTCGTAAGCATTTACCTTCAGTAATTCGGAGATAATGTAAGTTAAAGATATCAGCCACCTATTTGTTTGCATAAGGTGCGGTATTGGATCCTATGACAAAGTCAGACACAATAACACATATACATGAGTATATATGTTATTTTAGAAACACGGTTTGTATTTTTACTGACTCTTTTCCCCAGTGGGGTTGTACTTATCTAATGAGAAACTTTGCACTGCGGTAATTAACAACCCCAAAGAGTTGACCACAGGTTAGCTCAGCTGTGTAACCAGGATTAGAGAGGATGGAGTGGTAGGGGTGGAGACAAGGGGTGAGAGTCACCCACTCTTTCTAGAAATATTCCTCTACTGTTGAGTGTTGGTTTTGGGGGGAGGAAGTGTTTGGTTAAGGGTTTAAGTTATCCTTGATGGCACAGTGGTTCAGTCAATGACCATTGTTGTAGACAGAGGACAGATTGCTTACAAATCTTTCAGCTGCTGGTCCACTGTTTCTCTCAGGCTGCCATGCTGCTCCCAGATTTTTCAGATAAGTTAGAAGGGGTACCCCATGTTAGGGATATTATTCAGATAGCTCAGCAATGATTCCTGATGTTCCCATCCCTCCGCCCTGTTCCCCCTCTGCCATCCCAACACATTGGCTGTTATCAGAAGGCCCTTAGAGTTTATTTCATGATCCCAGGGAGTAGCAAGCCTGTGCTACCAGCAGGGGATTCCTCCCTGACTTTTACAGCAGCAGAAGTTTCCCAACAGAGGACAGAGCCCCACCCCGGCCAGTCAGCCTGCTCTGCCAGAGGTCAGATGTGACTGCCGAGTGGCCAGAGTTAGGTCACTGACGAACACAGAATGTGATACACCTTCCAGAAGGCATCTGGACTAACAGACTGTTTTGTCTGTGAGCACAATCATGGGGGAAGCATTTTCCGTCTTGCAATATGGCCAAACACACTAGTCTGCAGCGTTATGTTTGGCTGACATGTTTATGAAGTAGCTTTGGTTACATCAGAAAGCAAAAGCACCCTTCTTTCTAAAATGTTTCTCGTGTACTTTTCCTGGGTCTATATTTTACTTCTCACTACTTCCTCAAAAGGATCAGAACTGACTGCAGTAAACACAATACAACAGCAGTAAACCATTCACAACAAATTAAGGAAAAGAAGTCAAGTCAAAGGGGGAAGAAGAGGAAAAAGTCTTAGTGTTGAGAAAGGTGATAGTAATAGAGCACAAAAATTTTCTGTGAGCTTCCTAATGGCCATGGCAAAGAGAGAAGATGATTGACTTTAATGAAGGGAAGCCTGTCTGCTCATAATGAGAGAAATACTACTTCCCTGGCTCTGTCCCATTAAAACAATAAAAAATAATAAAAAATAACAGGAGGTAGGATGCAAATTACATAGGGACATTGGACATTTAGTGTCTTCAGTTAAATAATTGCTGCCAGAAACTGGCGGGGTCCATCGGCATCCCACACATTCAGGGGACTATTTGGCTATATGGTATGGACAGGTGGAGGTCTGAAGGCCTCTCTGCCCTCTCCACTTAGTGTTGTCAAACTATGGTCTTCAGGCCACTACCAGCTCACCCCCTGTTTTTTGTAAATAAAGTCTTATGGGAACAGCAGCCTACCTATTTATGTTTGTCTACAGCTACTTTCAAGCTACGGTGGCAAAGGTGAGCCAACAGTGACCACATACCCTGTAAAATCTAAGATATTTACCATCTGGCCCTTTACAGAAAATGTTTAGATTTCTGTAAAATTCCTGGTCTAGAGAATTCCTGGTCTAGAGAAATACCTGAAAAATCTGTCCTTAAAACTAAAAATTACCTGCTTAAATTAGTTACCTGGGGGAGGAAACGCACTAAAACATTACTAGCCAGTAAGAACTTCGTGTAAATGCTTCATTGTCTAGATATTTTTGTATGCCAGCCAACTGATTGAAAAGAATGGAGGAAATGGAGCTCAGGACAAGTACGTTTTGTTTAGAAAGACAGTAGGGTAGATGAGTCTGGCTGAGGTTTCGTCCTGGAGGGATCGGGAAGACCAGCAGGTGGCAAGATGGCAGGAGATGGCGTTGGGGTGAAGGGAAAGGGTGGCGTGAGACGTGGTTTAGAGAAAGGATATCCTGTGAAAGGGAGGATGAAGATGCCCCTTCTTTCTGAATTTTACCTAAGAACAACTCCGGAGGTGTACCACGTAGACTCCATCATTTTTCTCAGTTCCCTAGGCAGCGCAGGGTAGCCTCTTCACGGTCCATTTACCGGAAGTTGCCTAAAGAGAGAGAATCGGACTAATAAACACAGGAGCTCATAATGAATGGGGTGACTTCAGCGTTCAACATGGGCTCATATATCACACTCTGTTTATCTTTAAAACGTATATGTAATATTTAGCCCCAAATACCGGTGGAACTAGGACACTGTTATTTATTTTTATTCTAACTCAGGTCTAGTCCTCTTACCTCTGTTGAACTTGTAAATTCATGGAAGAGGCAAATGAAACTGAAAATATACAATGAGACCTAAAGGGTGTTTTGTTGTTGTTGTTGTTAATTTATATTTTTATGTACTTTACACTTTGAAAATTTGGGATGTGCTGTTTCTCTTCTCCAAAAAAGGTCGGTAAGTCGACAGAATTTTTAAGGAAATCTATCTAAACTCTGTCTCTCTATTAGAGACCTTTTTGGCATCCATACTGAGTTGATTTAAAATGTGTAAAATATGCAGGGTCACTTTCTATATCTAATTCAAGAGGGAGACAAGCTTCAATTCAAGCATACATATTTTGAATATTATGGGCATATTTATTATATTTTGCTTAACAAAACTTTCTATTGAAATGGATTTTTCCCATAATGTGAAAATCCCTCTTTTAAAAAATTATCCTTCTTTAGCACTTATTAAAAAATCCACTACAGTTTTAATGAATCCAGAATTTGGTAATTAAAAAAAAAAAAAAAGGAAGAAGGCAGCTCTGACATAGAACCTTTTAGTTGAAAAGAAATGTGATTTTGAGCTCCTCCTGCTTGCATTATGTCAGCTGCTGGGGAAATAGAAGTCTGAGAAATTAGCTATTCTTTAAAGGTTTTTCAAAGCAACAAGGAAAACCAAGCCAATGGAACTAAAACTAGAAAATCAGTGATCGCTGAATTGTGCAACACCTGTTGTAAGTTTAGTAGAAAATCTAGATGATAGAAATTGATTTTGGGGGGCACCTGGGTGGCACAGCGGTTAAGCGTCTGCCTTTGGCTCAGGGCGTGATCCTGGCGTTATGGGATCGAGCCCCACATCAGGCTCTTCTGCTATGAGCCTGCGTCTTCCTCTCCCACTCCCCCTGCTTGTGTTCCCTCTCTCGCTGACTGTCTCTATCTCTGTCAAATAAATAAAATCTTTAAAAAAAAAAAAAGAAATTGATTTTGGATAAATTAGTTGGAAAAATATGGAGGACTCAAAGCTAATCATCATGATTAATAATAGAAAGACACTAATAAAAGGTGAATATTAATGAGTTATATGATCTACCTATTATAGAAAAATGGATAAACCCTCTCGGAAGTAAATTAAATAATAAATATTATATTTATCAAAAATGTTTTATTAACGAAGACTATTTGAAAATATGGGAAAGAGCAAAATACTGAGTATTCTTTTATATGTTCAATTTTAAAACAGAAGAGATGCCCTCTTTGATTCTTGGAAATATGTTGAACTTCAGGAGACGTGAAAAACAAGGTCATTTCTTGGACACTGTGCTTAGAAAATGCTGTGCTGATATATGGCTGATCTCATTTTAGTTAGCAATTCTGCTGCTTGAGGCAGAAGTTTTACTGTTGTTTTGTTTTATTCACTTTTTTTCCCATTTTTTAAAATTTTATTGTGTTATGTTATGTCCTCAGGGCCTAGAATAGTCTCTGGCACAGAGTAGGTGCTCAGTAAATATTTGTTGAATGAATCATGAATCAAGGCAGGAGCGGGTGTAAGATAAAAGTTGTATGAAATACAAGGTGCTGTAGAAATGCAATGGAAGTAGATGGATGGTTTTTTTCTTCAATGAAAATATCCCTCTTTCCAATAATATCATTTTTCCAGACATGCAGCATATACTCGTGGAGACTGAAGTAGGTACTACCCACTGCCTCATAAACACTTAAAAAATTGTGGATTGATGAACATATAAGCTATCTGTCTTTAATTCGATGCTTAATCCAGAGGTCTATATATGATTCAACAAACTAGTGGTACTGAGTTACGAATTTTCATGCTCTGAAATTTGGTGTTTAAAAAGAATTTTTTTTTTCAAAATCAGAATTTTCTGACTTCGTTTACAGTAAAAAATTAAAATACGTTAAGTTTTGGAATTGCATTCACTCCGCTTTTATTGAGGTAAAATTAGTATATAACATTATGTAAGTTTCAGGTGTATAACATTAAAATTCGATATTTGTATACAGCACACAGTGATCACTGCCATAAGCCTAGCTACTATCCATCACCGCAGAACTGAGCTCTTTTGCCCATTTCACCCACTGCCCCCACCCTCTTCCACTCTGGTAACCATCAATCTGTTCTCTGTATCCATGATTTTGTGTCTTATTTCATTTGTTTGTTTGTTTTGTTTTTTAGATTTCACATGTAAGTGAATGTGGTATTTGTCTGACTCATTTAGGTTAGCATAATGCTCTCAAGGTCCATCCATATTGTTGCAAATGGCAAGATTTTCTTCTTTTGTATGGTTGAGTAGTATTCCAGTGTGTGTGTGTGCACATATGTACACACACATGTATATTCATGTGTGTGCATATATATATATATATATATATCCATTCATCCATTGATAGACACTTAGGTTGTTTCTATATCTTGACTATTGTGAATAATGCTGCAATGAGCATAGCAGCAATTGCTTCTCTTCTGAATTAGTGTTTGGAGAAATACCCTAAAGTGGAAAACCTGAATCATACGGGAGTTCTATTTTTAATTTTTTGAGGAACCTTCATACCATTTTCTGTAGTGAATGCACCAACGTACATTCCTACCAACAGCGTGTGAGGGACCCCTCTTCTCCACATCTTACCAGCACTTCCGGTTTTTTTGATAATAACCATGCTAACAGGTGTGAAGTGATATTTCGTTGTGGTTTTGATTTGCATTTCCCTTATAATTCGTGTTGTTGAACACCTTTCATGTGCTTGTTGGTTATCTTTGGAGCATGTCTCTTCAGATCCTCCATTAATTTTCTTTTTCTCTGCCCATTTTTAAAGCAAATTATTATTTTTGTTGTTATTGTTGAGTTGTATGAGTTCTTTACTTATTTTGGATATTAACCCCTTATCAGATATATGATTTTCAAATATCTTTCCCCATCTAGTAGGTTGTCTTTTCATTTTGTTGATGGTTTCCTTCACTGTGAAGATGCTTTTAATTTGATGTGGTCTCATTTGTTAATTTTTACTTTTGTTACCCTTGCCTGTAGAGTCAGATCAAAAAAAATCATGGCTAAGACCAATGTCAAGGAGATTACCACCTATGTTTTCTTCTAGAAATTTTATAGTTTCAAATTATACATTCAAGTCTTTAACCCATTTTGTGTTAATTTTTGTGTATGATGTATGATAGTAGTCTAGTTTCACTCTCTTGCATGTGGCTGTCCAGTTTTCCCCAAACTATTTATTGAAGAAACTGTTCTTTTCCCCATTGTATATTTTTACCTCCTTTGTCATAGATTAATCTATTATATACGTTTGGTTTATTTTTGGACTCTCTATTCAGTTCCATTGATCTATGTGCCTGTTTTAATGCCAACACCATACTGTTTTGATTACTATAGCTTTGTAGTATAGTTCAAAATCTGTGTGTGATAAATCTAGCTTTGTTCTTTCTTTAGATTGCTATATTTATTCAGGGTCTTTTGTGGTTCCATATAAATTTTAGAATTATATGTTCTACTTTTGTGAAGAATGCCATTGGGATTTTGCTAGGGATTGCATTGAATCTTAGATTGCTCTGGGTAGTGTACACATTTTAACAATTTTAATTATTCCAATTCATGAGCATGGAATATCTTTCCATTGATTTCTGTCTTCGATTTCTTTCATCAGTCTTTTATTTTTCAGAGAATATGTCTTTCACCTCCTTGATTAATTTTATTCCTAAGTATTTTATTCTTTTTGATACAAATACATACAGGATTGTTAACTTAATTACTTTTTCTGATTATTAGTGTATAGAAATACAACAGATTTCTTCATATTGATTTGGTATCTAGTTTATTGAACTCATTTATTAGTTCTAACAGGTTTTTTGATGGAGTCTTCAGGATTTTCTACATATAATTCCATGTCGTCTGCAAATAGTGACAATTTTACTTCTTTTCTGATTTTGATGCCTTTATTTCTTTTTCTTGCCTAATTGCCCTGGCTAGGACTTCCAATACCATTTTGAATAAAAATGATGAAGAGTGAGCATCCTTGTCTTGTTCTTGATCTTAGAGGAAAAGTTTTCAGCTTTTCACTGTTAAGTAGTTGTGAATGTTCATGAATGGCTTTTAATATATTGAGATGCATTTTCTCTATACTCACTTTGTTGATAATTTTTAATCATAAAGGATGTTAAATTTTGTCAGATGCTTTTTTTGCATTTATTGAGATGATCATAATTTTTATTCTTAATTTTGTTAATATGATATATCACATTGATTTGTGGCTATTGGGCCATCCTTCATCCATGGAATAGGTCCCATTTGATCACAACATATGATTCTTTACATATATTGTTGAATTTGGTTTGTGAATATTTGATTGAGAATCTTTGTGTCTATTTTCATCAGGGATATTGGACTATAATTTTCTCTTTTTGTGGTATCCTTGTCTGGTTTTGAATCATGGTAATGCTTGGTTCCTAAAATGAGTTTGGAAATAAAATTTTTTGGAAGAGTTTGAGAAGGGTAGTTATTAAATCTTGTTTGAATGTTTGGTATAATTTACCAGTGAAGCTGTCCAGTCCTGGACTTTTGCTTGTTGGAAGGCTTTTGATTACTGATCCAATCTCCTTGTTAGTAATTGGTCTATTCAGATTTGCTATTTCTTCATGATTCAGACTTGGAAGATTGTATGTTTCTAGGAATTTATCCATTTCTTCTAGGTTGTCCAATTTGTTGGTGCATAATTTTTCATAGTAGCCTATTTTAATTCTTGGTATTTTTGTGTTGTCACTTTTCTTTCATTTCTGATTTTATTTATTTGAGCCCTCTCTTTTTTTCTTGATGAGTCTAGCTAACAGTTTGTCAATTTTGTTTATCATTCAAAGAATCAGTTCTTAGTTTCATTGATATTTTCTAATGTCTTTTTATTCTCTATTTCATTTATTTATGCTCTGATCTTTATAATTTCCTTCCATCTACTAACTTTGGGTTTCTTTTGTTTAAGTTTCTTTAGGTGTAGAGTTAGCTTGTTTGAAATTTTTTCTTGTTTCTTTTTTTCTTTCTTTCTTTTTTTTTTTTTTTTATTTGACAGAGAGAGACACACCGAGAGAGGAAACACAAGCAGGGGGAATGGGAGAGGGAGAAGCAGGCTTCTCGCTGAGCTGGGAGCCCAATGTGGGGCTTGATCCCAGGACCCTGGGACCATGACCTGAGCCGAAGGCAGATGCTTAACATCTGAGCCACCCAGGAGCCCCTTTTTTCTTGTTTCTTGAGATAGGCCTATATCACTATAAATTTCACTCTTAAAACTGCTTTTGCTGCAGCCCATAGATTTTGGACTGTTGTATTTACACTTTCATTTGTTTTCAGGTATTTTCTGATTTCTCCATTGACCCATTGGTGTTTCAGTAGCATGTTGCTTAATCTCCACATATTTGTGATTTTTCCAGTTTTCTTCCTATAAATGATTTCTGGTTTCATACCACTGTGGTCACAAAACATGATTGATATGATTTCAGTCTTTTTAAAAATCTATTGATACTTAGGGCACCTAGGTGGCTCAGTTGGTTGAGTATCTGACTCTTGGTTGTAGCTAAGGTCATGATCTCAGGGTCATGGGATTGAGCCCCCCATGTTTGGCTCCACACTCAGCAGGGAGTCTTTTTGAGATTCCTCTCTCCCTCTGCCCCTGTCCCCGCTCTTGTGCTCTCTCTCTCAAATTAATAAATAAAACTTTTAAAAAGTTTCTTGAGACTTGTTTTGCAGCCTAATGATATGACCAATCCTGGAAAATGTTCCATGTGAACCAGAGAAGAAAGTGCATTCTGCTGTTTTTAGGTAGAATGTTCTGTTTATAACTACTAAGTCCATCTGGTCTAATGTGTCACTTAAAGCTAATGTTTCCATACTCATTTTTCATCTGGATGATCTACCCATTGATATAAGTGGGGTATTAAAGTTCCTTAGTATTATCGTATTGCTATCATTTTCTCCTTTTAGTCTGTTAATATTTGTTTTATATATTCAGATGCTCTCATGTTGGGATAGATATTTAGAAATGTTAGATCCTCTTGTTAGATTGACCCCTTTATCATTATGTTATGCCCTTCTCTGTTTTTTATTACAGTCTTTGTTTTAAAGTCTATTTGGTCCAACATAAGTATAGTTATACCAGCTTTCTTTTTGTTTTGGTCAGTTCGACATATCTTTTTCTATCCTTTCACTTTTAGTCTGTGTGTCCTCAGATCTGAAGTAACTCTAGTAGGAAACATATAGATGGATCTTGATTTTCCACCCGTTTTGTCTTCTGAATGGAGAATTGTAGTCCATTTACATTTAAAGTAATTATGGATAGGTACATACTTATTGCCATATTGCTGATTGTTTTTTAGCTGTTTTTGTAGGTTTTCTCTGATCCTTTCTTCTTTTGTTCACTTCTCTTGTTGTTTGGTGAGTTTCTTTAGCGTTATATTTGATTCCTTTCACCTTGTCTTTTGTCTATATACTATAGATTTTTGTTTTGTGGTTACCATGAGGTTCACATATAACATCTTATGTATGTAACAGTCTATTTAAAGTTAATAGCACCTTAAATTTGAATGCATTCTAAAAACTACATATTTTTATTCTCCTTACCATGTATTCTGTTTTTGATGTCATGTTTTGTATCTTTGTATTTTCTGTATCCCTTACTAATTTTTATGGATATAGTTAATTTTACTATTTTCTTCTAACCTTCATATAACCTGGATTTTGTATCCTGCCACATTGCTGAATTGCTCTATAACTTCTAATAGTTTTGGAGTGGATTCTTTTGGGTTTTCCATATAGAGTATCATGTCATCTGTGAAGAGAGATAGTTTGAGTTCTTCTTTGCCGATTTGGATACCTTTTATCCCTTTTTGTTGTCTGATTGCTGTTGCAAGGACTTCTAGTACTATGTTGAACAATAGTGGTGAGAGTGGTCATCCTTGTCGTGTTCCTGATCTTAAGGGAAAGGCTTCCAGCTTTTCCCCATTGAGAATGATATTTGCTGTAGGCTTTGCATAGATGGTTTTTATGAGATTGAGGAATGTATCCTCTATCCCTACACTCTGAAGGGTTTTAATCAGGAAAGGATGCTGTTTTTTTGTCAAATGCTTTTTCTGCATCTATTGAGAGAATCCTATGATTTTTGGCTTTTTCCTTCTAGATAAAATCTAAGACACTGATAGATTTGCGAATGTTGAACCACCCTTACATCCCAGGGATGAATCCCACTTGGTCATGATGGATAATCCTTTTAATGTACTGTTGGATTCTATTAGCCAGGATCTTGTTGAGAATTTTGACATCCATATTCATTAGGGAAATCAGTCTGTAATTCTCCTTTTTGAGGGGGTCTTTGCCTGGTTTGGGGATCAAGGTAATATGGGCCTCATAGAATGAGTTTGGTAGCTTTCCTTCTGTTTCTATTTTTTGAAATAGCTCTAGGAGAATAGGTATTATTTCTTCTTTGATTGTTTGGTAGAATTCCCCAGGAAAGCCATCCGGGCCTGGAGTTTTGTTTTTGGAAGGTTGTTTTTCACTGTTTCAATCTCTTCATAATTAATTGGCCTGTTTAAAAAATCAATTTCTTCCTGTTTCAGTCTTGGTAGTTTATAGATTTCCAGGAAGGACTCCATCTCTTCCAGATTGCTTAGTTTATTGGCATATAGCTGTTGATAAAAATTTCTAATAATCCTTCCAATTTCAATGGTGCTCGTCGTGACCTCTCCTTTTTCATTCATAATTGTAGTAATCTGGGTCCTTTCTCTTTTCTTTTGGATAAGTCTTGCCAGTGGTCTGTCAATTTTATTGATTCTCGCAAAGAACCAGCTTCTAGTCCTGTTGATCTGCTCTACTGTACTTCTGGTTTCTGCTTGATTGATTTCAGCTCTAATTTTGGTCAACTGCTTCCTCGTGCGTGGATTAGGCCTGTCCCTCTGTTGCTGTTCCAGCTTCTTGAGGTGAGAATATAAAAACTGCATTTTAGATTTTTCTATTCTTTTGAGTGAGGCTTGGATGGCTATGTATTTCCCCCTTAGGACTGCCTTTGCAGTATCCCATAGGTTTTGGACTGTTGTATTTTCATTCTCATTGGTCTCCATAAATTGTTTAATTTGATTTTTGATTTCCTGGTTTATTGAGTCATTCCTGAGCAGGATGGTTCTTAGTCTCCAAGTGTTTGAGTTTCTTCCAAATTTTTCCTTGTGGTTGAGTTCCAATTTCAGAGCGTTGTGGTCTGAGAATATGCAGGGGATAATTTCAATCTTTTGGTATCGGTTGAGACCTGTTTTGTGTCCCAGAACATGGTCTATTCTTGAGAATGTTCCATGGGCATTAGAATAGAATGAGTATTCTTTGGTTCTGGGGTGTAGTGTTCTATATATATCTATGAGGTCCAACTCGTCGAGTATGGCATTCAAAGCCTTTGATTCTTTGCTTAGTTTTTGCCAGGGTGTTCTGTCTATTTCTGAGAGTGGAGTGTTGAGGTCCCCTACTATTAATGTATTTTTATTTATATGTCTCTTTATTCTGGTTAAGAGTTGGCTTGTGTATCTTGCTGCTCCCCTGTTGGGGGCATAGATATTTATAATTGTCATATCCACTTGTTGAATACTTCCCTTAAGAATAATATAGTGCCCTTCTGCATCTCTAACTATAGTCTGTAGTTTAAAATCCAATTTATCTGATATGAGAATTGCTACCCCAGCTTTCTTTTGAGGTCCATTTGCGTGAAAGATGGTACTCCATCCCCTTACTCTCAGTCTGAATGCATCTTTGGGTTCGAAATGAGTCTCTTGTAGACAGCAAATGGATGGGTCATTTCTTTTTATCCAATCTGCAACCCTGTGGCATTTTATGGGATGGTTCAAACCATTTACATTAAGACTGAGTACTGAGAGATATGTTTTCAATGATGCCATGTTGCCAGTAAAGTCTTTGTTTGTATTGGCTGTGACTTTCTGTTCTGTATCACTCTTGGGGCCTTTTTACTTTTATAGAACCCCCCGTAATATCTCCTGTAGGGCTGGTTTCGTGGTTACGAAATTGGTTAGTGACTGGCGATTCTGAAATGTCTTTATTTCTCCATCAATTCTGAGTGACAGCCTTGCTGGATAAAGGATCCTTGGCTGCATGTTTTTCTCTGAAAGAGTTTTAAATATGCTCCCCCAACCCTTTCTCTCATTCCAGGTCTGTGTAGACAGGTCTGACGTAATTCTGATGCCTTTGCCTTGGTATGTGAGAAATTTCTTTGCCTTGGCTGCTTTCAGTACTGTATCCTTGGATCTAATATTTGCGAATTGCACAATGACATGATGTGGCGTAGGTTTGTCGTGGTTGAGCTTGGGAGGGGTCCTCTCTGCCTCTTGGACATGAATGTTTGTTTCCCTTGCTAGATTAGGGAAGTTTTCAGCTACAATTTGTTCAAATATCTCTTCTAGACCTCTGTTTTTCTCCACCCCCTCGGGGATGCCGATGATTCTAACATTGGATCGTTTCATTGAGTCAGTAGTTTCCTGTAACCTACATTCTTGCACGTGGATTTTTTTAAGTCCAGATTCCATTTTAGCTTTCTCTTCTACTAACCCATCCTCCAATTCACTGATACGTTCTTCTGCCTCATTCACCCTGGCCGTCAGAGCCTCTAGTTTTGACTGCATTTGGCTCATAGAATTTTTAATTTCTGCCAGATTCGCTCTCATTTCTGCCCTTAGAGATTCTATATTCTCATTAACATTTTCGTTAATACTTTTTTCAAGTCTACACATCATCTTGACCCTTGTTACTCTGAATTCCATTTCTGATAATTTGGTTATATCCATATCCATTAGTTCTGTGGCAAAGGCCACAGACTCATTGTATTTTCTTTGCTGGGGGGCATTTCTCCTTCTTGTCGTTCTGATGAGGACAGGTTGCGGGGTTGTCCAGAGCCCAAATTATTGACCGGGACCCAGGCTGTGAGCCCTTGTTTTATAGGGATCTTAGGGTTGTGGGCTTCTTGATTTTTCAGCCTGCCTTCTGTGTTCTGGGGGAGGGGCCTGCCGCGCCGATACTCAGGCAGCCCTGTTTGGGTAGAGTCTCGGCGTCCCCTGCGAGGGGGGATGGGGATGGGCACTCTCTGAGCCGGTATTTCCAGGCTTTTGTTCTCTGGCGGCTTTCCCTGGCGGTCTGCTGTGCCTCTTCTGAGAGTCAGAGCAGCAGCGGCCGAATTTCAGCCTCTGTCTCAGGACAGAGGGATTGCGGACCGTTCTCCACTGATGTTCTGGCACTTTCACTCTGTTTCTGTTGGTGCTGCTCAACCCTGCAGCGTCCCGGGATGTGCACCCCACACCCGGCGTCCCAGCCCTCACTTCCAGGGCCGGCGCGTCTCTGTCCTTTGTGTTTCTAATGCCGCCAGCCGCCAGCCGCCCCGCGCGCGCTCCGGAAGCTCCCGGTCTCAGTCTGGATCCCGTGAGCGCACCGGGATTCCGGTGTTCCGCGAGATGCCTGGTGGCGCGCGCACCCGGCTCACGGTCTCAGTCTGCTGTTTTGCGGGTGCCGTCCGCGAGCCCTGCCCGCTCTCCCGTGCAAGTGGCTACCGCTTCCCGGCGCCCGAACGCGGTGGCTCCCTCCCCCTTCCGTTTATCTTCCGATATCTGTGTGTGGTCTCATGGCTCCTCGCTTCCTACCTCAATACTCAGCGCTGGAGATGTTCATTTGTAGAGATCCAGATGCACCTTCCTGCGTCTCAGGCTGGTTCCGTGGATGTTCAGGCTGGTCTGGTACCTATCCAACTCGATTCAGGGGACCGGCTGAAAAAGGGGTCCCCTACTCCTCCGCCATCTTAACTCCTCCCCCTATTTTAAATTTTAAATTCTTTTCTTTCTTTTCATTGCTCTGACTGCATGAGTTCCACTGCCCTGTCTCTAGCTTGTTGATCTGTTCTTCTATTTTATCCAGTCTGCTCCTGATCACCTCTAGTATATTTTTTTTTTTAGTTCAGTGATTGTATTCTTCAGCTCAGTGGCTTCTGTTTGGTACTTCCCTATGTATCCTATCTCTTTGTTGAAGTTCTTACTGTGTTCATTCATTCTTCTCCCAAGTTTAGTGAGCATTTTTATGACCATTACTTTTAATTTTTTATCAGGGAAATTACTTTTGTTTCATTAATGTCTTTCTGTGTGATTTTATCTTGTTCTTTTGTTTTAAACAAATTAACCCATCTCCTTATTTTGCCTGCCCCTCTGTGTTTGTTTTTATGTTCTAGGTGAAAGAGCTACATCTCCCAGTCTTTTTTTTTTTTTTTTTTTTTTTTTTTTTGAGAGAGAGAAAGAGAGAGAAAAGCATACAAACATTGGGGAAGGGCAGAAGGAGAAAGAGAGAGAATCCTAAGCAGGTGCTATGTTCAGCTTGGAGCCCAGTGTGGGTGGGGCTTAATGTCACAACCCTGAGACCATGACCTAAGTCGAAATCACGAGTCAGACGCTAAGCTGACTGAGCTGCCCTGAGCCCCAGCATCTCTCAGTCTTGAAGCAGAGGCTTTGTGTAAGAGATGGACTTCATTGTTCAACCTTGCCCTAGCTTTTGGTTGTTCCTTGGCCCTTTATGATTGCCTAATAATCTGATTTTTTTCTTGATAGGTCCCAGTTGTTGAAGGTGTGCCAAGACCTATCAGTATTCCAAAAGGAAGAGACTCAGAAACTGCCTGGTTTCAAGCTAATTGTAAGGCAGTCCCTCAGACAGCAACTTTCAGGTATGTAAGTGTATCCATTCTTTTGGGTCTGTGATCATAAACACTGCTGACTTCCAGACCACAGATCTGGAGGTGTGGCCTGGGTGACAGCTGCAAAAATGGTGACTTTATGTGTATATAAGCTCCTATCTGGGAAGTGTCAGTGAACTGTGGCAAGGCCGAGGGAGGGCAGTGATATGGTGTCTCTCTGCCCCTGTGTCCTGGGAGCACTTCTCTAGCCTATGGATGTGTGACAAACCCAAAGCCTGCCTTTTACTCTGGGGAGTGGTGGTCTACCAAAGATTGTCTCTCCTATTGTTTCAGGCCCACAGGGCCCAGAAACACAATCCTTTCTGGCCACCGGAGCCAGGCATTCAAGAGGCATCCCCTGTGTGGGTTGTACATGTCTGCTGGCTGTGGTAGAGTGGTGTGACGGGCCAGGGAACTTGGTCAGACTGACTGACCAGGCATGCAAGGGTGAAGTGCACCCACCAGAGCTAGAGAGTAGATGGGGGTGCAAGAATGGAGCTTGCAGTGCCTGGAGAGTCCCAGCAGGTTCCTGCCTCTCTGGCAGATGCTTTAAGATTAACAAATCAGTTTCCTTCACCTATGGTCTTGGTGCCTTTCAAATTGTTGCTTTTGACTGGGTCCTGGGGGGAGTGGGTCTGTATGTGAACGCTCTAAGAGTCGATTTTCTGTTTCCTCTAGCCCTGCAGCTTTCTTAGAAGTAAGCCTCTTCGGTATTCAAAGGTAGTTGCTTTGGGGCTCATCTCTCTACTGTATCTCCCAAGGGTTGGGGTGCCTGATATAGGGCACGAAATTCTCATTCCTCAGGGACAGGCTCTGTACTGTGAGATCCCTCCTTACTGAGGATTGCTGCCTCTGGGTGGGCTTTCTTGTGAGACCACATCTCTGTCTCTCCTACCTGTCTACATGGAGCCTTTTTATCCTTTGTGGTATAGGTGATGTTCAGCTAGCTTTCAGGTTCGTTTCCAGAGGAAATTGTTCCATGCATGGCAGTAGATTTGTTGTGTTTGTGGGAAGAGCTAAGTTCAGTTTTCTTCTATGCCTCTATCTTAAACCCTCCCACATTCACTATATTTTTAATCTCCATTTACAAAAATTAGAAACAAAAGCTTTCAACTTTCACTTTTTAATATGAAGGCCTGGAAATTTTGTTTGCAAGGAGTATTAAGGATTATGCTTTAAGCAACAGGAAATTGACAAACCAAAGGGGGAAAATATCATGCACAGGAATGAAGGACAAACAGAGCTCAACACTGAAAATGTGTCTACGGCAAAGAATGCAGCATAGTCGATTCAGCCTACATACCTGTGCCCTGATGCCTGACTAGGCATTTTTACTTCTTCTTTATTCCGAGTAGGAACAAAGCAGTGGAAGTTACTCACACATAACAACTATTCCTAACCAGAGAAGAAAGAACTAGAAAAGCAACTTAGGTGCCCATGTTACTTGTACTATTTGGTGATTTGATTTTTATAAATGCATTTCTTTAAAAAAATGCAGAAACTCATTTCTCATTGTTTAAGGCCTAGAAAACCAAAACCTTTATTTAAGGAATATTCTTGTCAGTGGAGGGAAAATAGAAAATAAAAATGATTGTATGGAAAGCAATATTTTACATAGTCTATTTTTTTTCCCTTAAGATGAGCCAGGCATTCAAAAACAACTGGCAAGCTGAATGGTGAACAAAATATATTTAATTGAAATGCTTTTGTAATTTTTCTAGCTATTTATATACACAGAAGTGTCAAGAGTTATTTACTTAAACTGTACGTGATGTTAAAAATCTTACCCCTTTGGCAAGTTACCTGATGAAGAAATGTGAATTTTACTGTTTGTAACATTCTTCTGAGGATGTCAACCATGATTCTCGCCGCAAGCTCCCAAATGGGTCAGAGTCAAGGATTTCTATCTCATCAAAAATGTACAAAACTGGGGGCACCTGGGTGGCTCAGTCGTTAAGCGTCTGCCTTCAGCTCAGGGCGTGATCCCGGCGTTCTGGGATCGAGCCCCACATCGGGCTCCTCTGCTAGGAGCCTGCTTCTTCCTCTCCCACTCCCCCTGCTTGTGTTCCCTCTCTCGCTGGCTGTCTCTCTCTCTCTGTCAAATAAATTTAAAAAAAATGTACAAAACTGAGTTTCAAACTATTCATATCAATCGGGTGCAGTACAAGCTGTATCTTATGCCGCCGACATTCCATTACAAATTTTTGGTAGCAAGATCCTTCTTTTTTTCCCATTTCTCTATTTCTATTTTAAAATAAGGAGATTCAATTAATGCATTTCACTAAATCACAAAAATAGTACCTATTCATATTAAGACCTCGGGAGTTTCGAAAGCTATAGCTTTTCTCTTTAGTTTGCTCTCTAAGCTTTTCTCTTCTTAAATGAAGTGTTATATGATCAAAATAAGAAGGCTTCCATGAACTTCATCTAGAAATATTAACCAGCTAGAAGAGTTGTCTGACCATTTTTGGAAACATGCAGATAATGCAGATGTCACTTAAAATGTATGTGCATTGGGATACGCAAAGAAAAAGTAATACGAAGCAATGATACCTTTGATCACGGAAAGAACTCAGAAATAGGAGAACTGTGTCGAGGACGGTTATCATCAGCCCATTTTTTATTCCCTGTGCACAAATCATTTCATGCATTCTACAAACCAAGCCCCGATGTTGGGCTTCAAAAGCAATTTCAGCAGCAAAATAAGGTGCTTTTCTTCAATTTTCAAGCCATTTGTATGAGGTTAGTGTTGTTTACCCACCTGGTACACTGATATTTACATACCCCTTTAAAGAAAATTGGTAGGTATGATTTATGGAGTACTGTAAGAGCACAATTTTCCATGTAGTGCACCTAATCTGAAAGGGCACTTGCAAAGGTCACTCTGGCCATACAAATACCAAGTCTTCTCTTTGGAATAAGTTAGGATATTCATTTTTCTTGGAAAATGTCAGCGGTACCCTACTCCAGGGGTTAGTTTATGCAGATAAATGCGTAAGCCTTTAATCTTAGAGCAAAAATACTCTACACAAATGTAAAAGCAGTCCATCTATCACTGTTAAGACCTGTAATTTGTTTTTATTTAAATCTCGAGCCAGGGTGGAGTGGGCAACAGGACTGTTAACACGGTATCTCACACATAAGCCAAGATCAAGGCACGTGAATGTGCTTCAACTCTCAGCCCAGGTAGCCGGCACACCGCGTGGCTCCCACAGCCAGGACTACTGTTCTCAGCTCCTCTGCGCACTTGCTTCTTCGGCAGCTAGAGGCATCCCATCCAGCTCCATGCACAGGAGATTGTCAGGTAACTTTCCTCGCCCCACCTGCGTTTTCTTGGCCTGTGAGAGAACACTAGCCAAAATTCAGGTGAAGGAAACATTACTCTTTCTGTGTTTGAAACTGAAGGGTTCACTCCCACTCAAGGAGAGAAAAACCAACAAATCATCTCCTTGGTGAATTTGTTTTCTTTTCCCAAAAGAACAGTCATATTTAGAGAGAGAATCTCTGACTTTCCCCATACATACTTATTCCCAATCCTGAAAGTTTTACGCTTGCAACGGACAAGAGGAACAGTGAATAGCCAAGCGTATTGAATATATATGGGCACATTTGTATCCTCTTGCCTTCTTTTCATGCTATATCAAAGCTATTCTTGGAATGTAAGCGTTAGCCCAAATCACATTTGTCTGAAGACCACTTCCTAATAGTAAATGCAGCAGACATGAATGGAAGGTAACATAATATTATGAAATGTTTGCCTTTATTTCTATAAAGTGCGGAAAGAGGGTGGAAATTCAGGAAGAGATATTGTGACTTTTTCCTCTCATAAGATTGTGCAAATGAGTATTTGGAGTTTATGGGAGGCGAATGGGCAACACAGTGTGATCCCTGGATTTTGAACCAACAGCTGACATTCATTTTGCCGTCTCACTATTGTCAGAGTGGAAGGCGATTACCACCATGCAATGAATTCCCTTTTGAGAATGTGGGTATCAATGTGGAGAAGCAATGGAATGTGGTGATAATAGATGACACCACTGTATGTTTTTCATGGAGAGAAAATCCAAAAATACACCACCTGTATGGATTCAGGCATCATCCTAAAAATAGTTTTAAGGATTTAAGTGGATTTGGTAATTTGATCAATGTCCGTTACTACGTCTTGTGGTAACCTGAGCTCAGTGATATCAAGTGCATTTTAAATATCAAGATTTTGAAAAGACTGTCACTGAGTTTAGGAACCTAAAAGAAAATTATTATGTGTCAATAGTAAAGAACCTCTAATCCCCAGGTAATAAAATTCAGCACAAATTCTCCAGTTCATCGCACCAAACCTTTCAGTAAAAGGAGTGCACAAAATTTCCAAAAGTTGTCATACTCAAATCAGTATACCCCAGCCAAACTTCCAAATTGTAGAAGGAAAATGTTGAGTTAGCACGTGTAATGGCGATTGTGCAGACGCATTCTCAGTCTGCAAGCTGGACCGGGGGTGGGGGTTGTCTTTCTTCATTCCCCAGCTCTTATTCCTGAACACATGGTAAATACCACGCTTGGGCACTTTGGACTCTCCCACTGTCTGTTTGGCAGTCTTGCTTTGGTGTCTGATAGACAACTCAAATGTCATATTCCAAAACGAACTCCTTGATTTTCCGCTTGCAAATTTGCTCCAGCCACTGTCTTCCCCATCTTAGTTCTGAGCTACTCCATCTTTCTTGTTGCCTGGGCCAAGAACCCAACGCTTGTCCTTGGTTCATTCTTCCTCTCCTGCTTCATACCTGTGGCCCACACATCTTGCCTTAGACTTCAGTCTGATGCCTTCTTACTGCCTGCGATAGTCTGAATGTTTATGCCTCCCCATTCATATGATGAAATGCTAACCCCCAAACGATGGTGTTGGGAAGTGGGGTCTTTGGGAGATGATTAGGACATGAGGGTGGAACCCCCATGGGTGGGATTAGCGCACTTCAAAAAGAGACTCCAGAAAGCTCCATCGGAGAGTCAGGAGGAGTGCGCTCATCAGACACCAGATCTGCCCGTGACATGACCTTGGACTTCCCAGGCTCCAGAAATGTGAGAAATAAATGTGTTTGTTTATAAGTCACCCAGTCGACAGAGTGTTGTTCTAAGAGCCCAAACTGCCTGAGATACCACTTTCATAGCTACCATCGTGGTTCAAGATCCCCCTTTGCTCTCTGAACGACTGCAGCTTCTGGAGTGATCCTGTTAACATTATTATTATTTTTTAATTTAAATTCAATTAGCCAACACATAGTACATCAGACGTAGTGTTCATCAGGGCCTATAACACCCAGTGCTCATCACAACACGTGCCCTCCTTAATACCTATCACCCAGTTACCCCATTCCCCTCCCTCCTCCCCTCTGTAACCCTCAGTTTGTTCCCTATAATTAAGAGTCTCTCATGGTTTGTCTCCTTCTCTGATTTCTTCCCATCCAGTTTTCCCTCCCTCCCCTTATGGTCTCTGTACTGTTTCTTATATTCCACATATGAGTGAAACCCTATGATAATTGTCTTTCTCAAATTGACTTATTTCCCTTAGCATAATCCCCTCCAGTTCCATCCACATCAGTGTAAATGGTAAGTATTCATCCTTTCTGAGGCTGAGTAATATTCCATTGTGTATATGAACCACATTTTCTTTATCCATTCATCTGTTGAAGGACATCTCTTCTCCTTCCATAGTTTGGCTACCATGGACATTGCTGCTATGAACATTGGGGTGCCAGTGTCCCTTCATTTCACTACATCTGTATCTTTGGGGTAAATACCCAGTAGTGCAATCCCTGGGTTATGGGGTAGCTCTATTTTTAACTTACTGAGGAACCTCCATACTGTTCTCCAGAGTGGCTGTACCAGCTTGGATCCTGTTACATTATAAATGAGATTAGATTATTCTATTCCTTTGCTTAAAACCCTTCAATGAGCCCCTCAGAAGTTGTCCGTTGGGCATGAAATCTCTGAATGTGCTTCCGGCCCCTTTGCAACAACTCCTACCACCCCCTCCTCCACCAGCCTCAGGTCTCATTCGTCCTCCCCTCACTCACTGGCCTCTGTCCCCGTCTCCCTGTCTCCTTGCAGTCCCCTCACATGTGCCTCCGGGACTTTGCTCTTGCTGGGCCTTCTGCCTACAATCCCCTTTCCCTGGAAGGACACACGATTGAGTCTTTCATGAAATTGAGGTCTTTCTTCAAACACCACCTCCGTGGTGACATTTCTCTGACAAGCTTCTTTAAAATCGTGTCCCTGTCTCACTCTCCCACTCCCATACCATTCTGGCACTCCCAATCACCCTTCACTGCTTGTTTTATTTCCACAGCACTTATCACCATCTGACATAGCATATGTTTTACTTATTTTATTGTTTACTGCCTGTCTCCCCCCAGTATAACATAAATCCCCGAGAGCAGACATTGCTGTCTATTTTGTTTACTGCTGCGTCCTCAGTGCCTAGAAAAATGTTTAGCACAGGGTAGATCTTTAAATATAAATATTTGGCAGTTGAACTGACAAATGCCTTTAACTACTTGTGAGATGCCAATAATTTTATTATAGCTGTATGCTTAGACTTACAAAGTCTCCCCCAGAACATGGAGGCTTTAGGCCTCACTCCTTTGCTGCCACGTGTTAATATTTCTTAAATAAAACATACGAATTATGTGGGAAATTAGAGACCAGACATGGTTTCACGTGAGTGCAAGCTATGTTGGGTCGTAGTCATGACTGATGGAATTAAGGTCTTGGCTTTGAGTGTGGAAGCCTTGAGGGAGGAGCGCCCTTGGCCAAGAACAGGAAAGCATGGGTTCACATTCCAGCTCTGCTACGTACAAGTCGAGTAGTCCTAGGTACGCCGCCCGGCTCTGTGATCCTCAGCTTTCTCATCTGTGAAATGGAGCTGTTGCAGTGCCCTGCCCCCGCCCCCCCCCCAGCCAGATTTGCAGTGTGGATTACATGAGATCATGCCAAAGCCGGTAGAAATGCTAGAAGGTTGCACCTGTCATGCTGACCAGTGAAATAGAGCCATGACATCATACGTGATTTAGGAACATGTATGCATTATCTTGCAAAGCGTCTGCCGTGTCACAGGCAGCGGGTCGACAGTGAACATAATTACTGCACGTACTTAAACATCGCCTGGATGCAACACCCTCCATCCAGCATCAGGATTTGGGATAGTAAAATTAAATTCCACTACCATCCCACATGCTGTAGTTTTAAATGCTCAAACTCGGGTTCCAAAAAAACAAGTAAGAAAGGATCACCCTGGCTCAGGATGGCCTAAACGGCAGCCCATGGAAGAGTTCCACACCTTCCCTGTTTTGGACAGCCTGAGAGTGATGAATGATTTCTGCATTTTTAAGGGATTATAAAAATCAAAAGAACACTAATACTATTTTGTGACAAATAATAATTTCATGAAACACACATTTCGGTGACCACCGATGAAGTGTTACCAGAACACAGCTAGGCTGTTTCATTCGTATATTGTCTCTGGCTCCTTTTGTGCTACCAAGGCAGTCCTGAATAGCTGAGACAGGGAACGCAGAGGCCACAGGGCCTAAAATGTTTACAATGTTGCCCTTTATGGAAAGTTCGCAGACTCCGGTTCTCACAAAATCTAGGGCCTCCATCGAATGGTAAACCTGGTTTTGTTTCTGCGGCTTGAGTAACAGGAAGCAACAGAAGCAAGCAGAGTTCCATGAAAGTATTTCTCTGAATTACTGCCAAGGACGTTACATGTGTCCCCGCGGAAAGATATTCACGGAAACAGCTCATGTTCTCTCTGTCGTTCTCTCTGTCCCTCATCTCTGGCACGAAAGGGCAGAGCACGTTTTACTCCTTCTGCAAAGAAAGCCCCATATGGGTGGAAGGGTTTATTCTTGCTCTCACACTGCCTTCAGAGTGGCTCTGTGCTTCCCGTCTTGGCCTCAACACGTAGTCTTTCGGATTATTTATTCCATTCGTTTCCTTTCCATCAGAGTTTTGCATCCAGTCCCGGATGTGTGACTTTTTGGAGATGTCAAGGCCTACGCAATTTAGGAAAAGTAGGTTGCCTTCTCCTGGCTTAACGTTTTTCTTTTCCTTTCTCTTCCCCCCGTGTAAAGCCAGCGTTTCCCTGGCGCGCTCTCTTTAGAGCCCGTCAATTGATAATTCATTAAGAGAGAAGAGTGCGGTGTTTTTGTTTCTGCCACGGGTGTGGGTGGGTGAAAGATAGCTTTTGGGGGGACTGCTTGGGAACTTCAACACATGCACAGGGCCGACTTCAGAGCCCTTAATTGCAACGTGTGCTTTCTCTTCCTGCTGGTGGGGGACTCCCATGGATACAGCTGCCAGGCTCTAGGTCTAGGGTCCACTCCTTCTCTGCTGAAAGGCTCTTGATTGGGACACAGGGCACTTTCTGAGGCCACATGAAGCTCGCTGCCCTCTATTATGAGCCCTGTGACAGCAGGGAAATACCAGGCCTACTTTCTCAGCTTCCCCCTGAAAAGGGCCCTTGCAGCCAGCGGACTGACATTTCCCTGCATTTCTGCTTTAATTAACGTCTAGGAGATGAACTCCGATTCCCACCCACAGCAGCATCAATTAGATGGAATTAAATGCAGCGCTTCTTTTCAGTCCTGCTATTTTTACCTGCTGGCCATCCTTTTCCCTCTCAAATGAGACAACCGTGGAGCGGATTTCTAGATTGTGGCTCAGAACCAAACATCGGGGCACAAAAATATGTTACCTGAGGCTGGTGGGCCTTCGTGTGCATTGGATAACCCCCTCTGGTATGGTTGTGGGCTGCACGGGCAAGTGGAGAGCGCTGGGATCCAGGAGGGAGGGACCTCTGGCGTTTCTCACCGGGCAGTTCTGGTTCGGGGAGCAATGCTCTGCTTCTGGTTAAGGACGGCCCACCCTGGGATATGCAAAGGAACCAGACACGTGCATGTTAAGGGCACCCTCCCAGTAACAGCCAGGCTGCCTTCTGGACTCACCCTAACCCCTGTCACTTGGCCAGGGGGCCACTGCAGAATGGAGACCACCACGTGGGCTTGCAGATCCTCCCGGACCTCACTGCTGCCGTCACCTTGGTGCCTAGATTCCTCTCCTCGTTCGGCAAGAACACATGCACATAACAAAAGAGACCACATGTGGCTCAGGGTCACCAGCAGGCTGTTCCTGAGAACGCAGGAGTCAGACTCACCAGCTCCTAGCTCTGTGGCTTTAGACAAGTTACTTAACCTCTTGGATCATACTTTTCTTTTCTACAAAATGGGGATGGTAATTGTCAATACTTCAGAGGCTCACGATAAAGACTAAGTGAGATAAATCGCACAAATGGTAGTCATAGCTCAGCCGTTGAGTATGTGCCTAATAATGGTTACATTTTGCTGGCACTGATACGATGATGGTCAGGACATGCCCCCCACTTTGCTAGGCCCGGGGCAAAGAACAGTCCTTCTCTTGGCCTCTGAAGAGCTAAGACCTCTTGAGATTATAGATGCTTTAGCTTTGTTAAAAAAAAAAAAAAGAAGAAGAAGCAGCAGCAGCCACAGAAGAAAGTATGACATAAAAATAGCAAATCAAATGGATTTTAGTTGAAAGACTAAGCCTGATTTTTTTTTTAAAGATTTTGTTTATTTATTAGAGAGAGAGAGAGAGCACAAGCAGGGGCAGCGGCAGGCAGAGGGAGGGGGAGAAGCAGACTCCCTGTGGGGCAAGGAGTTTTACAAAGGGCTCGATCACAGGACCCCAGGATCATGACCTGAGCCAAAAGCAGACACTTAACTGACTGAGCCACCCAGGCGCCCTGGAGTAAGCCTGGTCATAAACTTCTTACATGCCAACAAGGGCGCCCTTGCTTCTAAACGTGCTACAGCCTCCTCAGATTGTTTCTGCATGACCGTAACATCCAGAGTCCCAGAAGCAGTGATCCCACTGGGAGAATGGGGTCCCGTCCTGGGGGGCAGTTGTGGGTGTTTCAAAAGGGTTATGGGCTATCTGGGGAGTGACCCAGGGAAGTTGACCAGCAGAGCAAGGGGGCATCTGAGAGCCACACCTCACGGGGATGAAAGACGGAATGGGACCAAATGGGAATGGGTCTGTGTTTTCCCTGGGGCCCAGGAGACTCATGGACAAAGTGATCGCTGTCAGGAGAGGGGGCAGCGGTGTGCTCTCTGTCCTGTAGAACAGCCCCGCACCAATCAGGAGGAGTTTCAAGAAGTTTTCAGCCCAGATTTGTCATTAATCTTTGAATCAACAGGTTGGCCTCGTGAGTAAAATTTCCCGTCCTGGAGAGTAGCAGAATTCTACTCGTCGGAAGCCACGTCTTTCTGGGAGGTCTTTCAAGATGCATCCTCCTGATGGGGAGGTGAAACTGGCTGGTTTCTGAGGTCCCTTCCTGTCTAAATTCTGAGACGACATTTTTGTTAATGTGTTTGCTCGTTGCACGAGGAGGCTTATTTATATGGCCTGGTGCACCAAACCTTTCTGTCTTTTTTCTAGTATCTAGATGTGCTCAGCGGGTTTGACATATAGTTGTGTGTCATGCCTGTCAGGGAAGCAGCTTTCCCACTAGAGGATGTTCTTGGGAGAATTAGAAGCATTAAAAATGCATATTTCCCCATCTAAGAAATAGAGCGGCCTTTACGTTCTTCAAAAGCAAAATACGGGGAAAGGCTTCCTATGGAAATCCCAGTCCTCGAACGCAAAGTGTGACAGCCACTTCACGTTGTCGCCACACAGGCGCCCGAAACAGTACAAGCTACATGAGCGTCCAAACAGGCGGTTCGTTTGCCACTGAAGCGTGACCAGTGCCTCGGCTACAACAAGCAAACAAGCGGCTGAACATGTTAACATCATTTCCTATCATTTCTATTTGATGTGGATTAGGTGGAAAATCTGGGATGCAAGCCATGATGTAGATTTTCAAAATTGATTAGCATTTTCTGGACATTGGCAGCCATCTCCATGGCATTTCAACGTGAGTTAAAATTGATTAGTGCTTTTGGAAAAATGTGTCCCGAATTGCTGTGCAAATTAAGGTAGCCGCACACATGGGATGGTGACAGGATACAGGCACACGACAGAATACGAGATCCCTGAGACCACGGCCACTCTAGTGAGACACGATATTGAAGGAGAGGGTGTGAATGGTTCTGTGCAGTTTTAGATTAGCTGTTGGTACTTGTCGAACACTTAGACTCTACTGGTGACAATGTGTAAAATGGGTTGCATGCTTGTAGGGGAAAGGTTGTTGGGTTCTTTGTCATGACATTAATCATGGCGAAACTCATTTTAGCTGTTAATGTGAAGGCACTATAGAAATTTTGCAGAAATCCCATTGTAAGCATGTAGATGTCCATTCTCTTTCAAGTTTCAGAGGTGTTCGGAATTGCCATAGCAAACATTCCACTGATCCCAGATGACTGCTTATAGGAATGATAAATTGGCTGCAGTTTTGCAATTTCTCCATTTCCCTCTTGGTCGCCACACAAAACCACAATTCTTCGAGCCACTGTGTCCCTTTTCTGTTATCAAACACAGACAGAAAGTTAAGGAGTGAGTCCTAGCGGGGCGCATCTCGGAAGAATGAGAACCTCCAAAGGTCAGCTTTTCTTGCTTGTCAATAGCTGACATTTAAGCATTTATTTCAGACGTTGCTGATAATGTTTTTTGAGATAGTCGAGAAGAATTGCTGTGTTGGTATGCAATTATGTTCATAATGAGATGCAAAAATGCAAATATGGTGGTACGTGCCGGTTCTTTGGAGTGCCTTTTGTCAGAATTGCAAGCACCATGAGACTTTGATAGATACCATGTCACTGTGCAGAGTTGGAGGGCTGATAGCTTCTAAAGAAGCATCTACAACAGGATATCTCTAGATGCTAATTAGCAGGAATCTTCAGCAATGATAAATGTAGAGGTCAATTTGTTTTTTTTCTTGGTAAATTTTGACAACTTCATTGAACCAATTGTATCAATAGGATTGTCGGTAGATGTAGCGAACATCTTTATCTTTTTTTATTTAATGTGCCATATAAAATACATTGTATATTCATAAGCATATCCACTAGCAGGCTACCTTGCATGATTAATTTTTGAAGTTCATTTAAAATGTAAATAAGAGATTAACCCATTACGTAACTCCATCAAGTGCTTAAAAACTACAATATGTTTTCAGTGTATTATTTCCATTTTTGCATTTTATGCTTTTGTAAAAAAAATCAGAGTTTATATAGATGATGGCTTTGAAAATTATTGCATATTATGAGTTATTCCAATTGTTAATCTGTTGTAATTTTCAAGAATCACAAAGTAATTACAGCTAAAGAAATGGCATAATGAAGGAGACATAAAGCGGACTTTTATTTCCAGAGCTTCCTTTTCCGCAGCAAAGTTTTATACTGAATTCTCACAATGGCGACAGGAAGTGATGACTTGGAACAATGAATGATTCTGGCCAACAAACCATGTAGAGAGAGATGAAAGTTCAGCCATGTGTTGTACAAACATTCCATGAATGTCTTTTGGACGCCATACTCTGGCTAAATATGGATGAAAGCAATCCAGCCATTCCCCTCAAGAGTCTTGGGTGTAACGGGGGCATCAGATATGGAAATGGCAATTACTTTACAAAATGCTAGGGGCCACCTGGCAGTACATACAAAGGGCAAGAAAGTTCTGAGGAAGGGATCTTACTTCCCAGATGGCCTGGCTGTCTTGCTGAAGGTCTCTGCCCAGGGGCAGTCCATACTTTTGTCAGCTTTCCACTTCTTGCCATACCCATTAACTCTAGAAAAGGGGAGTGGTCTTCTACTTTTTGTCTGCATTGTAGTGAGGGAACCGAGCAGTACATGCTAGTGCTCACGGGCACGCTGATAACAGGTGGTGGTAACAGATTTTCTGAAGGAGGAACTTCTTTCTCTAGTCTTTCATTATTCGTAGGATGTGAAGGCAATAACTGCCAGGGAATTCGTTTGAGCCAATGACCTAATTAGAAATGATCACCATATGAGGGCAGGGGAAAATGTCATGAATTATGACCCCAGTGCCAATCTATCACAATGTCCGGCACAGAGTAGATCTTTACAAATGTGGGGTAAAGGAATGAATAATCAAAATGTTATTGAATACTCTGGTTTGTATAACTAGTATGGCTCAGCAAACAAAAGAAAAGTCATAACTATGAATGATTTTTCAGGGATGCCTGGGTGGCTCAGTTGATTAAGTGTCTGCCTTCAGCTCAGGCCATGATCCCAAGGTGCTGGGATCGAGTCCCGCATCGGGCTCCCTGCTCAGTGGGGAGCCTGCTTCTCCCTCTGCCTGCCTCTCCCCTGGCTTATGCTCTCTCTCTTTCTCTGACGAATAAATAAATAAAATCTTAAAAAAAAATACATGATTTTTCAGCAGTAGAAGTGAAGTCAGAGAAACCCAGCCTAAGACATTTTCCCAATTTACCTAAAAACCAATTGCTTGTACAGGGCTCATGGTTAACTGATAATAGATCTGAGATTATGAACTACTTTCCAGGGTAGAGTTATTCTGTCAAGCAAAGGTCAAGAAGCCACATCAGATGCAGAGTAAGGGAAGGCACTGGGGTTATGTAACCAGGAACGGAAGAGATTTTGTCATTCCTGAGTACTATCTTCAGCTATCTCGGTAAAGGAAACATAGATGTTACACAGTTGAGAAATTTGTTTTATTTTATGTATCCTCAATGGCTCAGATTTATGTTTAAGCATGCAAACTTAGAAAGATCCAGTATAGGAAAGATATTTCCAAGGATTCCCATAAGCGAAGGTACAGAAATACAAAATAGATGACCCTTTGTTGACCTGCCAAATGCGGGGTGGGAAATGCAGGCACTGGTTAGATGGTGGTAGGCACAATGAAAAGTTAGCGGCTACTAAGTCAGCAGCTGGGCACACTGATGCTTTCAGCTCTACTCTTACAAGAGTAAAGTGTTATAGTAACTATGTCCTGGAAAGGGCAAACCAATGTGACTACTCAAGAGACACATTCACTGGAAGTGGCATACCATTGCCTAGACTTCAGAGACTAGTTAGCCGGGACCCAGGGATTGTGATACTTTCTGTATAGTCATTTTCTTTGGCTGGGTTTCGGCCATCAAAGTTTTGGCTGTCTCGTTTTCTTCTCCCACACCCTTCTACCTCTGTTCCTTCCCCTAGCATAATTGATTCAACACAGAAAGTTGTTACTGCAGGTACACACTATTAGCTGAACATGTTTCATCTTGGGGAACCAGGAGGGAGTCCTAAGTGTCCTGACTGCTGTCCTCAGCTCTTGGGTTTAAAACCCATTGGGTGTTATACTAGAATTTAAGGTGTTAGCTAGAATTTCATTCATGCCATGGCTGTCTATTTTGGTAATAATGCAGGTATGCTGGAGAATATTCTGTCTGCAAAATGTGGAGTGGAAAATAAATGTGTACCTTATGTTCATTAACTTTCATCCTAACACTTCACGACCAGGACCACAATGGCAGTAAGGACAAAAAAATTGGCATCAACGATTCAAATAGCTATGGTGACGTGTGGGGAAAATGTAATCTTGTGAGAAAGCACAAGAGTTTGGGTCTGGGTTTTTGTTTATTTATTTTTTTTCTTTTTAAAATGATCCGAGTTCCACTGTTAATTATGAGTTAGTTTTCACATTCTGGACACACATATTTCTGAGTGGCTGTCAGGGATGCTATAGTAATAAATTGTATGCCTAGGTCTCTACTTGGATGTAAAATTTCCATTTCAGAAAAAAATGATACCTCAGACATTGCATTTCAGGGTGATAATTGCGCTTCTCAGGTGGTTAAGAAAAAGATGATCTACAATAATAATTAAAAAGTTGTGCCCCAAGGGAATGGGGATGTCAGATATGGAACTCAAACATATGAAATGTTAGACATACAGCTTGACCTTGTTCCATTGTATTCAGTGTTGTAAATTCTAGATACCTTTATGCTTCAATATTTGGAGGTGGCAATTTGAGGGTGCATTAGGTGGAGAAAGGTAACATTTAGACTAGTGTATTAAACTACCCCTTTGATGACATAGCTTCTCCCCAACCCTTGAAAAGTGTCAGACTATTAACACTAGTAATTAATCAACTCCACGTTCTCCTCTACACTTTCGAGGCACGTTGGGGGGAAGGGAAGGGTCACTTTCCCTGCCCATCCCTGGAATGTGATTAAAAGAGGTTAGGTAAGGGGCGCCTGGGTGGCACAGCGGTTAAAGCGTCTGCCTTCGGCTCAGGGCGTGATCCTGGCGTTATGGGATCGAGCCCCACATCAGGCTCCTCCACTATGAGCCTGCTTCTTCCTCTCCCACTCCCCCTGCTTGTGTTCCCTCTCTCGCTTGCTGTCTCTATATCTGTCAAATAAATAAATAAAATCTTAAAAAAAAAAAAAAAAAGAGGTTAGGTAAGGCCGAGTTGAAATCCCACAAATGTGTTATACTTCAGTCCACACATAATTTTAGAAGTTTAAAGATTAGTTTCTCTCACTTAAAAAATCAGAAAAATTCAAACGGGGAATTTGGACCTCAGGAGTCTCTTGGTTTGGCAAGTGAGGGTTGGGGGGGGGATCAAAAATCTAGCGATACTGAGTCCATTGTCCTGAATGGCCATCATTAGCTTGAGTCGAGTTGCGACCACTTTCTTAGAGTAAGTCATGAATTCTTCAGACTGTGAGTACGTCAGCTTACCGCAGTCTCCACTGAGTGTTCGTTATTCATTTAATTTCTGCTGCTTTCCTAGCTCCTGTATGAATTTGGGTGTGTGTTTGACTTTAATTCTGAAGGAAATCCTAGCCCTGCCTGTGTTTCACAGACCTGGACCCAGTCAAAGTTCACAGCATGAGGACAGAGGGTCTACTGTGTTCTATACACTCTGAGAGGGAGCAGAGCCAAGTTTAGAAAGATGTGACCCTTCTCTCAAGGAAGTCAGGCCGGCTCAAGGGTCGGATATACGGACAAATAATAATGGAATAACAGAGGCTGTACTGCACAGACGTCTGTCCACAGCACTCTGGGAACCAAAGGAGCAGTGAGTCCCTGTGCTATAAAGGACAGGCAGCATCTAAACTGGGCCTTGAAGTCCAAGCAGATGTTGTCAATGCAGGAGGAGGAAGAATGGCATTCCAGGGAGAAGAAACACCCCAAGCAGAGGCATGGCGGGGCGCGAGAGAGTGGTGTGTTTGGGATCGGTGAGTAGCTCCTTATGGAGAGAGGATGGGAAGATAATGGGAGATGACTCACGTGCCAGGTTATACCGTGAAGTTTGATCTTTAACGTTTGTGAAATAGAAGCGATCTCGAAGACCTCAAGCAGAGAAGTAACCCATCAGGTTTACCCTTAGAAAGAAGCCTTTTCACAGTTGTCGAAATATAGGTTCCTCGAAAGGTGAGCTATGCTAGTGACATGGAGGAAATTTTGTCTATGGGCTAGTATTAAGACTAATTTTTTTTTAAGATTCATTCATTTATTTGAGAGAGAGAGAGAGAGAGAGAGCATGTGCGCACATGTGCATGAGTGGAAGGGGCAGAGGGAGAGGAAGGAAGAATCTCAAGCAAGCTCTATGCTGAGTGTGGAGCCCTATGCAAGGCTCAATCTCACCACCCGGAGATCACAACTGGAGCTGAAACCAAGAGTCGGATGCTAAACTGACTCTTTCACCTAAGTGACCTTCTTCCTTCCCTCCCCTCCCCTCCCCCTCCTCCCTCCCCTCCCTCCCTCCCCTCCTCCTCCCCTCCCTCCTCCCCCTTCCCTTCCCTCCCTTTCTCTCCCTTCCCTTCCTTCCCCTTCCCTTCCCTTTCCCTTCCCTTCCCCTTCCCTTCCTTCCCTTCCCTTCCCCTTCCCTTCCTTCCCTCTCTTCCCTTCCCCTTCCTTCCCTTCCCTTCCCTTCCCCCTTCCCCTCCTCCCCTCCCTTCCCCTCCCCTCCTCCCCTCCCTTTCCCTTCCCTTCCCTTCCTTTCCCTTCCCTTCCCTCCCCTCCTTCCCTCCCTTTCCCTCCCCTCCCTCCCCTCCCTCTTTCCCTCCCCCTCCTCCCCTCCTTTCCTTCCCTTCCCTCCTCCCCTCCCTCCCCTCCCATCCTTCCCCTCCCTCCTCCCCTCCTCCCCCCTCCTCCCTTTCCCCCTTCCCTTCCCTTCCCTTCCCTTCCCTTCCCTTCCCTTCCTTTTTTACTTTTCGTTTCTCTTCTCTTCTTTTTTCTTTCTTTCTTTCATTTTTTTTTAAGTAGGCCCACACCCAGCATGGAACCTGATGCAGAGCTTGAACTCACGACATTGAGATCAAGACCTGAGCTTGTGTCAAGAATCGGACACTTAACTGACTCAGCCACCCAGGTGAGCAGGAAGGCTAATCTTAACGAGTGTATCCCGATTGATTTAGGAGGGTTTGGTTCCATACAGCACAGGCATGTGTTGTTTTGTGGACTGCCATGGCATCTCATATGCCATGTTGTATCCATACACAGCCATCCAAGTGTATCAGATGACTGCCAATGATGGCAATTCACAACATCAGTGCATAGGTACTCTCTTTGCCATCGCCATATGCTGCCACTTGAACAATAGGAATAAACAGATTATGTGGAGTTCGTGTGCTGTTGCCAAGAGAATCAGCTGGGTTCCAAGGAGTGCCTGGGAATCTCATTACTGCTACTAAAGCGCTCTGAAAATTCAGCTGGAGGTGATCATTTCAAATGAAAAATCACCCAGATGACGAGGGCATGAAGACAGGAGAACCCTGTCCATTAGCATGGCCATCTTGAGAGGTGGCAGCCCGTCGGAGGAGGAATAATGTGGCTGGGATGGACTGAAGGTGGTGTCATAGCTCCCGTGTGGAAAGGGAGGACTAAGCTGCTGGTTAGACGTGCCGTAGAGACAGGTTGGACTGGGTGAGACAAAGATGAGAGCAGAGCACATATTGTCTGACTCTGTGCCAGTCTGAGGGCACGGGCAACTACACTCTGGATGGAGGCAGATGGCAAACAGCACCCGGAAGTGGCCCCGTAATGCTCAAAACCAGGTGCCGTACGTACAACTTCCTGAAACGGTGTCGTCCATTGTCATGGCGGATCAAACATCTTCGTAGTTTGTTTTCAGCTTCTCTGGCAGGTGCTAAGTGAGGTCATTGGATCCTCTGATTGTGTACTAAGTAAGGTTCACAAAGGAAAAGAAGGCTACAGCTCTGGTTTCTGGCCCACAGACCTGTGTATACTGCTCTCAAAACTTTTACCAGGCTCTGCTGTTTCTTCATTTGTCATCCTTGCTGCTAGATTGTTGGTACTTGACGGTGGCAATTTTACTTTTCATCTCTTTTTCCAAAGACCATGTTTCTCAAATTGTAGTACAGTGGGTGTAGTTTGTGGGCCAAAGTGTTTAGCGGAGTGGGGGTGCCATCGTATGCAAATATTTTGGGAACAAAGCATTTTATATTAAATGTTTTAATATATTTAATATGTAATATATTTATATTATATTATATATTATATATTAATATATTAAAATCTAATATTTAATATATTTAATATTTAATATATTTATTAAATATATTTAATATATTAAAAGGCCCAGTGTCCATTTATTGGCATGCTGAGATGAAACAGATATTTCTACAATTTTTAAGCTGGTAGTAGACTACTTTGGAGTCACCTCTTAGACCTTGCTGGGGTAGGGGGAGACACATTCATGTCTTCTGTTATTGGGAGCTCTTTTGTACATCTAGAAGCAATCATCAGTTTAGTACTTGCTTGTGGGAAGGAGGGAGGAAGGAGAGGAGAGATTGATCACACTCGTATTTTTCATGTGGTCATCACTACAGTATATATGAAACACGTCATCAATTTCTGGATGGGCCAGTTGGTCAGTTACGCTCCAATATTAGAAACTCCACCATAATGATGGCAAACTGAGTCCAAATATATTGATTTCAAAGTGGTCTGAGTAAGAAGAGTGAATGAGGAAGCACAAATTTGTTTCTCCTATGGGTAAATGAAACCAGAGGCATGCCTTTGGAGGTCATTTTGTCTCCAAATAAAGTGTATCAGATTCCATTAGTGAAAACCTTGGGACTCATTATGCACACTTTCTGGCTAAATACAGATGCTCCTCTACCTTCTTACACTATTTAGTTCCTCACTACTAATCTTTCGCCTCTAATGTAGATTTTCCATCTGTTCCCTAGAAGCAACAAATCCCTGGCCGCCTGCTTACCCTTTATCCTGCCCTCTCCTATGGAGACTGATATAGGTGACACTGTAACATTAAGAAACTGTCCACTGGACACTGTAATTACTAATCTTAATTTCTTTCCAGCCTGAATCCATACTTTAATCCCAGAAGTATATAAATATGGTTGTTGGCTTTTTGTTTGTCAACCCACTCTTTCAATAAAGATTTATTGAGTACTACTTTTTAAAATTAAATTAAATTAAATTAAATTTTTTTAGAGAGAGAGACAGCACCAGCAGGACAGAGGGAGAGAGACTCTCAAGCAGACTCCATGCTGAGCATGGAGCCCAACATGGGGCTTGATGCGGGGCTTGATCTCATGACTATGAGATCGTGACCTGAGCCCACACCAAGAGTTGGTCACTTAACCGACTGTGCCGCTCAGAGGCCCCTTGAATACTACAATTTTTTTTTTAAATATTTTATTTATTTATTCAACAGAGACAGAGACGGCAAGCGAGAGAGGGAACACAAGCAGGGGGAGTGGGAGAGGAAGAAGCAGGCTCATAGCGAGGAGCCTGATGTGGGGCTCGATCCCACAACACTGGGATCACGCCCTGAGCCGAAGGCAGACGCTCAACCGCTGTGCCACCCAGGCGCCCCTGAATACTACAATTTTTTAATCGATAGTTACACAAATAGCATCTTGAGAGTGCAGATGATTCAAGAATATAAGTAAAAACTATGCATCACTATGAATATTTCCTCATTTTGCACATCAATTTTTCGTATTACTCTGAAGAGAAGGGCTAAGTAGCGCCTTATTGGTGAATGTGGGATTCTTTCGTTCTTCCATTCTCATCCGTGAGGTAGAGCAAGATTGCCGCCTATTTTGATGGGAAGGAAACTGAGGCACAGGGAAGGAGGCCACCTTCACGTTCTAAATGGCACCAATTTTCTTACAGAGGTTTCTTTTTGTTCTCCCTCTCTCTTTCCCCTCTTATCTGCCTCTTCCTGCTTAGAAGTCAGACTAGACCTAAGTACGACACATACTAGCCATGTAGGCACAAGAGTAAGTCTTAGTGGGTTGCTGTGGCTATTGAAGGAGATGAAGGAATGCATGTGCAAGCTCTCAGCTCCACGCTTGCACAGAGGAAATAGTCAATGAACATCAGGCCTCGTGTCCCCCATGGAATTGATCTTGGAGCCTGGGTGAGATGGTCAAGCAAAGGGGGCCAAGTTTTAATGACCATGCCAGTGCAGACGACTCAAGATCTGTGTCCCCCTTTGATCAGCTATGGATCAGAGCCAGTATCATCAACCTTTTCTGTCTGAAGGAAAACAGTTATCTTCTTTGGCAAATTTAGCCTTCATTCCTTTACTCCCCCCTTTTGTCATGGTACCAACTCCTTTTGCTAGCACCCAAGCTCAAGGACTAGAGCCATCTTCTGTGTCTTCCTCTTTGCCATCCACTATATCAAGTCAGAGGACAAATACTAATCCCACCTATCTTTCCTTCTCTCTACCTCCAATCTCGTCACCACACACAACTCCTTGTCTATGGGTTGGCTTGGATTATTGCTAAAGCCATCCTGCTGGTCTCCCCACTCTTAGCTTGTTCTCCTGACACAATTTTATCAGGTTAACCTTCTTGAAGCACAGCTCCTACCCTCAGATTCTCCGCTAATATATCCTTGCTCACAGGTTAAGTACAGTCTTGTCGATGTGGCATTAAAGGCATCCATGCCTTTCCAACCATGTTTCTACACTTGGATTCCCAGAGTAAATACCCCTTAGTCTCAACCCATGGCATCCTTTCTCCATGTTTTTGCTCATGCACATGAAGTGCCTGCCACTCTGCACTTCTCTGGGCATCTTGCCAATCTTCAAAGCCACCTGAAATGTCACCTGGTCCGCACAACCTCTCCTGATCCCCACTCCTGTGCATGCTCTCTCTCCTCTGAATGTACTTCAAGGGCTGCTTAGGGAGCATTAGGTGAATGAATAAAAAATGAATTAGTGAGTAAAAAATAAGTGGAAGAATAACTCACCATACATCATAGACTTTGAATGTAATCAACATGGTATCACTCTAGATGTCTCCTGCTGGAAAAACAAAATATCAAACAATCCAGGAGGGGCGCCTGGGTGGCACAGTGGTTAAGCGTCTGCCTTCGGCTCAGGGCGTGAACCCGGCGTTATGGGATCGAGCCCCACATCAGGCTCCTCCGCTATGAGCCTGCTTCTTCCTCTCCCACTCCCCCTGCTTGTGTTCCCTCTCTCTCTGGCTGTCTCTATCTCTGTCACATAAATAAATAAAATCTTAAAAAAAAAAAAAAAACAATCCAGGAAAGACAGCAGAAAATCAACATTCAGTAACCACAGCAACACCAATAACAAAATCCATTTTCCTGACATTTGCTCTCTTAGAATTATGTTTTTAATGACAGGATATTCGTTCATGAAATTATTTCCTTTATGTCAAGATTTTATTCCATTCCATCAATCTGTATATATGTCTGTACACAATACGACACTATCTTGATTGCTCTGGCTTTGTGGCACATTTTTAAATTAGGTAATTTGATTTGTTCATCTTTTTCAAAATTATTTCAGCTCTCTAGGGTATTATGTTTATTTTAATTTCTAATACGCAATAACATTATGCTTTTAGAGGAGAGGGTTAGTAGACTCAACTCACTACTAGCAGACTGGCCCTGGAAGGACCCTCTAAATCCATGGGTATGTAGACAAAAGCTATTTTTTCAATAGCATGCCTATATTGCATGTGTGAACGTATGTTTATATTGCATACATGAATGTATGTATTACATTCATGAGTGCACATGTATATCATATGTAGGTATATATTGTATGTACGTACTTAAAAAAATGAATTCTCCACCTCCTGGTAGATTGGTGGTGGTTGGTACTCAGGATTCCGTGCGGTGCCTGTTATGTCCCCACCCGGCTCTCTGTGAGCTGGCCCCCATCACTGCTGGTAGGTAACTATGTGATATATAACTTGCAAGCAGCCCTGCTGTTTGTTACTGGCCATTAATCTCTCTGGTGCCTTTCTTCCATTCAGACTAAGCCTTTATGTTCTAAATCCAGCTATTCTAACGCTCCCCACTTGTGCTGTGTAGAAAAGACTCAGACTGGCAGATTATCGCAGGGCAGTTAAGCATGTAATTGCTCAAATGAGTTAAAATCCCTTCAAATATCTGTCTTTGTACCTCATCACACCACTTCACGGACTCAAATATTTGACAATTGATGAAGATAAACTAAAGGGGCTTCATTAGCTACCAACCACCGTGACAAGCTTCTTTCAGCGAAAGGCTGGTGAATTTTGGAACTTATTATCTACTTAAAAACTGCAGGAAAGCAGAAAAATACTTCAGTGAACTTTAGAATAGAGAAAGCTAGAAGCTTTGCATGGAAGCAGGGGTCAGGAGGGAAAAAAAAAAAAAAAACCCGTGGTTTGCTAATCTAAAGCTGCACTTGTTAAAAATGTGGGACAAGAAAGGCAGATGCACTTATCCAATAAAGGAAGGGAAATATTATCACATTCTCATGGCACCATCATTAGTGACCGTGTGTTAAATTTAGAGGTAATTACAGAAATGGAGAGAGGGTGGCAGAAATCCAGGGCTGTGCCTAGGCTGATCTTAGTGTGGGGTTGCCTGGCTGCCAGGAGACACAGCCCCCTGCTCCAGGATAAGTCAGGTGCTGTGCTGAGCGAGTGTCTTGGGAAATGCATGGAACTTCGCTCTGGCATAAACCCCAGCAAATCCTCTGACTTTCAGGGACCTCATTGCTCTGTATTAAGCTGTTCAGATCTGATGTCGAGAAAAACAGGTGCTAACATGACCAGTATGCATTAGGGTAGAGTAGATGCTGGGCTGGAAGTGTGGTGGTCTTGCGTCTTACCGTGAGAGGTCAGGCAAATTATAGCTTCAACCACCTTGTGTACGAAGTGGGCCTACTCTTTCGTGGTGTATATGATTTTTCTGTGAGGATTACATCAGAGGAGTGCTTGGTGCAAATATTGGTTATTACTTTATAAAATGGGGGCAGTTCAAATTCTTCACCCTGTGTTTCACAGTTCACGTGAACCTGCAAACTCTATCCTTGCATCACAAAAATAGTTGAAAAAATAAAACACCCCAATCAACACGGAAAAATGGTAGAAGGAAATTTATGAAGAATCCCCTTTTCTCTTTATAAGCTTAGCATGGTGAGGCTGTCCTGATTGCTGCAATGGGACAAACACCGTTGGTTTCCAAGCAGCGTCTGGAACACAGACTCATCCGGGCAGACCCTTGGCTACCTTGGGCCTTGCCAGACATTACTCTCCTGTTTGGTTAAATAACATGACTAGTTCTAAACAATGATAGTGAGTAGACATCTTTGAATAAAGTCTTGACTTCATTGAGAGTTCTAGTGTGTTAGTTTTGGATATATTGGCTTTTGTTTAGACATAATAGATCTAATTAAACATTTAGACAAGATGTTCAAAGAGAGTGACATTAAAACAGGATTAGCTTTTATAGATTATACAGTCTGTCTTTGCAACGTACCCGTCATTCATCTGTTGCCGCACATACAGTTATACACACACATATATATACGCTAGGGCTCCATAAAGTTCAGCCATGGTTTTAATATTCTGCCCTAAAATGACAATTCGATTTTGCTTTGAGCTTAGCCTTTGGAAGGCTAAAGCCTTTAAAATGGAATTTTCTGTCCTCAGTGTGTAAACGGTGATCAAATGATTATGTAGTTTACTATCATATCTAATAAGTAATATGGTATAAGACAATGCAAGCAATACAAACAAGATATATTTTTGAGCATACTGGGATGCTAATATTCATTTTTTGTAAGGATAAGTGTTCTGCATGCAAAAAACTCAAAATTTTAGATTATATATTTTATATTTAATATGCTGAGGTGCTATTAGTCAAATACAAAATAGTATAAATGATGCAACAATAATTGTGAAACTTGTTCCTTTTATGTACCAAAGAATTATTAAAAGTTCGCCAATTATTAAAAAATAGGTTGATGGTGGATATAAATATTAAATTAGAGAAGTAGATTAGAATGTTTTAGAGCCAACAGCTATCTATAAATTTTATTAAAAATACAATAGAAATAAGAATGATAAGGATAAAATCAGGTCATAATTCCAAACTTCGTAGAATTCTTTGGGGGTAGAATTCATATGATTAAACACAATCTTGGGGCAACTGGGTGGCTCAGTTTGTTAAGCGTCTGCCTTCAGCTTGGGTCATGATACCAGGGTCCTGGGATCGAGCCCCTTGCTGGGCTCCCTGCTCAGCGAGGAGCCTTCTTCTCCCTCTCCCT
This sequence comes from Ursus maritimus, assembly GCF_017311325.1. Lineage (NCBI taxonomy): Eukaryota > Metazoa > Chordata > Mammalia > Carnivora > Ursidae > Ursus > Ursus maritimus. The sequence goes on along the minus strand of NW_024425230.1, from coordinate 11,917,426 downwards.
CTGCTGCTCCCCCTGCTTGTGCTCCCCCCTCCCCCAAATAAATAAAATCTTTCAGAAAACAATTAAACACAATCTTTAGGAACTGCACTTATCTTTAGCTATTTAGTTTCTTTTTTTAAAAAAAAGATTTTATTTATTTAGTTGACAGAGACAGCCAGCGAGAGAGGGAACACAAGCAGGGGGAGTGGGAGAGGAAGAGGCAGGCTCCCAGCAGAGGAGCCCGATGTGGGGCTCAATCCCAGAACGTTGGGATCACGCCCTGAGCCGAAGGCAGACGCTTAACGACTGAGCCACCCAGACACCCCAGCTATTTAGTTTCATTTACGTTGAATCCTCCCAAATCGTCACATCTGGTGAGGATGAATTTTAAGAACATCAAAGTTATCAACTCAAAATTTCTCAGGAAAGAAAAATTTCAAAAGCACATACAATAATATTCACAATAAATCATATCTTCATTTTAGACATAAAGAATGTAGGGTATAAAGAAGTTAAGAGAAATCAAGATGCTGGCCCGGGTACTTCTAAGGACCTCAAGAGCCCGTCCAGGGTTGCAAATGGGCAGCATAGTGACCAGTATGATCTGGCTGCTGACCGTCCTAAGAAATGATTGCTCTGAGGGTTGATGGAAGGAGGTGGGGGATATGGGCTAAATGGGGGATGGCCATCAAGGAGGGCACTTATGATTACATGCAACAAATATAACATTTTAAGATAAATTTCCATAATTATTCTGTAATCTGAAAGTGTATTCTCTGATATGTAGCACCACTCTTGACTTAGACTAGTCTAATACAGACAGAACTCCATGGATTATCCATCTGTTCTTTTTCTACCAAGTTTTATTTCTTTAAATCAGAAAAGGATCTGAATTTTTAAGTTACCTATTGGGCATTTATTTAGACCTTTATATAGTTTTTATCCTTTGATCTCTGAAAAAGATTTTTTAGAGGCAGAGAGTGTGAGAGAGTGGGGCGGGGAGGGGCAGAGGAAGAGGGAAAGAGAGAATCTTAAGCAGGCTCCATGCTCAGTGTGGAGCCCTACACTGGACTTAATCTCCCGACCTTGAGATCATGACCTCAGTTGAAATCAAGAGTAGGTCACTTAACCTACTCAGCCGCCCAGGTGCCCCTATCCTTTGATCTCTTAATGGACCCCTGAGGTTTGCACTCCAGACTTAATTGCTGGAGGTGATTCTTTAAAAAATTGTCATTACATCTTAAAATTATTTTATCATCATTATTTGTGAGATTGGTCCTTAATTTGCTTTTCTTTCCAGCTTGCCTGTTACTTGAATCAAGGCTATTCGAGATTCACAAAATGCTATTGAGCAGTTTTTCCTTTTCCAGATCTGGAAGAACATGGAAAATCTCATCATTCTTAGGAAGGTTGTTGCTGTTATATTGGAAAGTTATTCATAATTCTGGCCAAGGCCCTTCTGATTATTTTGTTCCTTCTAGGCATGTTCCTTTTCCAGGTGCCCATCTTCTCTGCTCCATCTCCTGTTCCCCACCTTGCTCTCACTACTGTTCCCAGTTCTGTGGAAGCTAGTGCCTTTCATGTTTTCCTGTGTCTGAGAAGACCTTTATTTCAGTGTTTACCTATTACGATTCCAGCTGCTCTTCAATATCTAATGGAAATATTCCCTACCTTAGGCAGGTCTGATATTCCCAGTCCATTGGAGGAACCAGGGAGAGAAAACTGAGCTAGATGGCTCTTCTTATAATTCCACCCCACTTCTATGAGATGTGTTCGTTATTAACAGCTTCAAGTGACATCACAGTAGAAACTGCAGGCTATGTCAGCATTTTGCACATCTGAAATTGATAAACCACAAACACAAAGGAGGACCTGAGTCTTTATCAACATGATAACCACACAAGAGCAAGGTCAGTGTCTGTTGGGTTCATTGCTGTATCCCCTGGACATAGAACAAAGTAGCCACTCAGACAATATTTGTGGTATGAAAGAAGAGATGTGAAATGCGCTGATAAATGAATTATTCAAAGAATCGGCATGGGTCTAAGCAGCCCTTCAGTATGTAGTAAGATTAGAGATAAAGCTTATGGGTATTACAGTGCACTAGCAAATACACGCATGCACACGCACCTTTTTTCTTTTTTTTGTAGGCTTTATTAGCCAATTATTTTTTTCTCCTGTTACTGCTTTTACTATTTCTATGTTGTGTATAACAATATAAATTGTTCTTTAGAATATATCAAAATATAGGCATGAGATTATCTTTTGAATTAGATACTATGTTTTTGTTTATAGTCTAATCACAAAGATATCACTTATATAACTAAAAACTACTAAAGTAAAAGCTTTCTAAATTATTATAAAATGTAAAATAGAGAAAACTATGTATGAATATCTGATCATAGATGAGGAATAAATCTTCAAGCATAAAAGTAAAAGAAGAAACCATAGTTTGACTACATTTAAAAGTATGAATTTCTGTCTTTATTACATGTATAATATACATATATTTATAAATATGCATTTATTTATATATGCACATATGTATATATATGCATATACAAAGTTAAAAATAAATTTAAATTATAATGATATTTGCAATAAATACTATTTCTATCTATTTCTCATAATGAATCATGGATACCATAAAGAAGTTGCACAAATTTTTAGGTGTTAAATGAAAAGAATCGATCTAAAATCCTGTATCCAGCAAAAATATTCTTCAAGAATGAAGGGGAAATCAGGACATCCTCAAATGAAGAAAAAGTAATAGAACTTGTCTCCAGCAGACTTACTCTAAAAAAAGAAGCTAAAATAGGTTCTATATACACAGAAAAAATGATAAAGACCATAGCAACATCAGGTAGAAAAAAATAACGTGAGTTTTCTAAGTTATGTTTTACACTTGAAGGAAAAATGATAACACTCTCTGATATGGCTCTTAATGTGTATAGAGGAATTAAGACAACTGCCCTTTAAGCAAGAAGAATAAAGACACGTAAAGGGAGATAAGATTTTTGTATTTTGCTCAAACTGGTAAAATGAGGACACCAGTAGACAGTGATGCTATGTACATATAACAAAATACCTACAGAAATTACTAAAATAGCTATGGAGAGTGATGCAGGAATGCAGAGAAAATAGAGAAACAAAACAATACGACATACTTAAGGCCAACACATCAACAATTCCATTATATGTAAATTATATAAGTTAAAAGACTTAGATTGTCAGAATGGAAAGGAATGGGACAGAGGAATTGGAAGTCTATTATTGAGTGATTCTTATGATATGATGTCATTGAAAGGTAAACTGCTATGAATTAAAGATGCACATTATGAATCCTAGAGCAACCACTAAAAAAGGCAGTAGTGGAAGAAAAATCAAGTAAAAATTGTTATTCAAAATAAGGCAGAAAACAGGAAAAGAAGAATGAATAGCAAAGAAGCAGAAAACAATTTAAAATATTAGGTAGATTTAAAACCATCCATTTAAAACCAGCCATTCATTAATTACATGAAATATAAATGGTTTAGACATCCCAGTTAAAAGGAAGAGGTTGTGACATTGCATAAAGAAGCAAGACATAACTTCATGCTATGTACAGAAAACCCACTTTAAATATAGAGACATAAGTAACAAAGGGCTGGGAAAATAGAGTATACAAACACTAGTTAAAAGAAAGCTGAAGGGGCTATGTTACTATTAGACAAAATAAATTTTATATAAGGGAATATTACCAGGGATGAAGGAATAATTTGCATAATAATGGATCAATTCATTAAGAAGGCATAACAATTGTAACAGAACTTTAAAATACGTAAAGCAAAGGGATGTCTGGGTGGCTCAGTCTGTTAGGTGTCCGACTCTTGATTTCAGCTCAGGTCATGATCTTAGGGTACTGAGAAGGAGCCCTGCATCAGGCTCTGATCTGGGCATGGAGCCTACTTAAGATTCTTTCTGCCCCTTGCCTCTGCCCCTCTGCACACACCTCCCCTCCCCATCACACACTCTCTCTCTCAAAAAATAAATAAAAAATGTAAAGCCAAAGCTGATAGAACTAAAAGAAGAAATACACCATATTCTGGGCCATAAAGCAAACTTCAACAAATTTAAAGTCTTTGAAATCATACAAACTATTTTCTCTGGCCACAATATAATTAAACTAGAGATCAATAATAGAATCATGTCAGGAAAATCTTCCAATAATAGGAAAGTAAACAACATGCTTATAAATCACATATGGGTGAAAGAGAAACTAACAAGGAGAAATAGAAAATACTGTGGCTGAAAATGAAGTCACAAATTCAATATTGAAAACAACCAAGTTATAAAGCGGACAAAATATCTGAACTGACGCTAAAGAAAATATACAAATGAAAAATGAGCTTAGGAAAAGATGCTCAACGTCATAGGTCATTAAGGAATTATAAATTTAAAAAAACAAAAACAATTGTAAGATGCCATCTACACCTGTTAGAATGGTTAAAGCTCAAAACACTGGTAACACCAAATGCTGGCAAGGATGTGGGGCAACAGGAATTCTCCTTCATCGCTAGTGGGAACGCAAAGTGGTACAGACACTTTCGGAAACAGTTTAGCAGCTTCTTTTTTTTTTTTTTTTTTAAGATTTTATTTATTTATTTATTCAACAGAGATAGAGACAGCCAGCGAGAGAGGGAACACAGCAGGGGGAATGGGAGAGGAAGAAGCAGGCTCATAGCAGAGGAGCCTGATGTGGGGCTCGATCCCGTAACACCGGGATCACGCCCTGAGCCGATATCAGACGCTTAACCGCTGTGCCACCCAGGCGCCCCAGTTTAGCAGCTTCTTATCAAATTTTTCTCTTACCATAGGATCCAACAATCATGCCCAAATGAGTTGAAAACTTATATCCATGCACAAATCTGCACACAGATGTTGATAATTGCCAAAACTTGGAAGCCACCAAGACGTCCTTCGGTAGATGAATGGATAGATAATCTGTAGTGCATCCGGACAATGGAATATTATCCGGTGATAAAAAGAAATCAACCATCCGGTCATGAAAACACATGGAGGAAATATTTTAAATGCATATTGCTAAGGTAAAGAAGCCAAGCTCAAAGGCCACATACTGTATGATTCCAACTGTAGGACATTCTGGAAAAGACAAAACTATCGAGACAGCAAAATGATCAGTGGTTGCCAAAGGTTCAGGGGGAGAGATGGAGGGATGGAGGGATGAATAGGTGCAGCCCAGGGTATTTTTCGGGTGGTGAAACTATTCTGTATGATACTATAATGAATGCATGTCATAACGCTTTTGTCCAAGCCCATAGAATCTACAACACAGAGTGAACCCTAATGTACACTATGAAATTTTGTTCATAATGTATTAATATTGGCTCATCGATTGTAATAAACCTCACTAATCCAAGATTTTAAATATGCGGGAAAATCAGGGGAGTATATGGAAACTCTGTACTTTCTCTTCATTTTTCTGTAACCCCCGAATTGCTCAAAAATTGTCTACTAACCTATAAAAGTATGGTATGTGGAGTTGCTCTGACTCAGGGCCTGGGTCCCCTGGGATCCATTCCTGGGTCTCGGAATTGGGGGGGTGGGGTAGACAGGGCCCCAGTCATGATTTCTATGGGGCTCACAGGGATGACCAGGGCCACCCTGTTCCAAAACCAAGTTACCATTTCCCCTGAAACCGAGTCCTCAACCCTGTCTTCCCTGTACTGCCTCCAAGTTCCAGAAGAAACACCTGGGAAATGTGACCACCACAGTGCCCTTGGTCTCTATTCCCAGGCACAGGGCCACAAGGGGTCTGCCTCAAACCTCCTGCCCTTCTGGTCATCATGAGTGCAGTGGGGCTTACTCCTAGGTCAGTCATGAGGATGGGCTGATGGGTTGAGGCAGGACTTATTCACACAGGCCTAGAGGTCCTGGAAACCTGAGGGCAGAAAGTTTCATGGAAAGCAAAGTGAGTAAATATGAGCCTCTCTGACCTCACAGCCAGACTCTCTGTGATTGGTCCCAGGATCGGGGACGTGTAGGGATACGTGGGGCCACAGCAGGGACCTGTGCTGGGGAAAAAAGGCAAACGGGTCCACTAGGATTCATCCTGCTCCAAAATAGAATAGTCACATCCCTAAGCAGCAGATCTCATGCCATCTTGGAGCTAGATCAGGACTCAGCACCTCTGCAGAAATATCTGTCATCTGCTCCTGCTGCTTCAAGATACCTGGGGCCTTCTCAGGCCCTATCACCCCTGCACAGAGACCCACCACCTGCTCATACTTCCGCAGGAGTCCCAGAGCCAGCTGAGGCATCCCTGCAGGAAGAGCCATCACTGACACCTTCTCCTCCAGGAGTCCTGGAGCCAGCTCAGGATCCAGCATCCCTTCAGGGAGAGTGGGCACCTGCACCTGCTCCTGCAGGAGATCTAAAGCCAGCTCAGGACTCAGCATCCCCGCCAGGAGAGCACACCTATAACTGCACCTGTAGGAGACAAGGATCTGGCACAGGACCCAGCACTTCTGCAGATAGAGCCATCACCTGCACCTGCTCCTGCAAAAGACCTGGAGCCAGCTCGGGATCCAGCACCACTGTAAGGAGAGCCTGTGCCAGTGCCTGCACCCACACCCTTAGAGCTGACCCGAAGCCACCACAGGACCCAGCACCCCTGCAGGGACAGCCAGCACCTGTATCTGCTCCTGCTCCTACAAGAGACCAGGACCCAGCTCAGGGCCTAGCACCCCTGCAGAGAGAGCCATTTCTAGACTCACCCTCAGCAGCAGCTCCTGAACCACCCGCTACCCCACCAGAATTTTTCTTCCCATCCCCCTATATTGTGTCTGTTTGGAATTTTAAACTTTCATTTTTTTCATTTGACATTTTTTATGGCATTCTACATTTTAGGTTTTAAATAAAATTTGTTTCATTCTTGAAAAAAGTATGGTATGCAATAAAATAATTTTATAGGTCAATTTATAGAATTGAATGCTTATATTAGAAAGCAAGAATTCAAATGGATAATCTAAGTTTTTATCTTAAGAAACTAGAGAAGTAGAGGAAATGTCGTCATTATTAGCACACTGAATCCAGCAACATATAAAAAGTATAACACATCCCAACAAAAGTGGATCTGTACCAGCAATGCCTGGTCTGTTTGCCATTCAAAAATAGACCAATGTAATCCACTGTATCGATAGATTAAAAGAGAACTATATAATCATTTTAAAAGATGCAAAAAAAAAGCATTTGACAAAATTCAGCATTCTTTCATTATAAAAACTCTTAGCAAGCTATTATTAGAAGGGGCGCTTCCTCAACCCGATGAAGATATCATCATCAAAACCTCAGCAAACATTTTTGTAGAAATTGATGAACTGATTCTAAAACTTTATATGGAAAACCAAAGGCAAACCTGGAGTGTCAAATTGTTTTTGAGAGAGGAGATTAAAGTTGGAGAACTCACACTGCCCTATTTCAAGACTTACTATAAAGCTACAATAATCAAGACAGTGTGGGTAGGTGAAGGGATTGATGTAATCATCCATGGAACAGAATGGAGAGTCCAGTAATAGAAATACAGCCGAGGTACCAAGATAATTTAATGGAGAAAGGACAGTCTTTTCAAGAAAGGTGCTAGAACACTGGACATCTGTATGTAAATATACGAATTTTAACTCATACTTCATATCCCACACACACAAAAATGAGCTCTAAATGGGTCACATCCTCAAATGTAAAATCAAAATCTATGAAACCTGATGTACAAGTAAATATGGAACAAAATCTTTGTAATCCATTAGGCAGAATTTTTAAATGCTATACCAAGATCACAAATCATAGAAAATTAAATAATAAATTATACTTTATTAAATTTTAAACTTTCATTCTTTGAAATATGCTGTTATGAAAATTGAGAGACAAACCACCTGGTGGGAAAAATGTATTTGCAAACTGCCTATCTGATAAAAGACTTTATTAAAATCTAGACTTTATTTTAAAAAACTCTTAAAATTAATAAGAACAAAATCTCTAATGAAAATTGGAATAAAGAGTTGAATGGACACTTCATTTCTTCACCAAAGAAGAGATGTGGATAGCATATAAGCACATGCAAAGTCGCTCAACACCATGAGTTGCTGAAAAGCAAATTAAAGTCCTGATGGGAAACCACTTCACAGGTATCATAGTGACTAAAACCAAACTACAACGAAAATCCTGACATCAAGTGCCAAAAAGAAGCTGAATAATGAAACTCTCGTGTTTCCTTTATATTTGCAATGCAGCTTTATAAGAGAATGCCTTTTCCACTAGCCTTGCTTTCTATCAGAAATGGTGGAGAAGGCAATTTCTCAGAAAGTTAAATATATGATTAACAATCCCACTCATGGGATTTGCTCTAGAGTATATGCAAGCGTGTATAGGTACGTACAACAACCTGTACTGGAATGGTTACGGCAAATGTATTGCTAGTCACCAAACCTAGAAAGAGCCCATCACATAAATATGTGATGGGATACTATTCAGCAATAAGAGAGGAAGAGATGACCGAGCCATGAAACAACATGGATTAATGTCAAAAACACTGTGATAAGTAAAAATCAGACGGAGAAGGCAAGGTGGCAGGTACAGGAGTGCGTCATTCATACCTCTTTTGGGAGAATGTGCTGTAGGGGTCTTGTTTGACAGCCCCTGGCAGCCCCCTTGGATTTACCCTCACATTCATTCATGTTACCTAAAAAAACTCTTAAAATTTACTTTGGAGAAAATTAATAAGACTAATGGAGATTTATCATCCTGCATTTAGAAATAGAATAAAATATTCCATAAAGAGAGACCCTGTGACTATTTCCCTCTACTCAGAATAATTTGAACTTTTAGCCTCTAACTGAAGTTAATCACACTTGATCTCTTGAGTAAAAATGTTTTTAACATGAAACAATACTCTACTGAGATTCAACAAACTCTATTTTAATTGTAATTGATTTATACCAAAAGATAAAATGAGTTAATTAGGACATGCTATTAGAATTATTGCCAAGGGAATACATTTGATACAACTAGCAATGAATGGGGATAAGATGGAAGATTATTTTAATGTCTGAAACAAAATAAAATTTAAGTCCTAGTATTATTCAGTTAAAAAAAACACATATGTCCATGTGGATTAAAATTTTATTCTTTGACAAAGTATATATATTTTTAATATCCAGAATATACAAAATTATCTTCTATAAAAAACCCATATAGGACCACCTGGTTGGCCAGGAACAACCATGTGTATATTTCATGCAGGCCATTCTGCCTTGGTTTGAGCCTCTCACACTTCTGTGTATACGAGAGATTATAGATTCACAATTGCTACCCAAGTGCTATGGTAATAGAAAGAATGTTTCTTTATCTGTTATCTTAATTTCTCAGGATTTTCACTCTTCCTGTGTCCCATAATTGTTTCCTATAAACTCATTTTTATACCCCGAGGACCATGCATGACCAGGAGTGGAGTAAGTAACTCATGAAGACGCAAAAATTCTGTTACTGCGATCTGGGCTCTGACTCGTCCTGCTTTGCTCTCACGGCCACAATAGACATCCTAAGATGAATAAATGAGTGTTCTTAGAAGTAGGATCTCTGCAGGATGACAGCATGGAAGAACCAGTTGGAAATATTGGTTATAAAAAATAATTTTGTAGAGAAAGTTTAATTGTGTGAGTAACAAAATAGACACAGTCAAAAATCAAGTCAAGATCTGAATGAGTTGGTCAAGGACCTCTCCCAAAATGCACTGGACAGAGATAAGTGTACAGAAAAAGAAATGTTTAGGGAGAATGAGGATAGAAGTAGCTTTTATTAGAAATAATAAACAAGATTTAACAAGAGACAGAGGTATCAGACTAACATGTCTAGATTTATAGATATTAAAATTTAAGGATTTCAAAGACAGAGAAAAATTGTAAAATCACCCAAAGAGAGAGAAGTGGAGTGTCCACGAAGGAATAAAGAACAGGTTATTATGGAACACCTCAATGGCCATCTTGGAGACAAGAGCATAAGAAAACAATATAGAAAGATTGAAGCTCCGAATTTGAAATTCAGTTTTTATATCCATTTGTGACATTTACACGTGAGATTGAAATGAACATATTTTAAGAAATAAAATATTTTGTGAAGTTGGTCACACATCAACTTTCTTTGTAAGAATTCTCAGGGATGCTGTCTGTGAGAAAAGACAGATTCCAAAGAAGCATTGACACCCGCCCCCCAACCTGGAACTAGAGTAAGGGATATAATGAATTATACTGTTATCTAGACAACACATAAAACCATTTGTCCTTTCCAATACAGAACTAAAACTCCAGAAATTATCAGTCTGGACGATGAGGGTTGAATGGAGGGACTGGAGAAAGATGAAAATAGAAAAAACCTTTTTATTTTCTTCTTTTCAGTTAATGGAGGAAAACATATTGATAAGATTTTAAAAATGGACAAGGAAAAAATGTCAGCGTGGGTAATTTTCATCTTCTTCTTCTTTTTTTTTTTTTTTTTTTTGTGGGGAAGGAGCAGAGGGAAAGGGGGAGAGAGAGAATCTTAAGCAGGCTCCACGTCCAGTGCGGAGTCCGACAGCGGGGGCCAAGCTCACGACCCTGAGATCATGACCTGAGCGGAAATCGAGTCCACACTTAACTGACTGAGCCACCGAGGTGCCCCATGGGTTTCGATATCTTAAGGATTAATAACAGAAAAATAAAAGACCACTTAAAACTAGGCTGAGACATTTTCAGGAAATAGATAACTTTTTCTTACACATGTCCTTAAATAAGAGAAAAAGTGAACTATCTGGCCAGCTCATTATTGTGAAGCTGGTAGAACTAGAGCTGGAGAAGGTCAGTACTAGGAAAGGAAATTCCAGGCCCAGTGGGGCACTATCTCCATGTACCTCAACATTATGATTTATCCCAGAAACTTGGAGGTATTTGAACATAAGATAATCTTGCAATGTAATTCATATTAATGGCCTAAAGAAGAAAAAGCATATGATTAACTCGAAAATGCAGAAAAAGTCTTTAATGAGATCTATTTCATAAAAACCTATAGAAAACATTGTTCCAGAAACCTTAGAAATATTCCCTAGGTTCCCACTCTCATTGTTATTTTTCACTTTAGTACTAGAGGTTATAGATAGGGAAATAAGAACAGAAATGAAGCTGTATAAGGAACAAAAATTTTATTTTTGCAGTGTCCATTACATATGAAATACATAAGAATCAACTGATAAGAGTACTGAAATGAATTGGCATTTAACTAGATAGCTTGATTCAAGATCTATATACAATACCCAACATTTGTCCATTATCCTAGAAATAATAGACTAGCAGAAGTAATAGTAAATGAGATACCATTTTAAATGGCAAAAGAAAATTCACAAACGACTTAGGGGTTAATTTTATAAATCATGCACAGAACTTTCACAGAGAAAAATTTAAAACTGTATCAGAGGACTTTGGAAAAAAACACCATATAAATGGAGATATTATTATGTCCTGGGAGAGAGAATGGTGTAATAAAGGTATTAATTTTTCCAAAATTAACATATAAGTTTAATATGGCCCAGAAAGGAATTTTTAGAAAACCTTGATCATTTATATATGATTTACACAAAATAAAAAATTTATGAAAATAGAAAACAAATTTAGAAAAAAAAAAAAAAGCAAGGTTGGGGGGCGCTGGCATGCAGGATGGAGTTTGCTATACTGGATATTACAGCATGGGACAAAGCCATAGTAATTAAGAAAGCATGAAAAGGATGCAAGTATACAAGTTTAAATAGTGGAACAGTTTAAAGGAGGAAAAAAGTCCATGTGTGTGATGTATGATGAAGTTGTCAGATTTCACAAATCAGTGAAATCAGTGAGGAAATGGAGCATTTTATAAATAACGCTGGGAAGATCACTTCATTATAGGTTAAAATCCTAAAAAGTGAAAGTTAAGACTACATGACAGTTAGAAAGAAGTGTAGGGTAATATTTTATTACTCCAGCTTTTATTTTAAAAATTATATTTTAGAGAGGGAGGGGGAGGGAGGGGCAGAGAGACAGAGATATTCTTAAGCAAGTTCCATGCCCAATGCAAGCCCGATGTGAGCCCACCGCAGGGCTCCATCTCACAACCCTGAAATCATGGCCTCAGCCTAAATCAGGAGTTGAACGCATAACCCACAGAGCCACCCAGGTGCCCCTATTATTCCAGGTTTTATTTTACTTTATTTTACAATATTTTTATTTTTAAAGATTTTTATTTATTCGTTTGAGCAAGAGAGAGAGCACGCACACTAGCATGGGGGAGAGGCAGAGGCAGAGGGAGAAGCAGGCGCTGGTGTTGAGCAGGGAGCCCGATGTGGGGCTTGATCCCAGCACCCTGACATCATGAGCTGAGCAGAAGGCAGATGCATAACCGACTGAGCCACCCAGGCGCCCCTTATTCCAGCTTCTAAACAAGATTCAAACACAGTATAAACCAAAGTAGTGAATTTCACTGTATCACAAATACTTTCATTCAATGAAGGCCATCACAGACAAAAATAATGGGTAATATTCTATGTCTACATTTGTCAAATGATTCATATCTATTACATGTAAGCATATGTACTATAACTCATGAAGGGAAAATGAGTCAACATTATGGACAGTTTGCAGAAATGGCAATCCAAGTATGAGTGCGTGAGGGACGTACCTAAACTTAGTAGTAACCAGAGAAATGGACTCAAGGCTACTTTGATATACCACTTGCTAAAAGTGGATATTGTTAAAAAGTTGGATTTTCTTGACTCTTGGTGGAGGGTGACTACATGATACTGCTGGTGGGAGTATATATTTGATGCCGTCATTGAGAGGGCAATCAACAGTATTTAGTGAAATGGACTGTGGATTTGTTTTATGATTCACTGGTCTCATTTTGGTTATAGACTCTTGGAGATCTCACAAGCGTGCACAGGGCGACGTGTATGGGGATGGCCTCCTAGTATTTTTATAAGGGGAAGAGTTGGAAGTAATCCCAGAGTTCACTAATAAAAGAGAAGTATAATGTGGGATATGCATATGAGGCAGTAGTATATTGCCGAAGGAAGGATATTGACATGTAGCAACGTGGATAGATTTCAAAAATGTAATTGCATGAAAAAGTAGGAAATAGAACAAAATACATATGAAAATGGTATTTATTTATAAGATTTTATAAGCATGCAATATACCTTTTCCTCAAGAATATAATACAGGAAGTATGGAAGGTGATAGATTAAGTATGAATATATTACGATATATTCATATTATATTATGATTATGATAATATATGATATATTAAGACTGAATATTCATCAACGGTGTTTGATTGAGTTGGAGGGTGTTTAAGAGCCCTTGTGTAGTTACTAATCCTCCAAACACCAAGGTCATGGACCTAATCATTACTATTGCTTCCTTTCTGGACTTAAACCTTTTTCATGTGAGGTTGGAAACTCAGTGTCTTTGGCTCATTCTATGCAGAAAATAAGAAAACGAGGACAAGTAGTTTTAATTATCGCAAGAGAAAATAGGCAATGAGTATTCTTAGCAAGTGGCGTGACTGTGTGGTTGTCCACTCCTATTTTCTTCAGAAGGGACACGCATCCCTATGTGGATAAAGGCCATCTCAGCTATAGATTTATCTTTTTTTTTTTATTCTTGGACCCCCTTCTTAACCAAAAGATACATACACTAAAAAGATCTAGCAAATGAAAATCCATCTTCTAATTCTTGACACAGATGAAACTTAGCACAGTTCTCTGACTACAAGGAGAAAACAAATTATCATTGATTCGGATTAAGGTTCCCAAATGGGACATGCCTCTAAAGTTCCTAATTTAAGGGTTCCTTTCTTTAAGTGTTTGTTTGCTTGTTTGTTTGTTTTTTTTACATAGAGAACTGTAACTGTTAGTATTTCAATTAATGGAATAAAATTAGTTATTATCTGAAAATGAAGCTTATTATTTAAACAGAGTTTATTAACTTTAGATCTACATATAATAAAGAGTTAAGCATATCAGTTTAGTGTCCCCCAAAGTTAAATCACGAGGGGAAATCTCATAATGAGGTTGCATGTTCCTGTACTTAAGGAATAACAAAATTATTTATTATTTTGTTAAGGATGATTGGGCTCCTTATGCTTTATGGATTTTATTAGCATTTTCTATTTTGGTGTTAATGTTTGCACCTTGTTTGGCACCAACATATGTAAACCCGACCTTGTATTTAGCAATGCACGAAGCAGGGAAACAGGAAAGGCAGTGTTGTGACCTTGCAATTTAGTGCTAATCCAGTTCTCTGGTAAATATAATCATATTACAGAGTGTGATGCAATACCCAGAGTCCCCAGGTCACGACCTTTCTAGGGGTCTTTGGGACCACCATTCTTGCACTCTCGACATGTGCTCTTCCCCCATGAGCATTCCAAGTGGGGTCATCAATAGTCAGTGTACTTGTGGTTATAGTGAATTTTGAGATAGAACAATTTGAAAATGTCAACATCTTCATTTTTTTGAGATTTGTGAGATTAGACTACTCATGCCTCTCTGGGTACATTTTCCTTAAATATCTTAGAGAAATTTGCCACAGTAAAGATGGAATTTTGCATCTTTACCAGATTGTATTTTAAATTCTCCAAGCATTCAAAATTGACATCAGTTTTCCCTGCTGTGCACCTAGCTGTTAACACTTTCTATTTCTTCCCCTTTCCTTCAAAGAAGCCAGAGAAGAATGAAAAAGAAAAAGACTGGGAGTTAGTATCAATAGAGCACCCCTAATGCTTTCAGATGTATTCATATTATTTAATTTTAATCAGAAAGGTAGCTCTCGTCCTATTTTATGAAAGATAAAATGGAAGTCCCCAAAGTCAACAAATGTCAATTTCACACAATCATCAAATGGTAGAGTTGAGATTCGCCCTAGTTCTGATTTCTGAAGCCCTGGTGGTGTTACTCCTTCCATTCTGGAAAAAAAAAAAAAAAGAGAGAGAGAGAGAGAGATGGAGAAAGAAAGGAAAACAGAGTCTAGTGTCCTGAAATTTCTAGTTTAAGGAGTAAAATATACACCCTTAGGCTCCACTTCGTGCAGTGCACCCTAGTCTTTCCCTTTGATAGAAAGGAACGCAAATCTTGGAGAGAGCGGTATGTCATGTCCAGAAGGCTGGGAGGTCATCAAGGTGCCACTCCCTCTGGAAGTGTCCTTCTGGGACATTGGACAAGGCTCTGAGGTTTGATGCCACTGACCCCTTCCCTTAAGAACTCCATAATCTCATGTGTTGCAAATTCTCTCCATGAGACCTCCGAACAGTTTAAAATCACACAAAATGACTGACATGGTCGCAATTTTTTGATAGGTTATCAAAGAGAAAACTATATTTCTTGCTCATCTCTTGGTTCATACATTTTTTTCACTCTTAGAGAAAAATAGGGTCAGAATCTCATATCTTCCCAATATTTCTGACATGACCCAAGACCCATACGTTTGTGCATGCCTGATGCCAAGGAATCACAGTCACCTGCATTAGTCTTGGGGACAACTAATAAATTAATTTATAATTATAACATAACATAATAAAAATTAATTAATATAATATACATTCAAGATGACTTGTAGGTTAGATACTTAACAGGTTTTAAATACATTTTCCTCTCTCAAAAATAAGACCTATTTCCCACATGAAATAGAAAATGTTTTATGGGATATACTTTTAGACCAATGCCTATAAAGCATTTAAAAACCAGTGCTTATCAGGGTTTATAAAATACTGTAAAGTATGTGTATAAAATTGATGGGTTTTAGAAGTCATGAAGGAGTGTATGAAGTATGTATCAACTTCATTAGATCATGCCGAGGTGTTTTCTAAAAATAATAATAAAATAAAAATCCATGCTTGACACACACTAAAAATAACAATAATATTTATCATTTATTGAGTGCTTTATATGTGCCGTATATGTGTACTTCATACACATTATCTCATGAAGTGGGTCTTACTATACCCATTTTACTAATGACATTACCGAGGCTCCTTTAGTTTGTGGCTAAGTGGCAAAGCCAGGAGTTTTCATTTATTCAACAAACATTTTGAATGCCTAGCACTAAGGATGTGGATATTTGGACACTGTCATATATTGTGTTCCTGTGTCATAAAGTTTTATATATACAAATTATACACTTATACATTTAATTGTGTATCAAAATAGTTTATCCTGGTGTATGCATCGGGTAGAAGAAAATGTGGTTCGGATGAAGTAATTTACTGAAGCTAATTTGGAGGCCAATTTTTATTCCCAATAACAGGTTTATTAAGAGTTATTTTTACAGGACTCCTCTTTACCCATTCTCCTCCTATGGTCGTTACCATTATTAACCTCTCTCCAAGACATTCTTCTACTTTTCTTCGGTTACTTTAGTATTGGCTCCCAGCCCTCCCTCCACGTGGTGCCTCCCTTCTTGGTTATTCCACATCCATGCTATTTGCCCCCGCTTCATCTTAAAGCCTCAACTTTCTCAACCCTAATGACATTCAACTGCCCTCCATTGCATCCATACCTGGTTAGACCCAGCTTTTAAGTTGTCAATAATTTTTCAAGCTTCTAGGTCTGAAATGCAGAGTTTTCCCTTTCTGACCATATCTTTATATGTTACTTTTTCTATTGTCTTCTACCAATGAGCCTACTCTTCTTTTTTTTTTTTTTTTTTTTAAATCACAACTTAACAGCAGCTAGCATTTAATTCATTAGTGCTTCCTATATGCCAGGGACTGGTCTACACTCTTTGCAAACTTATCTATGGCACCATCCCAACAATCCTATCCTCTGCACTTCAGACATGGACGGAGCTGGGATTTGAACCTGGTTTCTGTAACTTCAAATACAAAACTTTTATCAGTGTTTTAGTGCCTTACACCCTCTTAAGTCATAGTCCCATTTCTTATTTATATGCCCCCTCCCCATAATCAAGAGCTTCAGTTACATTCTCGTGTCTGAGTTTCTTCTGGCACTTTCCAACAACTACCCTGCTCATCTTCATTTCTAAATAAGCCTGACTTCTTCTTTCTCCACTTGCAACTGCTAAACTTTGCTGTAGAATGGTGATTTACAGATTGTGTTTCAAGACTCCGGTTGTCAATTTATTGGCTTGGGAAATACATTCAAAATATCACTGAACACAGGTGACGTCGCATCTCATAGGTAAGGCTGAATGAGTTTTTTCAGGGAAATTTTCATTATATGGAATAAACTTTGTCCTGTATTTGGGAAATGTTTATGGCTGGGTGGTGACATAGAATGAAAGATCACCTCACACCAGTCAGAATGGCTACTATCAAGAAGACAAGAAATAACAAGGGTTGGCAAGGATGTGGAGAAAAGGGAACTGTCCTTCACTGTTGGCGGGAATGTAAATGGTCCAGCCACTGTGGGAAACACTATGGAGTTTCCTCAAAAACTTAAAAATACAAATACCATATGATCCATATGACCTGCACATTCACCCAAAGAAAACAAAAACACTAATTTGAAATAAGCATCCTTTTGTTTATTGCACCATTATTTACAATAGCCAAAAAGATATGGAAGCAACCCAAGTGTCCATCAATAGACAAATGGATAAAGAAGATGTGGTATACACGCACAATGGAATATTACTCAGCCATCACAAAGAATTAAATCTTGCCATTTGTCCCAGCATGTTTGGACCTTGAGGGCATTATGCTAAGTGAAATGAAACAGAGGAAGACACATGCCATATGACTTCACTTATATCTGGAATTAAAAAAAAAACAAATGAATGAACAACAGAAACACAGAAATAGACTGATAAATACAGAGAACAAACTGGTGGTTGGGAAGGGTGGAGGAGGAAGGAGGGTGGAGGAAGAGGGTGGAGACAGGTGACATAGGTGAAGGGAATTAAGAGGTACAAACTTCCAATGATGAAATAAATAAGTCACAGGGATGAAAAGGACAGTGTAGGAAATGTAGTCAATAATCCTGTAATAACTTGTATGGCAACAGATGGTAACCACACTTAGCGTGATGAGCATTCCGTCATGCTGAATCACTAAGTTGGACGCCTAAAGTGCCTATAGTACTGTATGTAGACTATACTTCAAGTAAAAATAATTTAAAAAGTAAATAAAATGTAGTTACGCGTCTCTAGGTTGAGAAATACATTTAAAAGTAACTGCTGTAGCAACCTCTTGTGATTGATGTCACTTTCCCGTTTGACAACTTTTTTTTCATACCTATTGACCAGCTCAATACCCATCATAGCTGGTCCCAGTGTGCTCTGTTTTCTTCAAATCATATCTGGCCCTCTTACACCTAGCAGGGTGCCTTCCTTTTATTTTATGAAGATACATCCCACTACTTTTCTGCTCTCTGTCTCATGATTTATTGGTGCTTTCTTTCTTCCGGAGTATTTGTGTGCCCCTTTGGAGAACACAGCTTTATTTATACCATACAATCCCTGGAAGTAGCTGCAGAACCCTGCTGCCCCAGGCTCGGCTACTCTACATCTATCTTTCCGACTCCCCCACTTCACCCCTACAGCTCCAGTTTATTGGTCTTGCCTGTGTTCAGCTCCACCTATATTTGGAGTGCTTTTTCTCCTCCCATAAGCATGGCCCTCCTACCTGGCTGAAACGTTGCCCTATGAAAGACATCTTATCTCTTAAGCCGATGCCATTTTTCTCCTTTTTGTGTTCCTATAGCCCTTTTTTTAGTTTGTTTTAGTGCTTTAATGACATTTCCCGGTTTGTCATAGAGTTAACTGTGTGCATGCCATTGCTTCTGCCCCAGGTAATAAACACTTAGGTATATTCTAAGTCTTATCGTCCTATCTCTCAGCATGCCTGTGGGAAGATGCAATGCCCAACCTAGAGTCCTTTTGGTCCCATAGGAACAGACCTGCGTGACTACCACAGACTAGACGTGGCTCTCAGGAGGAGGCAGGAAGGACAGAGAGTGCCCACAGAGCAGCATCAGGCATTTCTCTTCAGTAAGAACAGTCCTTACAGAAGTCCACACATCTGTCCAAGGGATATTCTTTTTGGTCTCTCAAGTGAGAGCTCCTGAGTGAGGGATGGACACTTAGCCCAGGCAACTGCCGGGTTGTCCTGGCCTAGAAGCCCTATGTCCCAACTAGGAACCAGTATCTTCTGGAATGGTCTCTAGGTGAGCTGCCAGGTTCCCTGCAAGGGCTGCACTTTGATAGAAGAGTCCTCACACCTACTCCGTTTATACTTCCTCTCTGTAGGGATGCAATTCCCCAGGTAGGGGTCACTTGAACCATAAGCAGTGTTGCCTAGAAACACAACTCACTTCCCACTTTTATCAGATATCCCAGCAAAACAAAGATAGAAAGTTAATCTAATGATAAATGTGCCTGCAGAGGAAGAGCAAGTGTTTTGTTAACCCTTTAGCCACAGAGGACAGCTAATGTCTACTGAGTATCTACTACTCCACTTGTTTTTCATAGCTGTCTCATCTTATTTTTCTAAAAATTTTGAGAACATTGTTCCTGTATGTTTTACAGATGAGAAAATTGAGGTCCAGAGAGGTTCAAGAGCACCCAAGATAGTAGTTTAGACTAGTAAGCTGTAGAACCAAGCTTTAAATTCTCCTTTGTCTAGCTTCAAAACTTGTATTCTTTTTTTTCCTGTACCACGTGGATTAATTTAGCATTGGACAGAAGGCATGCAATGAGTATCGGTTAGCGTTAACACTCTTTGTCTTAAACTAGCCTAATAGGAACACCTGCATTATTTTGAGTGAGCTCTCCCCACCTCACCCCACCCGCCAAGATACAGATGGGTTTATCATGGAAAGGTTATGTCTGAAATCCAGAGTGATTTAAATAAGATATGAGGTCTATTTAAAAAATAGCCTCATAACAAATAAGTAACAGAACTAAACCTTTCATCAGTTTCTCTGTATCAGGTCAACTACTCTTAGCTTCAGCCTTGTTTGTTTGCAGAATAAAGGGATTATGTTTGATGATCTCCAAGACCTTTCCCATCCTGACTATCCGGTAAGAACAAAGTCTGGGTCCTTTCTGTTACACCTGGCAAGCCTAGATAGCCAAGTAAGAAGCAAAGATGAAACTAGTGGAAATGAATAACTTTTTTTTTTCTTTTTTCATTTTTTTATAAGGAAGTGTTCTGACCAGGAAACTTTTGCTTCTAGATAAGGCTCATGTATTTTGTGAAGATGAATTTCAAAGTATGCAGTTCTGCGTCTGTATGAGAAAAGAAAGCTAATGGTCCAGTGAGTGAATCCCCCACTCAGTGAAACAGAACTGCCCTCTGAAACACGGCTAACATCTCCCAGTGGGTGTTTTAGGCAGAACAAGTATTTACTTTGGAAGTTTATTACCCTTACTATGTAAAAGAGCTGTGGGTTTATGATCATACGTGAGAAAATAAATTTTGTATGTAGAGATGATCACAGAGTTATGGCAGAAATCACTTTTTCGAATTTTCTAAAGTGAAGCCCTGAAGAAATTTCTATTCATATAAGGGCTCATCTTCGTCTCTGGTAAGAAAGCCAGTTATCTAGTTATTTCAAGTTGGTTACAAAATACAAATATACACTAAAAAAAATCCAGCAACAGTCTTTCTTAAATGCACCAGAACAGTAAATACTAGTTTTAATTAAACGTTGTCTAAAAGATTATTATTTCACTCTCTTAAACGTCTGTGAGTTTCATCATTAGGAAACATACATTCAAGAGGTCATTTACATGCTCATTCTAAAATTGTACTATGGATATAAATTTCTCTTTCAAATCCATTCTTGGTTAAATCAATTTAAGATTTTATGCTCTTAGAAGTTGCTTAAAAAAAACTTTCAAAATCTCATTTGTTCCGATTCCCTCAATAGAACAGTGTTGGTAATAGAAATACCTTTTTTTAAAAATATTAACTTAGTTTTTAAAAATACTAATAGTTTTGTGTAATCGAATTTGTCTCGATTTTTCTTTATGATGTCCTCAATTACTTTGTGCATGGAACAGAATCCACCATGCTGAGGTCAAACAGCTATCTATATTTCCTTTGTATTCTATTTTTTTAAAAAAATATTTAATGTTCCTTAAGTATCCCGACCAGTTAAAAAACTGGAAGTTTTCTTTTAAAAAATATTCTGGCTAACTTTTCCACCACAACACTAATCCAAACGTTATTAGCAGCAACTTTTGCTATTTCAGACATTTATACAGACATCTACGGTTGACCTAGGTCCTAATTGATCTACTGTGCAATTGACATGCCGCTGTCCATGAGAATGCCGGCAAAGATTATTGGATATGCAAATAGCGAGTCAATATCTGACATTATGGCAAACTCAGATTTGACTATATGTTAATTCAATACAAATCTACTTAAGTTCCTGCTGTGTGGCTATCCTAAAAACTAAACTTAGAAGGTGATACAAAAATGGCAGTTAAAAAAGACATGGTGCTTACTCTTAAGATATTCTCTGTCTAGCAAGGAAGCTAGATGTATAACAGATAATGAGAAAAAAAAATGAAAAAACTTTTATGTTATCCAAAGTTCTTTGGGGACGCAGAGGCTGTGATTAAAATTAGGAGTTTCATCTTCCTATCATGACTTCTTTTCATCTTGAAATAGCCTAAACATCACACTTATTGTGCTGTTAGGAAAGGCGTCAAAATTGGACATCCCCATTTCTTCTCTTCAAATCATTATAGTGCCAAACCAGAAGCACAACTTTTCAGAATTCTGCAGTGGGCCACTGGGTTTCGTACACGTCTTGCTGCATTTCTCGTCTCAAGGTTGGCGTCCCAGGGAAACTTCTGACCAGAGTACCTCCAGCCTTTCCCTGTGCCTGGGGACAGCTTGCGCGCATGCAGTCTCTAGCAGCCTAGCTTAGTGACTGCAAACCCTCTTCTGTGTGGTCCAGTAGAGTGTTAATTAGGCCCTGTGTCAATATTAAGATGAGCAAAAGGATATTTTAGTTTTTGCCCCTGCCCAAACATGTTTCCAAAAATCAGAGGTACAAGAGACACAAGTCTTGATTACTGATCATGATGCATTTTTAATAGCTGAAGCGATAAGAAGTTACTAGCATGGACCCACCACGTTCAGACCTTCTGGACTTGGCAAGAGAAGCCAATTCTGGCTATTGACTACGTTCCTGGCCCTTTGCTGGGTGCTGGAGAGAGATATTCATCAGACACAAATCTGCACTTGAGGAGTTTTCTTGCAACATGTGGAGCAAGGGTTTTAGTATTTCTGGGAAAAAAAAAACACAAACCCTCTGTGTTCACTTAGGACAGAGAAACAGACCATTTTGAATAGGAAACTGACTCCTGTGAAATTCATCCACCTTGTACTATTTAAGACAACATCTATCATGAACTGAAGGATGGATCGTCTACGTTTTGTTGTCCAGATGTTCCTGAGAAAAATGGGAGGCAAAATTTGAGCAAGGTTCTGGAGAATTACAAAGAAGCTGACAAATTTAAAATTCAGTCATTCCCTTGGAATTTTGGACTCTTAGTCTTTCTCTTGTTTAAATTTTGCAGAAGACCAGTTAAACTTTCACTTTGGCTTCACTTAGTATCAGTGTATTTTTTATTGTATTATTTATGAGGCATATATATCAAATTTTGAACCACTGACATAAACCATAACTCATATCAATTTATTTCCTATTGTATTTTGGAAAATATTTGTGATTGAAGGGTTTTGTATAGAATAAAAACTTTGTGTAATTTAAAAAATTCTGAAACTTCAGAGAACTGATTATTTCGAACAGTCTTAAGGACAGTAATGACAATTTGAAATATACAAATGTTGGATTTTAATTTGGTTCTCTTTTGCATTTAAGCAATGTAGTGTAAAAATCATTCCTGCATTTTTATCAAATTTAAGTTTACTACTGTTTTGACCATCTGTTAAATGTCTATTTTGATGTGTAGCTTTCCCTGAGTTCATCATTTAAGAGCATCTCCAAATTAAAATCTTACAAATGAAAACTTGAACATGACTGAGTGAAGTTTACTATGGAAATCTGACAATTTTGATGGTGGCCATCAGACAGTGAGAAGGAAAGCTTTGTGCAACCTTCTCCTGGCTTGTCTTCTGAGTTCATAGGTTCATAGTAGGAACACCCTGGAAACTGTAATGAAATGAAAAAGAGCTAAAATATTTCATCAAAAGGGTATAATTACTTACGATCAAATGCAGCCACACAACTGGCTAGGATACAGCTTTGAAAAACCATTCCAAAGCAGATGAATAAAATATTCTTAACACTGTCCAACACTTCTGGCCCATTTCCCCTTGAATATGTTACCACCACCTCTATTATAGGCCTTGCATATATGGGACTACACTCTTGGCTTTGCAATCTTTTGGAAGACGCCTATGGAGTCATTTTCTTGCTGCTACTGCCCTAGGGGACTTTGGCTTATATTGAGTTCAGCTAGTGTCTCACTGTTTGCAAGTCTAATAATGACCATAATTACTATTGTTTCCTTCAAATATCATCCATGAGCCATATTTGGCTTACTTGAAACTTTTCTGAGCCTACTACATTCTAGCTTCAAGGAGATGCTTATGACTGCATTTTTTTTTTTTTCAGATAATACACCTTCTAAGGCCATCTTTTTATTCTGTGTTAAGTCCCCCATCCAAATTTTCATAGCCTATATGGTTCCATCTCTGATTTGATTTCCTCCTACTCACTATTCCTCCATGGTTCCAACTCAATAACCAGCGACAGAGGATTGTCAAGAATCGGACTGAGCTTTGATTTGCACTTAATCTCCTCGATAGAGCTAAATAGGCATTTTCTACAACTCTTTCTAAAATCCCCAGTGCAATTTCTACTTAAAGATATTACAGGTAGGATGGTTTTAGCAGTTAGAATTTTTTACTCCATACAATTATTTAGTTTCAAATAATGCTACCTTGTTTACCTCTTTTTTTTTTTTTAAGATTTTATTATTCATTCGACACAGAGAGAGAAACAGCCAGCGAGAGAGGGAACACAAGCAGGGGGAGTGGGAGAGGAAGAAGCAGGCTCCCAGTGGAGGAGCCCGACACGGGGCTCGATCCCAGAACACCAGGATCACGCCTTGAGCCGAAGGCAGACGCTTAATGACTGAGCCACCCAG
The DNA here is from genome assembly GCF_017311325.1 of Ursus maritimus. Taxonomy (NCBI): domain Eukaryota; kingdom Metazoa; phylum Chordata; class Mammalia; order Carnivora; family Ursidae; genus Ursus; species Ursus maritimus. The sequence continues at coordinate 11,893,244 of NW_024425230.1, read as the reverse complement.
GCACCCCACTTCTTTTTTCTTGTTTTAATGAAAGCTACCTCCAAGTTCCCATCTCTTTAACTTAATTAACGTTTTTTTCATCACTTATTTTTGGGCTACTTCTTTTTCCTTCCCCCCACCATGCAAATGTTCCGGGGATTATTCTTCAGAAATAACCATCTTTGGGTCACAGTGTAAGCTATTCTAAGAGCTTTTATAGGCATGGGAGCTTGAGCCCCTGGGAGATGCTTCCTTAAGGTACTCCTGAGGCCATCCTATCAGGTTTGCTACTACCCTGGGGCACCGTTAGAGTGATAGACTATGACCCTGAGGTTTTATATTATTAATTTTTTTCAAATTTGGAGAAGACCACACAAGCTTACTTCTGCTCTAGCATCTTTTTACCACCCTTCCCTTTCACAAATAACCCACTTCCCCTAACCCCAATGGACCTTTAGGTACTTAGTGTTGCCACACATTCTGCAGATTGCTTTGGGAAAATATGCTAAAACAATTTATTATTTTTTTTGCTTTGTTTTTATTTTTTACATGAGCCTTGTTTAGTAGCCCTACCCCAAACCACTTCATGGCACAGTATACCAGCTGCCCTCTGACCCACAGCTGCCCTCTGTCCTTTCTTAGCCCCCATGCCACAACCCTTTGGTTTCTAATTTCCCTCTGCTTTATCTTTACCAAAACCTCAGAAACAAATCTATTTCTTCTCTGTAGAATTTTCCTCCATTTTAAATTTTCTACACCCTTTTCCCTCAAGATAAGTGACTTTCAAGTCACATATACTAAAAGTGAAATGCTTGCGGTTGCCCGGAAGGTAAACAGAAGTAGGTGTGCATACATGTGACATGTCAGGGAAAAAGTGTGAGGGGGAGATGAGTGTATTCATGCATTGATTCAACAAACATTAACTGAGCATCTACAGTGTGCCAAGAAGTTCTCCAACCTGGGAAATAAATGAATCAATAAGATGGCATCCCTGCCCTCAAGGAATTTACAGTGTTTTGGGAGAGACCAAGGACCAATTAATTGCCAATGAGGACATTAACTTCTGAGCCACAGAGATAAGTAGGAGGTGGCGGTGCTAGTGGAGTCTTGGGGTGGGGGTGAGGGGGCTCTCTCCTCAGTGGGAGAAATTCCAGAGACTTTTAGAAAGAAGCCAAGTCTGAGGGGCACCCAAAGAATCATGCAGTAAGAGGGATGGCAGGAAGAATGCATTCCAGCCAAGTCAAGAACATGCAGCAGGGTCAAGGAACTAGAGAAAAAAGTATTCTTTCCCGAAACTCAAAGTGCTTCACTCGCTGGAACATGTCCTGCTGGTGGAACGTGGCTGGAGGGAAGCTTGTGGACCCACAGGGCAGGGGAAAGAGTGAGGAAAGTTCCTCAAATGCCCCACAATTCAAGAACAACGGCTGATTGAAAATCTGTTCTGTGAAGCTATTTCTTACCCTCCTTTGTTTGAGCAGAAGCTCGGGCTGGTTCCATAATTTTTCCAGAAACTCTCAGGTCATAACCAGCCCTTCAGTCAATTTTAGTCATAAGGCAGATCCATTTCAGTAACTAAAATACCCAGCCCTGTGTAATAGTCAAAACAGAGAACTTTATTTCAAGCTTTTCCCTCTTTCATTAATGGGTGTGGTTAGCTTCTCCCAATTCCCAGCCTTGAGCTTTTCTTCTGGTCACCCATCCTGGCCTTGATTTCCACCCCAACATTCAGGAATGGCGCAGTGAGTTGGTTTTCATGGAATCTGGTCGTGCGTGCTCTGGGCTTGGTGTATGTTCAGGGCTGACTCTTCCGTGGCGTACTATTGAGTGTCCCCTAGATTTCCCCACTGGGCACATTTAACTGTGATTCCCAGCCATGGGCAGAGCATGTCTTCAAGTCAGCAATGACTGCCTCTTTTTTCAGTCAAATGCTCCTCCCCACCACTACCATATCCTTCCCTAGCAACTATCCTGGACATGATTTAATTTTGGTTCCTGGACAGCTTTTTTTCCTGGAGCAACACATCTGGTCAACACAACACAGTGAACCATCTTGGCCCCACTTCCTATCCTTGGCAAAGCAGCCACTTCCCAGTAAAGCTGAGCCTCTGTCCTGCTGCCTCAGCCCCTTAGAGCTGTCATCTGTGGGTCAGCACCAGTGCATTGTGCTTTGCAAAATCCAAGGAATGCATGTCAAGGGCCCTATGTGGTCCCTTCAGTTTTCTTTTCCTAGTGATGGGGGAGATAAAATGCCACATCACTTCAAGAACTTTCTATAAAGAAGATCCTTCTCTTTCCCAGGCATCAAACATTTTATACCCTTCATATAGGACTAAGACTTGAAATTGATTTGTGACCACCTTCTTTGTCACTCTTAGCTCCTTATTTTTAAAAAAGAACCACAATTTTCTGCCTATTTTTTTCTTGGCCTTTTAGAATCTCAATGAAAACAAAACAAAAGCCCTGTTTTAACACCTTGTTATATAGAGTTTGTGCTTTATCTTGGTAAGGGAGGGATCCTTAAATTTGTTTAATAGCCTTAAATGTGGTACCAAGGACATGAACCCTGACATCCAAAGGCATATCCTTGATACCATCTGCTTCTCCCCACTCCACAGTCCTGCACAACTCTTAAGAAAAAAGGATAGGTGGTTTCCAGTTGTCAATTCCTCAAAGGCTGCCCAAGAATAAGGGGCAGTGTTATTTGATTCAAATTAGATTCAGATAAGGCAGGTAGGTGGAGACTGCCACACAGAATGCCCACAGCCTGGATACTCCACTCTTCCCAATTTCTTTATTCTCTTTATTCCCTTAGGCCAAATTGGATCAGACTCTTGACCCAGAGTTGGGATGAGTATGTATTGAATAGATAGGGTAAATTAGAGAGGAATGGGCATTTTTTGGACCCTGAGACTCTTCCATGTTCTTGACACAGCTTCCTCAGCTGCTCCCTACATGGTCTCTCTCCAGTTGCACCTCTTCCCTGAAACTACATCTCTTTCACCCTAATTTTGGGAACCAAGAAACAAAGCTGCTCAGGCCACAGCCGAGGTGGGGGAAGAGAGTGCCCTGTTATGATTGAGAGCTCCTACTGCCTCTGCTCTCTGTCCCTCCTCTTCCATCTACCTAAGATTCTCCCTTCTTGTGGGTTCATCTGATCAGATTTCTCTGTAATGCATTTTCCCCCTGCTCCATATTTGTCTTCCTACAAGTCTCTATATTTTTGCATATCTCTACATTTCTCTTTCTAGAAAAAACTTTTATAAAATTATTTACTTTTTTCTCCATTTCTTTCTATTCTGCCAGCGTCAGAATGTGAGTGCTCATCTTTTATCTTGCTTATATAATATTTCCTAGGACAAACAGGAGTGGCTGGAGGCTAACGGTATGGAAGGAAACAGACAGGTTGCCATGTTACTACCCAAGGAACAGTTGATTCAGCCAGATCACCCTGCCCTGGAAAACTATCTGGATATCCCATTCTCACATTCTCCTTTAGCTGCCCAGCCTTTCTCTCCCCACCCCCCTGCAATTATTAACTCTAAGAAAAATAACATCTGAAGAGATCAATCTCCTTGTTCATCACCCTCATCATCTGCCTCTTTATTCTCCAACTGGGAATAGCAAGAAATCACCCACTGTCTTTTTCTTAAGCCCCAGTGTTGTTTGTAAACTCCCATAGGATAACTCTTCAAAGGATACCCTGCCCGCCTGGCCCAGGCTCCCTTTCCCCGCAGTCCATCCGGTCCCTTCTCAATAGTGGCTTTCTCAATGGGAAAAACCAACTCTCATTTGACTTTGAATTCCCAAAACCATCAGAAACCTGGCTAAAGCTCAGCAAATGTTTGGTAACTTAAGTGATATTCATCAGTGATATTAGATGAAGTCTTCTAAAGTGTTTTAATGCATCTATTAAGTCAGAGAGAAAGGCCAACTAAAGTATGAAGACAGGATGAGAAGATTTGAGGGGAAAGGAGAGAAAAAGGGTGGATGAATTGTGTACTGTATTTTTAGGGCATAAACTCTAAAACTAGAGCAGTTTCTCTGAACAGTCTGAGATTGCTGTGGGTTCTTGAGAGCTCTATGTCTGCACTGTGAGGAGCCCCACAAAGGTGCATGTCTCCTGCAGTAAAGGATCAAGACTGATTCTAAATCCCAGCTGATGGAAACTCTGGTCTCAGCTTTTCGGTTGGGCTTTCAATTATTGCCATGAAATGCAATGGGGTCATTTTTCAAGCCATGTAAGACCTTCTGTGCCTCCCCCTTCCCCTGTTGATAGCTTGCCACAGAGAAATCTGGGTCAGGTTACAGATGGTCTCTGGAATTTGGTTTAGCCTCAAATAATGTTTTGATAAAATTCTCGAGAAAGGAGACACCCTGGTATGATTTACTAAGTACTCAATAGATGTTTGTTGAAATGGGTAGAAGATTATATTCCAGGCCTTCCTGTGGATGATGACAAAACAAACACAACTAAACTCCACCTTGAGAAATCTTCTTAATTTGTCTATTGTGTCAAAGCTAAAAAGTAGAGAAGAAATGGTCCCCAATACTTCAGTGGTCTTGTTTTGACTTGATTAAAATTCAAAGGCATCTACCAACTTCAGCTGATTCCCCCCTCTCCTCTTGCCATTAGAGGCTAATCAGATGGAGTGAGCTCAGAGGTCTGGCTGTCAGTACCAACTAGACACAGGACTGGGAGCCCACGTGAGGCCAAAGGCCAGAGAATGCAAACGATGGTACAGTCTTCCCTCATTATACCAAAGTGAGACAAGTTTCCTGACTATGCATCCAAGAGCCCATCACTGGACACCTCCTCTTGCCCTCACTTAGGGTAAAGAGAGCCTGGATCTTGGGTAGGATCCAGACACATCTGATAAGACATTGGCCCCGAGTTTGAATAATTTATTTCAAAAGTAGAAGAGATTCAATGAGCTGGGAAGTTTTCGGTAGCCCCAAACTATCTGATCCACATCCCACCACATTTTCCCCCTTTGCTTCCATCTGTGTCAGGGGTTTACCTGGGGATAGGAGAATGTGTTGATTGCAGGGTACATTTCCAGTCTTTCAGGTATCTTGTGCCCAGCACCAATGGCCAGAATCTTTTTCCCCTCCCCCATTGCTTCAAACACTTCCAGCATCTGTCCTTTATTTCCATTCCTTCTTCCTTCCCCTTCTTAGGACTTTTCTCTGCTCCTACACCTTTGTGTTGAAGCCCTGAGTGCGTGGGTGGAATCTATGGTGCTAGGGGTACTGGTCTCAGTGGGACAGGGTATTAGAGATGAGAACTCAGCTTCTGCTCTTTTGCCCTCCCTGAAACTTTCCAGGGTTTGGTTATACAGAGATACCTTTGCTTCGTATTCTGCTGACATTCTTTATCAGTTATCTATCTGTTTATCTATCTATCTATCTATCTATCTATCATCTATCTATCATCTATCTATCTATCTCTACTAACTCACTGATCTTTGCCCTGGATTTTCTTCCAGGGGATGCTTCCAATTCTTTTGCCTTATTTCTTCTGTTATAACTCTGTTATTGTATTTCTGCATTTTGTGCTTTTTCTGCATCTCTGTGTATCTGTGTAGTTCTCTCTGTACCTGTGAGATTCTCCTTCTCTAATTGGGACATTCTAATTTACTCACTTGTACTTCTTCTTTTTTTCTCATAGGAAGGCAGGGCACAGGGGTGGCAGAAGTGGAGTGAGAAACCACCTGACTATTCCTGGGGTACGCTCCAGCAAACCAGGTTAGATCTAGAGGAGTGGGGAACAACTTTCTGCCTTCAGGTCATGTTTCATTCCCCTTATCCCCTTCTGGGCTTGCCTTTTCCCTGACCATTCTTCTTTCTTCCAACAGCCATCATCTGGTGAAATGACATCCTCATGAAACCACGTCTCACCTTCTGCCCACCTGGCTCTCTGCCTTCCAGCTAGGAACTCTGATAAGACAGCTTTCTGCTTCAACTATAGGTACCACATCCAGAAAGACTAAATCCTTTGAGACGTCTGTGATTCCTATGAGTTTGGAGCTTCTCTACTTTATCAGCCAGGTACTGCCCAGGGGCTCCTTATACCCAACCCAGCCATTCATGGACTAGGGTCTTCATGGGTTTCTTCCATTTGCCATCCAGGAGACTGAGTCCCTATGTTAACTTACAAATTCGACTTCACCTTTAGTGTTCTGGAAGGTATTGGAGGCTGTTTTACAAGATTAAATGCTTTTAGAGGAAAAGACACTTTCTCATTCATTATTGTAACCCCCAGACTGACTTGTTAGAATATCTGACTAATACTTGAATTTTCATGATGTGTTTTGAATGACATCAGAATATTAACATCTAATTCCCAAAGCTAACTCTTATGTATACCAGAGATAAGGAAATATGCAGCAGTTTAGGAGGCAGAAATGGCAAAGGAGCCAGGAAGAGAAGGCAAGAATATGAATCCATGAGTTTTAGAAAGGATTATCAGGTAAGGCATAGCTCCTCTGTGTCAGGGTACTTGCAACAGAAGAATCCTACTAGATCCCAGGCAACTTGCAGTCAGTCAATGACTTAAGGATGGCAGGAGTTCCCAGAATATCTTGCCTTCCGAAGCAGGTGTAACCAAAACTACAGATCAAGACAAACCCCTTCAGCCCTTGGCTAAAAAAATAAATAAAAATAAAAAATATATGCATAAATTTAGAGACTTAATAAATGATTGCAAAAAAGAACAGAGTCCACAAATGCTCCCTTCAAAATAGGCATCCTCTCTCCTTTGCAGCACAAGGTCACATCTGTCAAAGATGCAAGATTCCCAGAGGCCCACAGAGCAGCAGGATGGTGCCCCCAAGGTTCAGTGGGAGCAAAGGCCTGCCAGAAGAGCCAGTCCAAAGGAATCAGCCAGGGATGATCAAAGCCAAGGGTGTGGGGGGGAAGCAGTCCCAAGCAAAGAGAAGGATGAGGTGAAAGAGGGACCGGTGCAATGCATTCTTCTCAACAACCCACATTTGCCTAGTCTTCCTTAAAGGAGATATTTCAGTCTATGGCATGTGAATAGGAGTATGCTCAAACTATGGTTGGAAAGCCATTCTTTGTCCCGTCTGCAGCAGGCAGCTCACCCTACTTCCTGGCTGGATATATGTCCCTTCCAGGAGGTAAAGGGAAATCAAGGCTGACCCTAGTTACTATAGTTCTTCCTAGGGGTGATAGTCCCCCCAGGCCCAAGTCCATTTGTTTTGGGAATGCCTATTTTGAAGGGAGAATCTGTGGTCTCAGTCAAGTTAATGCTCTTTGATACCCCATCTGAATCATGGCCTGGCTGAGAACCAAAGCAGGATGAAGGACTCAAGGGGACAGCCCAGAGGAAGAAGGTCTAGAAGGGGATTAACAAGAACTTGAAGTAATCCATTAACTTCTCCTTGACCACAGTCCTCCCTCTCTGCCCCACACCCTCCCCTCTAACCTACACAAACTCCCCAGCATGGGCAGGGTAAGGAGCCAACCCCAGCCCCATTCTCTGGTGAAATTCCTTGTTTCTATTTTTCCCCTCTCTGGCAAACTTACAAGGCTCATGCTTTATAGATTTCTTCCTCTTCCTCAGAAATTTATGCCAAGAGTCACGAGGAGGAATGGGCAAGTCAGAGAGCAATTTGCTCCTGAGTGCCTGGCCATCGCCACCTTCCATTTCCATCAGAGTTCTTTCCAAAGCATCATCAGAACATGGTCTGTATTCATTGTAAGAAACACCTTGGCTCCCCATTGCCCTGTTGCCCTGACAGCTCTGCCTTCTCCAGCTGGGCGCCCTCCTTCAGAGCTTCCATCTCTACAACATCCTTGGTTCTCTCTCCAGAGCTCTGCTCTGTTCCTTGACTCCTAGGATTTATGTCTCTACCCTTTTAGCTGCTCTTCTTTGCTATTTCTTTTTGTACTTTTGTCTTGTTTCAGAGTGTATATTCTGTACCTGTATTGGTCTCCTTAAAATAAATAAATAAGTAAATAAATAAATAAATACATAAATAAATAAGAGGACTGCCTCTGGGGAGACAAAATAAGGACCATGAGGCAAGAAAGGGTCATGGACCCTCTGGAAAGGACAAAAACACCTTCTTTTCCTGGTCTCCTTCTTGAGTGTTGAGATTCACGAGTCAGGTGGTTCCCGTTTCCCCTTTCCTTCTTTCTTGGATGCCTCAAGTGTTCACTGTCTGGAGAGCAGCAGTCCATAAGGGGCAAGCCCCTTATCCATCCCACTCCATTTCCCGCTTCAACTGGAAATAGCAAAGAGTTCCTGATCTAGCCACTGTACTTCAATCCCCTAAGCTTGGACCCTAGGAAAACCCCTCCCACTCCATGAAGTGAGAGCCTGTCTGTCTCATTGTCCCTGTGCTGGTCTAAAGATAGATCTCCAAAAAAGCATTTCCGTTGAAGGAATTGCCAGGCCATGCAATCTTTTACTATGGTTGACTAAATGATTCTGGGGTTCTCTGGGTGTTAGGGCACTTGGGACACTATTTTGCACTTAGCATATGGTGGTAAGATTATACACTTGGCTGTCTGTCTCCCTTCACCACTCAGACTGTGAGCTGATTGAAGGAAGGAAGCTCTTATAAGGTAAGGAATTGGATCCTTTTCTCACTTTCAGCAGATATATTGATGGGGCCGATAGAATATTCTAGAGGAACATGTCTCGAAGTTAGCCGTGTTCAAAGGCCTAAGGAAAAGGCCATTAGAATCAGCCCAAGGAGCTGTCCTAGCCCTAAGACCTCAGGTCTGGATATCATGCTTATTTAATTCAATTTTAATTTGGTCATTTCCTGAACAATCCATTGCTTCCCTCTAGGGGGAGCTGTGCCAGGCACACTTCGAAGGCTTTGTTGGCTCTTGGCTTCTCAAGGCTGCCTCGGTTTCAAGAGGGAGTAAAACAAATTTCCTGGTTTGGGCTTTCACAGAAGCCAGAAGAGCCTCTGACTCTTTTGCAATAGCCACACACTTATTGAAGGGTGTCTGGTCCCTAACCCTGAGCTCCCCCATTATGTGTTAAGCTTGCTACTCCCAAAGTCAAAGTGGTTTTCTGGTGACATTTTCACTATCTTCACCGTCTAAAGTGGCTTTAGGCCTCTGTGAGGTGTGAGGTAAGAGAAGGACTATGGTGCATTGACATTGGAAGTCTGACGAAGGCCGTGGTGAATATTTGTGACCATTGTCTTCTCCCCCTGATGTTTAGAACCATGGCTTTTCCTGGGATGTGGTGAGCAACTTGAGAGCAGGGACTATGTGGCCCACTCATTGTCATATCCCTGACACCAAGTTCAAGTTCAGAGCTGTTTGGTGACAAACACATGAAGAAATAACAGAGGAGTGTGGTAAAGTTAAATGTGGAAAGATGAGCGAACAAGACGACTTGTTTCACTACCATCTACTCAGTAGGGTCACGTAGGGATGTTCTGGAGAACCCTCTCTTGGGAGTCCAAGCCAAGGGCAAGGTGTCTGTGGCTTCCACACCAAGGAAGTAGAAATAGTGGAGAGCCCAATGTGGCTGGTCGAATAGTCAAAGCAGCTGATCCAGAGAAAATCACCTGGGGAACCTGGTTGAAGAGAACCCCTAAACATAACCCCTTACCCAGGCTGCTGCTGGCTTCTTGAACTGAATTGTGATTTCACCATTTTCCAAGCGCCTCACCCTTCCCAGCTGCCGTGACATGGGGCAGCTTGGGGCTTCTCCAGTTCTGGTCTCTATTGAGTGCCCTGGAGTCAGCAAGCTCCGTGGCATGAGTAGCGGGGGAGCCTTGTCCCACCTGAATGATCTCCTGAGCCCATAGCAGCCCTCCTCTCAGGGTGAGTGGGCTGGAAGGCAGACAGGGCCAGCCAGGGGCGATGACTCTGGGCAGGGGCTCCTGGGACTCCCAGAGCCTGGCCTCAAATGCATACACTGAAACCGCTTATTCCATGTAGTTCCTGGGCACATGACCTCCAACACTTCCCCAGGGAAGGGTAGCTACTCTCTCCAACTGCTGGCCCCAGGCTGTGCTCCAACCTCCATCTGAACCCCCCTCAGGGCTTGGATTCTCAAGGCTTCCTGGACTTAAGGGGAGGGGAGAGGGAAACTTCCAGAAGGGGGGAGGGATCCAAGACCTTGCTTCTGTGGAAATCACCTTATGTCCCCCTTGCCCGGTCCCAAATGTGCCTCTCCTTGGACGATCCAGTTATGTTCCCATCAATGGGAAACACGTTATCGTCAAGATAGGATCTTTCTGGGTTGAAACAGAAAGGCATGGAGGCTGTCAGTACCCTTCTTCTCAGAGGTGGTGGCCAGCCCTTGGGCTAAGAAGCTGGGGTGCGTCTGACTATGGGATGGGAAACTCAGCTATCCCGATCAAGGGCACCTGGACAGGGTTGGGAAGGAGGGAGGTTCTGGAAAGACACTTGTTGCTTTTCTTGGGGCCGGCCCAAAACAGGGGTTCCAGCAGGTCCCAGAGGGGCCGCTTGAAGGCTAGAGATGAGTTTCTCTCCAAGGAACACCTGCACAATGCCACCTTTGTCTCATGGACTGCTGACTTCAGCCTCCTCTGTTTTTCTTCATTGGTGTCAACTCCAGGAGAGGCTAGTCCTGAGTTAGGAGCAGAGAGAGTAAGGGCGAACCACATGTCTGCACACATAGCATGGAACATGGCTACATTTCTGCTCCCAGTAGGAAAGTTTTTCTTGCCAACTCAGTGTCTGGTCCACTTGGCCACCCTAGCCTCCTCCCAGCCACTGCATCCGTCTTGAAGGCTCTGCTCCCCCATGGCTCTCTTCCCTGGGCAAGGTCCAGCCAGTTGGTTCCTTGGTCACCTCTTTCCTTGCCCTCATTTCCCTCTGACTCTAGTCCCCCTAAGCAACACTCCCTCCTCCCTCTCTGGTCTCCTGTTTTGTACGTAATGACATTTCAAGTATGATTTTTTCTCTTTGGTCTGTCTCCCAGCTGTGCACTCTTTCCCTCAATTTCCTTTTGCAGATAAGACCTCAACAATTCTAGCTCCTTTTCTTGCCCCTCTCTGTCTGGAGTCCCAGGTTCTCCAGGGTTTGAGACTGGTCAAACAGCCCTCTGTTTGGACCTCTTTTTCAGAAGGGATGGATGAAGGCCAGAGGGACTGGGCCCAGCTGGCTCTGGTCTGTCCTCCTATCCTCCCAGCTGAAGGAGGGACAACTTCCTTTCTCACCAGGCCTTGTTTCTGATGGCGAGAAAGTACCATCTTGGTGATGCTCCAATGTCACCCCACCTTTGCCAGGACCCCTCCATGAGTCTCCAAGATTCCCTATTGGCCATCACCTGGGCTGTCACCACTTTCTTGGGACCAGCCCACGGCTTCTCCCCTTTGACTGAAGATACCAAAGAGGCAACTTCCAGACACAACCCCAGCCCCTGTGAGCGCTCACATCCATGAAGCCTGGATTTGGGGGATTTCCCTTCCTCAGTCTTGCACTGGTCTCAGGAAGCATCCAACCCTTGTCCATGATAAGCCCATGCCACTGTCAGAACTCCTTACAAATTTTGGGTCCCCAGCATTTGGGGGCATGTTCAATGGCTTCCTTGGTCACCACTCCCACAGGACTATCAAGGTCCTGAGTGGTTTCCTTTCCCCAACATCAGTGCTGGTCAAGATCAGGACCCTGATAACATGGGTGAGTGTATGATTTATTTTTGTTTTGTTTCGTTTTTTTGTTTTTAGATTCAACTTCTGAGTGGGCAAAGAACATTCTAGCTTCCAACTTCCTGGCTGGTCACAGTGAACCCTCCATATTTCCTGACTGAGAGGATTCCCCTGGCATTTCTCGAATGTTCATTTTCTCTGGATCCATGTATGTGTGCAGGCCACGACCACAGGGTGTATAGACCCAAGCCATCAGCCCGGGCCTTGCATTTCTGTTTCCATTCCCAGCATGCCAGTGTGCCCTTTCTCACTACTGACAAAGGCACTTGAATACAGGAACTTTGTCTTATTCATCTTTGTATCCCCACTGCCTAGTAAAGCTCAAACAAAGATTGGATAAAGCAATGACCTTATGCATGGGTGAAACCCTGGACAAATTCCAGAGGCTACTGGAAAAAGGAAAATCAAAAGGGAAGTGAGAGACACCTTGGCCAGGACTCTACCCCTTGTCAAGATGTGTGGTAGTTGAGCCATTGGGAAGTTGGTTTACTGGGGCAGTCTTCTGAAATAACTTTCCCACAAAATCCTCTATCCGGGTCTGTTGGTGAGCACATGTACATGTAAGCATATTCCAATAGCAGCACCACAGTTAGAGAAAGCTGATTCCAAATCTTCCTGCTCGGCTGGTGCTCACTGAGCTATGTGGAGAGCGCCATTGACTATCTTCCTTGAGACCACTGCCTTTCCCCAGACTTCTGATTCCAGTTTCCATTCCTGTTTATGGCCTGTCTCCACCCAGAGCACCGGACCTTGGAGGCAGGAGAGCTGGCGGACAGGAGCATCCCTTGGGGAGCCCAGAAGTAGCTCACCCATTGCCAAGGTGGAGGGAAGAAAAAGTATCAGTTGCTCCTGTTGGGGTTTCCCTGAGCAGCCTGGCAGGGGCTCTTGGGGGAGGGAACGTGCCTTGGTACCTCTCTCTCTTATCTATTCCCTAACATGTCTGGACCCACAATTCTTCAGGCAGCCTTCCTGGAGGAGGAGGCTCAACGTCCTCCTCAGCCTAGGAGCTATTTCCAGGTCTCTCTTAGACCTGGCCTCCCCTTGTGTGACTCAGGCTGCGGTGTGAGGGGTTCAGAAGGCCCCCTCCCCCGCTTCCTCCCCCCCAGGGTTCCATACTGGATGCTTAACTGTCCACCATTAGAGGGGTGTTTCCTGGTCACTGAACAGGTTACTGTTAAGCTGTTACTTTTTCTGGAAAGGATTCCTCATTCCTACCCCCTCACCCCACCTCACCTGGTTCCCCTCCTTTCCCTCGTTTCTGGGGCTGGGCTTCTGTGAGGGAGAGTTGGGAAGAGGGAATAAGGGGTCATAGACAAGAGAAGGGCACTTTTGGGTTTTCTGTCCTCTCCTGTCCCACTCCGACTGGCCCCTTTGCTCCCTGCCTCTGCCTGCCTCCCTCTCAGCAATGACCTGGGAAGGAAGAAGACACCCCACAGGTCCCAGGGCCACCCCTGCCAGCCCTGGTCAGTATGCTGCTTCTGCGCTCCAGCCCCCCTGTGCTGCCCCTGGACTTGGCCTCCCTCAGACCTTTATCTTTCTCCTTCCCTTTTCCTCCCTCACCCGCCCACCCTGCTCTTTTTGACTGTCATTTCCCCTCCCTTTTAGTGTCACTGCCCCATCTTGCCAAAGGTTTCTGCTTATATCTAACATTCTCTGTCCCCTCACCCACCCCGGACACTTTGTCCTCGAGATTTTTCCTTTCCTTCTGCGTCGTCATCTCTCAATGGCTCTCTTTCACAAGAACTGGGGCTCAGGAGGTCGGGGTGGTGGGGTCAGCAGGCGAGCATGACCCAGCAGACAGCCCAGATGGCCTTGCTGCCCCAGCTCCACTTCCTTTCGCCTTTGCTACGCCTAAGGCCTGAGCTCAGTGTCAGCTGCGGGACCATGATCCTGGCCCACCTCCTGGTGCTAGCAAACCTGCTTCTGGTAGATGGCAGCCACCCGGGACAGTATCTCTATGTAACTGTATGTATTTGTATACGGGAACATTTTTTTTCAGGCCCTATTCATTGAGGAGGGGTGTCTGTGCTGGTTCCCAAGCTGTCTGGTGGTCTCTCTGAACCCCGGTTTTCCCCTACAAGAGGTGGGAACCATGTGTGTCTTCCCTTCAGGTCAAAGAGCCTCTGCTTCCCTCCGGAGAACCGGAGAGTGAGTGAGCCAGTGGAGGGGACCAGTGGCCTCTCAAGTTGCCAGCCCCTCCCCCATCCCCCAGTGGCAGTTGCTCCTGTTGGGGTTTCCAGGGCAGCCCTGCAGGGCTCTAAGTGTGCTGTGGCAGTTGGCCTATAGAGCACCCACTTCTCCCATGGAGCTCCTGGGTGCAGAACTCTCTGGAAAGAGGGACTTCTAAAATGGCTCAACCCAGACCTTTTGTTCAGCCCAGGCTGCTTTGCCCCCCCACTGAGCCCAGGGAATGCCATCTGAAACTTGCTGGATCACCAGCAACTTGGGGCAACCTGGGTATCAGCAAAGGAAGGGCCTGAGGGGCTGTTCTGGCTGGGATTTCAGGGGCCTGGGAAAGCTCATGCCTTTGCCAAGGAACTCCCTTCTCCCTCCAGATGCCACCCTAGCTCAGATATGTGATGCCCCACCATTAAAGATTCCTTCCCTGGATGAAGGACAGACTTCTATCGAACTACAATTCCCTTGTGGGAAAGATGCACTCCAAGCTGCCCGTACTCTTTTGTCCTTTAACGGGAGTTGTTAAGACCCCCTTCAGAACAGCAGCTGGGGTAAAGTTGGTGGGGGGAGGGGTGGTAAAGGCAGAGGAACATGCTCAGTGCACCTGAGCAGGTCGGGAGGGCAGGAGAAAGCATCTGAACACACACCCCAGATTTCCTAAATGGGCTAGGCAGGATCTCAGCCTGGAGGTGTTACGTCTCCAGGCTGGCAAAGAGCCTTTGTTAATGGTAGGGGTCCTGGAGTATGAGGTTGGCCCACAGTGCCCTGGCTCCAGGCAAGCTCCTGATACTGTAGGGACGTCCTGATGTCTCTGTGTTCTCCCCCCATAGACCCTTCAACCAACAGTTCCCAGAAGCCATGACATGCCCCTGCAGCTGGAGGCCTTCCAGGGAGGGCCACAGAGGCCTCCTGGGTCCAGTGTTGCCTACGGAGGAAGGAAGGCAGGCAGCAGAGCTGAGTCAGCATCCCAAAAGCCAACACTGAGTTTCTTTTCTTCCTCTCTCCTCCATTTCCTGAATCTGGAGGACTTCTGCCTGAGGTGGTGGGAGGACCAGAGTGGGGCCAGGACAGAATGGGGCCAGAGGAAGAGCCTCGTTTGTTCTTCCCTTTTCCTGCTGCTCTTAGGAACTGAAGATCAGAGGAGACTTCTTGAGTGACGTCACAAGGTGTGGTCAGCTGCTCCCTGCTTGACTCGCTTCCTCTCTCCAGCCTCTGCCTTCTGGAAGCTTGCCCTGGGCACCCTTTGTCCTAGGTGATCTCCTTGACTTTGGTTTCTATGTCTGCCTCTGAATATTTTTCCTGTTCCTTTGTCTCTTTTGGTGGAAGCCATCTCTCCTCAGCTTTTCTATCAATGTGGGTCACAGGGGCGTGAAGATCATGGTGGACATTGTCCCCAGGGCAGCTGGGTGGGCCTTGGCTAAACATCTCTGTATTCCAATGTGCTCTCCACATACTCTTTTCCGTGTGTGCTACGAAGTGAGAATGTTCAGGAATCACTGTTCCACTAACTCATTTTCTTCCGCTCCAACATCTGGATGTCTTTGTGTACTTTTCTGCTTCTTATCCCCCTCTTTTTCTTTTGTTCACAGAGAAAGATTGGACCCCAGGTCAAGGAAGGAGCTAAAAGACTCAAAGGGGAGGGGACCCTCTGATTCCACCCAAGTGCATAGCCCACTGACTCAGGTGACAATGAAGAGAAACACCTTGCTTCCCCCATACTACTGTCCCTGAGTGTCAGGAATCCTGATAGTGCCGAACACCAAAGTTCCTCCATTGGTCATCACAAAGGAGGCAAACAGTGTAGCAAACCTGTCCCATTTCCTTTCCCCTTTGTCCTTTGTCTTCAATTGGAAATGACCAGGAGTCTCCAGATCAGCCACCATCACTTGATCCGGTGGAGGAGATTTCAGTCCAGCCTCCTCCCCCACTTTTGAACTAGTCCCTAGAGAGCCCCTTCATCACTGGATTCTTGGTATGTAATGCTAGCCCTGAGACATTTTCTCCATGATGTGCACTCATGGCCAACCCCATTCCATATTTACTTGCTTTCCAATCCCAGGCTAAGGCTACATTCTCTTCATTGTCTTGATGTTTCTTCCTCTTGTGCTCCTGGAGGGCAAGACACTGTTTTTCATGCATTTCTGGATCCCTGGTGCTTAGCTCAGAACTTGGCATGCATGCTCAGCACATACTATTTTGAATAAAATTACATCAAAATGGTGTATACAAATGTTGAATTTCTTCTCTGAAGGCAGAGGTAAGGGAGGTGGAAGGAATCTTGGTATAATCTGATGTTCTCAGGAAGAAAGATGAAGGGGTTGAGGAGAGAGTGGAACAGGCGAGTTGCATTCAGGTGGGGACTTAGGGATAAGATTTGCCTACTGGAGTGGTGGTGGTGTTGAGACTCAGTTCCACACAAGGCCGATCTTGAGGGCACTTCACGGATTTCAGATTCAGGGACTCGTATACATGCTGCAGCAAACTACTCACCGTGAGTAGTAGGTGTTGCCAAAACACTGGAAAAAGATAAATCCCATCAGACTTTGATCAAACAGGAATTTCTTTCTCTGCCTAGGTAAGGCTCAAGGAATTGTAGTGGAAATGGAACCAGGGATTTAAGATTTATCAACCCACTTTCACTATGCACCCTTATGCTCTATTGTTCCATTTTGTGAAGAGAGAATAGGCTGGCTTTCTAGGTACGGCTCTAAAAGCTAGAATCTGAAACTGTTTCTGGGCCTCCAACTGCACAAATTCCTGGGTGAGATTAAAATGTGGGGGAAATCCTGTTTGCAGTGAAAAATCGTGTGTGTGCACGTGCGTGTGTGCGTGTGCACGTGTGTGGTTTTTGTTGGTATGCGTCCATGTGTTGGGTTCAGTGCTCTTTAGACAAGTGTCACCATGATGTTGTTACAATGTTGTCTCCACTCCTGGAGATTGCCCGGGACTTTCCTGTATTGCTTTGGCTCAACAGAGTAGGGTGTTGGCAAAGAGGTAAAAAGCACGTCTAAGCAGAGAAGGAAAGAACACAGTGGTGGATGAATGGTGACCGGCACGGAGGCCCACCAGACCTATGGTGTCAGCTCTTCTGTATCTTCCCAATCCTGTCCTCCTTCTCTGTCCTCACTGCCAGTGCTGGAATTCAGACCATCGCCTCTCCTCTAAACCTGCTGAACCTACTCCCCCACCATTGCCCACACTGACCCCAGACTGGTCTTTCTAGAACTTGGATATGATCAAGTTGCAAGCAAAAAGCCCCATGGGACTTTCCATTGCCCTAGCTCATTGGCCTGCAAGTCTCATTTTGCTCTCAGCTCATCTCCCCACCTGCATAGGACCACTCAGCCTTCCACAAAACCTAGTTTATGCTTTCCTGCCTCAATGTGCACCCTGCCCTTCCTTCCGCTTCCATCTGGTGAGCTCCTAGTCAGCTGCCAGGTCTGTTTCTAGTCTCCCAGTTCCTGTGTAGCATGGTTACTCTCATGTATCAACTTGGTTAGTTGTATGTATCAACTTGGTAAGCTACAGTAAGCTACAGTAAGTTATTCACTTAAGCACGAATCTATGTATTTCTGTGATGGTATTTTAGAGATGTGGTTAACAGTTATCATTGGGTGACTTTAATTAAAGACTGTCTTTATAATCTGGGTGTACCTTAATTGAATGGTCTTACAAGTAAAATTGAGGTCTCTTAGAGGAAGACAAAATTCTGCCTCAAGTCTGTAGCATCTCCTCCTGCCTGAGAGTTTCCAGCCTGCTGGCCTGCCCTAAAATTTAGGATTTGCCCAGCCAGATTTCACAATCACATCAGCCAATTCCCTGAATTAATTCTCCATCTTTATATCTATCGATCTATCAATTGATCATGTATTTATCATCTATCTATCTCTCCATCTATCTAACATCTATCTGTCTGTCTGTCTGTCTTACTGGTTCTATTTCTCTGGAGAAGCCTAACTGATTGAATATCACTTGCAAAATTGAGAAAGGCATCATCTGGATTCACCGGACACTTGATATATATAATTAAATAGATTACAAGTGAAGAGATCCTGCCTTCTCTGTCTTCGTATCCCTTAAAAGTGTCTGCTAGATCATACTCTCTAAATTGGTCTTTGCAGAGCTGGCAGAGCAAGTATGGGTTTTGTGGCTATTAGTCCATAAAGTCAGGGATGTCAGAAGTGTCACGTTTTCTTTCCATCTGCTTTCCAGCACCCCTGGTGCTGGAAGGCAGAATATTTTTTAAAGAATATTTTCTTTCACCCATAACTTGTGTTTTCTCCTTTTCAGAGTTGTGCAGGAATCCTTGGGTCTTAAGGAGCCCCAAATTATTGGGAGGATCTGTCAGGTTATTTGTCAGGCAAATGCTCTTTCTTCCATGCTGTATCCCAAGGCACGTGGCCCCGTGATCCCTTAGATGTAGAGGTGCTGCTGGTTTCTGTGCCATGTTTGGGCCTGGCCCTGTGCCCGGGGTCCAGCCTCACTGGTGAACTCCACAGCTTCCCTTCTCTAAGGGCTCCCCATCTCCACCACCGTGTCTCACCCCCACTAAGTAGGATTCATTGCTTTTTTATCTCTTAACTGTCTAGAAAGCCCTTCTTTCTCCTTTTGATCAGTTAAGATAACCCCTCTCTTTCTTTCTATGGGATAAGGAAACATCTTTTCTATGAGGTTAGGCTTTTAAGAGAGAAGAGCTGCCGATTTTAAGTAGCTTCCTGCAAAAATCCCTCAAAGCAAGAACCCTCAAAGGGCCTGGACAATCAAACGCAACTTGCTTA
The DNA here is from genome assembly GCF_017311325.1 of Ursus maritimus. Taxonomy (NCBI): domain Eukaryota; kingdom Metazoa; phylum Chordata; class Mammalia; order Carnivora; family Ursidae; genus Ursus; species Ursus maritimus. The sequence goes on along the minus strand of NW_024425230.1, from coordinate 11,874,640 downwards.
TCCAACTAGGCCCACATAGATAATTACCTGTCCATCTGTCCACTAAAATATCTATAACTTTCCAGAATGATAGCTGTACAGAAATGGCAGTGAGATCAAGTGAATGCTTTTGTCTATTGATTTGCTCATATTTTCTAAATGTTTTATAATAAAATGATGACTTTTGTAAAAAGAGAGACTCTTTTTAAGCCAGAAGACAGTAACAGGGCCAAAAGCAGTTTCTAAAGTCAGAAGACTCAGGATCAAATTCCAGCATTGTACTTTGCTTTCTCTCTGACTCCCAAACCTCAATCTAAACTTTTGTTTTCTGAATTGAATAAGCCAATGCATGTAAAGTTCTTGGCCTATGCTAGGATCTATCTCTTTAAGACAGTGTCAGAGCTCCTACCTACACTAGATTGTGTGTTTGGTGGTAAGGCTAGGTCCCCACGCCTCCTTTACCTCCACCATCTAGAAGGGCCTGGTTCTTGGAAGGCAAGCCAGAAGTTATTTGTTGAATGAATAACCAGATGAAAAATGTATTTCTCCCACTTCCCAGTCTCTAGAGCTGTTATTCCAAAACTTAGATCACTCTCTGTACTACACAGCCTCACCTGGAGGCCTGGCTCACCTGTGAATGTGTATGCATATTTCCGTAAAACACACTGGTTCCTCTTGGATTGTGTGACACACTACATGGAGAGGCTTGAAGAAGCTAGTGGAAATTTCCCATGCCGCCTGTCATGAGCCCAGCAATACACACGTTTCCCTTTCGTTTTTATGTTTTTGTGACTTTCTAATTACCTGAACACAAACATTTTATCTCTCTAATTGAGTCCATGGAAAAGTTACTCACATATAAACCACGTGCTTGTGATTTGACATCTGTACTAATGCAAGACAGAGATGTCATAATCAAAAGCTTGAAAGGTGACCACAACGTAAAACGAAACACTACCTCATATTCAGAATCAGGTGGCACATTCAGCCCAGCGTAAGCACATACTCTGCTTTACAAACCCTAAAGAGGTGTCTTATTTACTGTGTATTGCATATCACTTATCTATTGCCTAAGAAGTTGCTGCAATCTTACCAGATTAAGACAACATGCATCTACCACCTCACAGTCTCTGTGGGTCAGAAATCTGGGCATGGCTCAAGGTATCACAGGGTTATAGGGATGGTGTTGGCCAGGGCAGGGCTACTGGTGAAGGTGTTGGCCAGAGCGGGCTCTCCTATAGAAAGAACTACCTCCAAGCTCATGCGCTATGGGAAGGATTCAGTTCCTTGCTCAGTGCTGATGACTAGAGCCTGATGGACACCTCCATAAGAAGACTTACTGCATAAAAACCAGCAAGGGAAAGAGTCCCCAGTCTTACAATCCTATGTAGCATTATCAGGGAGTTAATATCTCATCACATGCACTGTATTCTATTGGTTAGACACAAGTCACAGATCCTGTCCACACTCAAGGGGCGAGGTTCACACAAAGGCATGGATGCCATGAGGTGGGATCATTGAAAACTGTCTAAGAACCTACCAGATCCAGTGCCCAAAGGGATTGATTTGAAATTCACATATGGTCAAAAAGAGTCCATAAGAACTCACACTCTAATTACAGCCAAGTCATCAGAATATGACAAGATCAGTTATATTTACCCAATTTCCATTTTCTACCATGAGAATGTTGCTGAAAAGACTGTCTTCGTCACCATTCAGTGCTCCTTTCTAAGGTTCTATGGGGCAACTACTCTGACATTTACTTCTTAGGAAAACGTAACTTCCTGTGTAAACTGAAAAGTTTTAGTTTTTCTTCCAAAATTAACTACAGTCCATCCCTTTTCATGTGATCTCCTGGAGGCTTACCTGTAATAACTACATCTCATAATTTTTTTTTATATTGATTTCCTTACCTGGACTACTTTTTTCTTTTCTTTCTTTCTTTTTTTTTTTTTTCAAGATTTTATTTGCCAGAGAGAGAGAGAGAGTGAGCACAAGCAGGGGGAGCGGCAGGCAGAGGCAGAGGGAGAAGCAGACTCCCCACTGAGCACGAAGCCTGATGTAGGGCTCAATCCCAGGACCCTGGGATCATGACCTGAGTTGAAGGCAGACACTTAACTGACTGAGCCACCCAGGTGTCCCAAGGACTACATTTTTCCTCTAGTCATTTTATTTTTATTTTTTTCTAGCTATGTCATTCCATATGTTCTTACTGGAAGCCACCCAAATGAGGTGGAATCTAAATAAAGTGGACAGAGTTTGGATAGCCTTCAATCTCAAGGCTTAGCTTGGTCAACTCTGGTAGAATTGAATTCCCGAACCTCTTACTGTCCATTGAATAAGCTACGTGAATGTTCTGTATTTTACCTACTCTTTTTATAAATGAGAAGTCTTATTGGAAAGACTTTTAAAAATTAATATTTTGGAAAAAAATCATCAAAGTGGGTTCAAAGTTAAGCTTGATTTGTTTAGTTGGTTTGCTTGAAACAGGTTTTGGAGAGCAAGTACTAACTGGGCTCTTAACTTGAACACGAAATACAGGCAAGATCTAAAAATACAGCATTCATCTTCAAAAAGGTAATAAATGATACAGTAAGGGTCAGATAATAGGTGCTACAAAGATGGATAGTTACACAGCTCCACTCTTAAGGCTTCTGGAGAAGGTCATGAAAATACACCATGATATCGTATAATAGTCCTCAGCAGTGGACATAAGACACCAGGGGACCATAACAACCACTTAATTATTTGTTTACAGTTAGCAAAACTCTCAGAGTCACAGAAAATAATTGAAGGAGGTCCGAGTAAATCCAGTACAGAGCTTGGTACATGTGTATCTCCTTACCAGGGTTCTTAGCCTGAGGTCTGTCTGTCATTTTAGACAGGCACTAATGACTAACTGAAATACAGCATTTCTTTCGATTCTGAATGATTGCAATAAACCATGATAGTATTAGCACTAGCTGTACTTTGTTATCAACAGGAACCACTGATATTTTTATATCTCTTTACAGTCGTAGATCTCTCCACATACAGTTTACACTCATCACTATTTCAAATCATGGTAGTTACTAAACCCATGGCTAATTCTTGTTATTTAATGCATCAATAAAGAAACACATATTTGCTCTAACTCACTTTAGAATTATGTTTATAAAACTATATTTGAATATAATGGATTTCCTCTGTAATCCCATCTATTTTTTTTTTTTTTTTTTTTTACTTAGAAGATCATGCAGAGAAAGGTGCACGGTCTTCACCAGATGTCAAAGGGGTAAGGTCCAAGAATGTTGAGAACTGCTTGAGGCTTAGACTAAGGGCACCAATCCCACAGATGTCTCTCCTGGAATGGATAGTCAGAGGGAGGGCTGGAATTCAGAGCAGCCCAGCCTGCAGGAAAGACCATGGTTGGTTTTGGGGGTTTTGTTTTTGTTTTTGTTTTTTTTATTGCATCCTGTAAGAGAAAGAGGCAGCTTTGGGAAGTAAAGGAGCTTAGAAAGGTTTACTGCTGGTCAGTTCTGGTATTGAATATGGGCTCTGCTTTATGCCAAGCAGACCTCTTGCCTGGTTCCATAGGGTTCTCTCTTTGTCCCCTGGGTTTTTATTTTTAAAACATTTCAAGTCAGCATGAAAGTTACAAGAATAGAATAATGAATACCTATATAGGCTTCACTGAGATTTATGGATTAGCATTTTACTTCATTTGTGTGTGCTTTCTTTCTGCATAAAGTCTGCTATGTGCATGTTCTCTGCCCTCAAATGTCCCAATAATGTCATTATTTTGACATCTACCCCCCCATCTGCCTTGAGTCCGTGTGTCTCACTCTGCCCTTTACCCTCGGTGCTTCCCTCCCACCCCAGAAGCCCCTGGCCTTTAGGTCCCCCTCTCCTCATTGCTCATGGTCTCATCATCATGAATCCCCACAAATCCCCTCCTCTGCCCCTTCTCCGGCCTTCCCAACTGCCTGAGCCCTTCCACGCCGTCTCTGGAACTCACAGTCCACTGGCGGCAAAACTCTCTTATGTTCTCACTTTCTTCTCAGCAGGTTTGCTTTGTGCTTTAGACCCCGATTCCAATCCAGGATCACAGATTACCTACATCTTGAGTTTCCACCCATCAGTCAGCAGTTCTTGAACAACAGCCTAGGTCTTTGAGCCTTGGTCCCACATCTTTCTTTCTTTCTTTCTTTCTTTCTTTCTTTCTTTCTTTCTTTCTTTCTTTCTTTCTTTCTTTCTTTCTTTCTTTCAGATTTTATTTATTTATTTGACAGGGACAGCCAGCAGAGAGGGAACACAGCAGGGGAGTGGGAGAGGAAGAAGCAGGCTCCCAGCATAGGAGCCTGATGTGGGGCTCGATCCCAGAACCCCGGGATCACTCCCTGAGCCGACGCTTAACGACTGTGCCACCCAGGCGCCCCTGGTCCCATATTTCCTAAAATGAAAATTTGGGACACGTAATAACTGTCATACAGGCTTGTTGACAAACAGAAAACACAGAATGTTTTAGACACTGTCAGGGAAGTGTGGGCAGCTACTACTCTAATTCTTTTAAGATTTTATTTGTTTGAGAGAAAGAGCATGAGAGAGCATGAGCAGGGGGAGGGGCAGAGGGAGAAGCAGACTCCCTGCTGAGAAGGGAGCCCAAAGCAGGGCTCGATCCCAGGACCCTGGGGTCATGACCTCATGACCTGAGCCAAAGGCAGATGCTTAACGGACTGAGTCACCCAGGCACATCTACTCTTCTAATTTTTATGTAGAGAGTTGAAGGCGGGGGTTCAAGTTTTCTCTGTCATTTTATCTCCAGTGCTGAAGTCACTTGGGTGGCTGAATGACTAGACATCTTGAACCTGCCAGCATGACAATTTGCCGCGAGAGACTCCAGGATTAACAGACACTTCCTTCAGTACTGTGGACAGCACTGTGCAGCGTTCACTTAATCACGAAACGAAGATCTCAACTGGGTATTTTAAGATCATTTAGGATTTGGAGGTCGGTACTCCTTCTTTAAGTTTTCTGTTGTTGTAGAATCAGATTTGAATGCAGAGAAATAATAAACCAGGTTTTATTTCTGTGACTTCCTGAAGGGACCGACCCCGAACCAGACTTCTAATGAACGGTTTACGCAGATATTCACTATTAGCTTGTCCCTCCCTGCCCCCCAATTCCCATTCTCCTCTGTCAAAAAGCCATCATTACACAAAATGTCTAGGTATTTTGTAGCATTTGCTCCATCTATTTATAATGACCAGTGCAGACCAATATTTCATTCCAGTTTAGCCAGCTTTAAGCTGTGCTTCATCTGTGGATGGATAGGTTTGATACCAGAATCTCGATAGCCCAATAATTTGCTAAGGGGGCAGGAAGAGGAAGGAAACTAACATTTATGAAAAGACTTTAATGTGCCGTCCCCTTCACATGCATCATCACCTTCACTCATTGCAAAGATACGCTGCAGCCCGTTTGATGGCCTGTTGTATACATGACGAAAGTGGCACCGGGAGTTTGAGACCCTGGCTGAAGACCGCAGGGTTAGAAGCCATGCTGCTTTCCACAGCTCACTCTGTCCACCCTGCCATGCTGCCTTCTGGAAAATGACCACAGGCCGGGGCTTCCCAGATTCTTTGTAAGCCTGAGCAAATGGTGTTTTATCCACTTCTCCAGCAAACCCCTCACATTAATTACATTTACACATACTCTAGGAAGCTTTTGTTCTGATAACACCTTTACTGTAATCCGATAATGTCCAGTGCATGGGTTTTATCCTGACTTTGGTCTCAGTTCATTTCATCGAACAGAAGGGATGACCCCAAGAAAATGAGTGGTCTCCAGGGAGAAATTGTTAAGATAAAATTAAAAGACACAAGGAACCTCTTAAATATTGCCAGCACTTATAATTTTTAATTGCCATGTTTATTCAATATTGGAAAAGTGCAAAAGGTGATCTTCGCAAAACATTGCAATTTTTTTGACCCCGTCTCCACCAAATAAAATATATGGTATGGTATAAATTTAATCTCATGTAATTCAACAGTATTAAGTTTGCAAAACCAAAAAGGCTTTTAAACCTGAATTAATCATCCTTTTAGTAGAAAATAAGCAAGATTTCTCCCTCGTTATGTTGTTACCTACTAATTAATAGGATGAATCAAATTTCTCTGTTTCTTTAGATTTGCATGAGCTTAAAATACTCTTTTATGTACATTAGGTAGAATGTCAAAACTAGCTTTTGGATTATTTTAAAGCTTGGTAAGATCACAAGGCTTTCCTGAAAATATGTCCTATCTTGACAATGCATTAAACCTTAAGAAAAGTTTAATTAACAAATGTCAAAATGTGTTTCTTCTAAAAAAGTGATATATTAACAATTTGTTCCTATCTCCTGGGTCTAGCAACATCTTAACCCTTAGAGAAAAAAAGTCGTATTTTACATCTTCACTTGATTTATGCTAACTAAAATTTGATGTTTTTAAATTAAAGTACATACAACCTAATACACAAGAAATTGAAGAATCTTACTGCTACAGCTCACTTTTAGATGTACATCGTCATTAATTTACAGACTCTTCATTGACCTAGACTGTATGATTTAGACACTGATTCTAATTGCAGGTTGTTATACAGACCAGTTGTGGTTACAAAACTAGTTCAAGATATTGTGTAAAATCTCTGGACCTAATCTTTATCTTTGGGAAGATGAGAATATCTGTACTTCCTTATCCACCCCATGTAAGTTTCTGGACACAGCCGATTAGAAAGCATGTGGACTTAGAGCTACTTTGGTAACTCTAAGAAGTCACACGAAAGGTTTATTTTTGTTTGTTTTGTTTGTATCTTTTTTTCCAAATAAGGTACGTGTACAAAAAGAAGAGAAGCAAGGAAAAATTAGCAAAAAGTGCAAATTAGTCCTATCTCAATGTTGTATCTTGTCTTATTTCACATTATCTTTAGCATTTTTGCTTTCCCTCCAGTCCGTCCTCCCTGCTCATATAGAAATACACTCAGATGTGTGGCTTCCAGTGGTTTATAGTTCACGTATCAAATTTACTTAATTGAATTCCTATTATATACCCAGTTAATTTCACTATTATAAGTAATGATACAATGATAATCTATATAAAGATACCATTAGACACATCTCTGATTATTCCCTTAAGATAGAGTCCTAAAAGTGAAATTGCTGAAAGGGCATGGATTTTCTTTTTCTTTTCTTTTCTTCTTTTTTTTTTTTAAAGGATTTTACTACATATTTCCAAATTGCCCTCAAGAAAGATTTTTCCAATTTACGCTATCACCAGCAACGGAGGAGAGCGCCAGCCCCCTCCACACCCTTGTCAACACCAGGTGTTTGCATTATTTTCAATCTTTATAAGACGTTGTTGTTATTATTACAGATTTTTCAGGATCCCTAGTAGCCTTCTCCTTTGTTTTTCTTTTTTCTTTTTTTCTTTTGTCCTTTCTCACCTACTTGGTGAGAAAACGCAGGCTGTGAAACTGGAGACTGTCACTCTTTGAACTAGAATTCCTTTCTCTAGAGCTAAAAAGCTATTTCATAAAGAAATGTTGTTCAAGCCCTATAATTTTAAGCATCCCAATCACCACTGGCCTCTTGTAGGCCTCGGGCCCTACAAGGGTGTCTGGACAGCCTAAGGAGAACATTAATCTATGCGGCGTTTGCTTTTTATTCCCTTTGGCGACCCGTGCCTTTGGGATGTCTTTGAGATGTTTGATGCTTTTTGTAGCTAGAATTATTGATCAGGGGAGCAAAAGGGAGTGCTAGCCATGGCCAGGAGAGGAAACTTTTACCTGAGCTTGCAGTCAGTGCTGAAGGGGTCTGGGGCAAACCCGGTCTCAAAGGAAAAATTCAGCTGGAAATTCAAGACCACCTGGTACTGACTGAATTAAAGGCAAGTGTTGTGTGTTTGCAGTCCTAGAGGAGAGGGGTTTGATTTTTCAGTCTGTTCTGTTCAATTTTAAGTGCAACAAATGACATTTATTAGAACAGATTGGAAACACACGTCCTCTAAGACCATTGTAGTCACCAGTAATGCAGTTCACCACATTTGTCCAGGGAAAATGGTAGGTTGAACTTGGGGTCTTGGGGTTGGATGGGGCTGTGTGACCACTGGCCCATTTGCTGTGAGAAAAGGTGACAGGAGTCACCTCCAGGCTGGAGCATCTAATCGCCTGGATGTGACCCTCCAGCTTTCTTCCCTTCTCCCACTGGGACACGGAACACTGCAAGTCCCCAGTGGGAGACAACATGGAGGGGAGCCTGAAGACAGAGATCAGAAACCAACTGGTGTTGCTTTGAGACACTGAGATTTTAGGGTAATTGTTTTTAATAATGGCTTGTTACTGGGGCGCCTGGGTGGCTCAGTCGGTTAAGCGTCTGCCTTCGGCTCAGGTCATGATCCCAGAGTCCTGGGATAGGGCCCCGTATCGGGCTCCCACTCAGCAGGGAGCCTGTTTCTCCCTCTCCCTCTACCCTTCCCCCTGCTTGTGCACTCGTGCTCTTTCTCTTAAATAAATAAAATCTTAAAAAAATAATAATAATGGTTTGTTATTGTAGCATAACCTAGCCCATCCTGACTGATCTATGTTGAAGGATTTTTCTCCTAATGATTTAATGATGACTATAAAGCTTATAAAAATAAAAGTCAACGTTGATTATAGGAAGAATGGAATTTTTGATGAAAGAAGCACAAAAGGCTTCTTTAAAAGCTGAAATTGTTGAAGTAGTTCCCAGCTTTTATTGTTACTAGCTGCTTTTATGCCAATCTCTTCTTCTACCCAAAGTAAAATTTGGCACACCAATTAAAAAGTGAAAGAGAAAGCGTGATAACATGTCTTGAGCTCCTCCAAGTGCCAGATACAGTGGTAGGTAAAGCATCTGTTTTATTTTACTTAGGGATCAAAGTTACCATAGAAGGCAAATGGCATTTCTATTTAAGGGAGGAAAATGGAGATGTGCAGAGATTGGAAGATTTGACTTTGACCCCAGCCTGCTCTCACCCGGCTGCTCTTTGACATTTTCCCTCTATGCAAATGATTTTCTACTCTGATTGTTTATATATTAATACCGATATACAAAATCATCCATTACTCACCTACTTGAATAACATATAAACTTTTTTGGTCGTGTTCTGGAGACAAAAGAGAAACCTGGTTCAAGTCGTATCCAGAATCTTTGTATGTATCGGGATGGCCAACACCATGATCTTTCTTAAGATGAAATTACACGGCACAAAAACGAAATGTTTCCAAGGGTCTTCTCTGTAAATAAATATCTGTATTTTCTCTGACTGCCGATGATACCATCTCAACTTTATATTCAGCCCGTTGTCCAGTTAAGGTGCTTTGTTAAAGGTCTCAGGGACTGACTTTGTTTTTGCACTAATTGAAACGAGGTTGTGTTTGCAAGCAGAGATAGCAGTCAGAATGGAGAACGTGTTCCCGGAAGTAGCACTGTTACACCGTCTTGTCTGTTCTGAATGGTGGTTTAACTTCTCCAACATTCTGCTGGAAAAGAAGCAGCAGAGAGGGAGGAGGAGGAGAAAAAGAGAAACATTGTAGCCGAGTGAGGAAACTTGTAGTACATGGAGTGCTTCTGGTTCTCTTTGCCTAGCAATCTTGTATCAGCTCATCTCCACCCAAAGGCATCCTGTTTGGCCAAAACTTTATGGACACAGCACATTAAGCATACCAACCCTTCCTTCTAAGCAGCCAATCGCTTCACTGTCCTCTCAATACATCTTGGCTCATTCTATCTCCACCTGTCATGTCATTCTTGCTCAGATCAGTAATATTAATAAGCACATATCTCTATGTGGTATTTTCCAAATCAGAGTCTTGTCTTTCATCTTCATCATACAAGAGATCATTTCTGTGTCTTAACTGAAAATCCTGGACCCCCACCCCTTCCTCACTAAAGTGATTTCACATCTGCAAGACCTAGTGCAAATCAAAACTCCTTCCAGAATCTTCTCACCAGCATCTCCCTCTAAATTATCCTTTCACTCCTCCCAGCTGGAAGTACTTGGTACCTTCTTTCCCCATTGTGGCCCCCAATGTTCTTTTGGGTATTTGAAAGAGTGAGCTCATGGAGAGAGACAGATTTTGGAGCCAGAAAGAAGCGGAGTTTAAAGCCCGGCCCTGCCACTCAACTGTGTGACTTTGGTCAAATTGTCTCCCCTTTCCACACTGTGGTTTGTTCATCTACAAATGGAGATAATAGATTCTATCTTGTATGGTTGCTACACATATGAAACACCATTAATGCCCAATGCCGGGCTCAAAACCAGAGAGGGGCTCTCGCTCTCCCTCCCACAGTCCCACGAAGGCTGAGACATCATCCCATATGCCTTTTTCATCTCTCTTTCTCCCCAACGTCCACGGAACTCTGCGCACATAGGGAGCACACAATCAATATTCTTTGAGTTGATTCATATAGAGATCCGTCCAGACACTGCACTGGAGAAAAAACTCCTCCATGGGGGAGTCAGCATCCATACCTTGCTTGTCAGTCAGGAGTGTCCTTTGAATCCAGAGGCACATTTAATAGGGAGGAGCTAGGACTCCACATACACTTGGATGTGTCTGACTCATACCAGATTCCAGCAGCGTGGGCAAGGTCTTAGAAAACTGAAGCTTTTTTGCTGTCTGTCACTCCCACGTGTGGAAAAACACCATAGGTAATTTTATCTGGGGGGGAAAAAATCTATCTTGCGGATTGTACCAGTTGGTTAGGAAAGGGCTGGTTGAAAGGGAGACTATCCACTTATAATTAAGAAGCAAAATATGTTTTCTGCTGCTGCCTTGAGTTGGTTTTTTTTTTTTATTTTTATTTTTCTTTCCTTTTGTTTTTGTGTTTTCCATTTCCCTATTGGTTTTAATTAATTCTGCCCTAGATTCATGAGCTTTGTGAACCTGGAGAATTTTTTTTTTTTTAATTCAAATAAATAAAAAGAGCCTGCAAGTTTTCCCCAGACCACCAGGCTTTAATATTAAATTACTGTTTTCTGGCAGGATCATCTGCAAAACTCTGATTTTGTTTCTTTCTCTGTTCCCATCCTGATAATTGTGGCTGAATTCCCTTGTCTTTAATATGCCATGTATTCTCCACCTGGCAAAGGATTCAGACAGATACAGATAATAAATACCCCGTAGACATACAGACAGAGAAACTGCTGTAATTGCTTTCATAATGACTCTGAGACATCAAAGGAAGGCAAATAATGGTATTTAACACTGTTTCCATTCTTTAGCTGAAATGTAATTTTATAGAGTCATTGTCAGGCGGTACGGTGAACGGAGAAGTACAACTGTCATATTCAGCTCATATTAATTAGCTGCCCACGAGAGGGCCAGGCGAGTAATGGCAAAGTTCCCCTCATTTCAGATGGTCTGATATTCAGACAGAACCATAAGTACAATAGCTTGATTAACATAGTTGCTTAGATCAGGTTTTCCCTGGGAGTGTGTCAATTGGCATTTTGAAGAATCAATTAATTAGCACTCCAAATAATCCATTCTTGGGTTAATGAAAGTGTTTTGTACAGCTGCAAAAAATTACACGAAGAAAAACTAAACCTTTCCAAAGTGGCAATGAAAAAGATTTATCTCGGAAAAGTGTATTGTCCATTTCAAAATGCCACCGAAAATGTGTGTTTCCTTTGAGAGCCGTGGAATTGACATGGATGGGTTTAAGCCACAGTGGGTACATTTGGGTTTATGATAAGGCAAGTGGTGGGTGCTGCAGTGGCAGGGGAATTAGAACTTTTATTTTCACTATTTTGCCTTGTAATCGTGTTACTTAATTAGGGTAAGTCATGGCCAACGTTTTGCATACCATTATCTACTATTTTAGACAATTACTCTTTGACGACAATATGCTTATTAACATTTTTTTAAATGCCAGTATCACACAGATACTCCTGCTTTTTTAAAGTTGGAGATTGAATTCTCAGACAAATGAGAATTACAAATTAAAGAAGCAAATTTACTTTTAATCAAAGCTGTTTAACTTAGAGATATAATACTTTCTTTACAATAAGGTTTAAATTATCAGAAAACCACACTGTGAAAAATCTCAGACACCTTTGCCATCATTAAAATGTTACTTCTGGCACACCTTATCCATTCCCCCTTCTGCTTAAAGAAAGTGTTAATTCTATCTTCTTCTTTTCTAACTCTCTTGGGATCCAAATTTAAAGTACTTAGTTTCATGGTATCCCTTTCTCATCTCTGAAGTTATCTTAATTACATTTATAATAATGAATAAAATAGTTTATTCAGGGATGTAGCTCTCTCCAGCTTCCAACACTTGGCATAAACTATAGGTGATATTGATATAATATTTTCTCTTTCAGAAATTCCACCTTTATCAACATCCCTGACCTAAGTCACTTTTAAATCATCATCAAAGCCCTTCCAATGAAAGGTGTAAAATCAATGTTTGTTAAATTAAGTAAAGTGGGTTGTAACATCAACCGAACATTATTTGGAATTAACGGACGAATTTAATTATTTGTATGTGTCTTTTTTTCTTTTACAGTGTGTAACATGTGAGTTCTTATTAACTAAGTAATTAGTAACTTTCCAATTCTGTCTCCTTCATAGGATATGATCATTGGTTTAGGTAAAACTCAGCATCCTTAAAACAGACCAGTATGTGTATTTTACTAATAGGAGACATGGATTGCTCTCCTTCCTTTATCTTATTTTAGTTATTACTAACTACCTACAGCAACGAACATGCTGGATTTAGAGGACGTTGAAGTACATTTTCCTGCTTACTATGTGGAGGAGCATGGAGCCAGTTATATGGTAACAGCTGATATAACCAAAATAAAGAATACGCAGGGGGGGGAAAGGTAAACACACACACACACACACACACACACACACACACACACACAGAATGCAGTAGAAATAAGCTGCCTGTGTCTTCCTATTAGGGTGAATAATTTCCCCAAACTTCACTGTTGGCTTTCGAGGTTTAATGAGGCCAGTGATGTGGGTGATGGGAAAGCATCTTCCTCTCCCGAGTTTTTGAGGGACACACCCCACACCTTCCTCTGTCTCTTCCTTCAGGGTGACAAAATGATAGGCAGGGGCTCGTTTCTAATACACTTGAATGGATGCTCGGGGGAGTCCGCATCGCCTGTTTATTGCTTATTCTTCATTTTGAGATGCTCTGAGAAATGGAAAATGGCAAAGTTTCGTTGTCACTGCTCACTGTGGACTTCAGCCAGAAATGAGATCTATTGCTTATTTTGCTAATCAGCGCCTTCCATATCTGCGTGCTCATTTTCTGATCGCTGATGAGGCGACAAGGTCATTGGACGCACAAGTACTTATTTAAAAACAGACACGAGAGTGAGATAGAGGTTAGTTGGGTCTATCAGAGCTGTCAATCAATTAATGAAAATTATTGAGCAAGGACACTGTGGGGGAAGTGAACAGAAGGAAGGAAAATGACCATGGAGACACAACATAGGGAAAACGACAGAACTGACTAAACGTGCTCACGTGAGTGCTGAAAACAGACATGCTCACATCCCCAGTGAGAGACAGCTCTGAGAAACACAGGGACTACCGTCTCTGCCACTCCAAAGGCTCAAGGGCTGACAGCATAGGGCTTTTGCCCAAAGGTAGAGCCGGAACAATGCCTTTTCTTAGACGTGCAGGAGCGAGGAGGAATGCCTGCTGCGTATTTTATTAATGTGCCAAAGACCTGTGGCCAAGATTTGGAGGCATTGAGAGATGCCATTATGCAGCCCTAAATTTGTGATCATCAGAGGCCAACAGAGTCCAAACAGCCCCCTTTCTTCAAGGAGAGGGAATCTGAGATTCTTACCTGTGTGACAGGCGCAGAGAACAACACGGAGTGCTGCAAGAGGGGGCTTCGGAAAGCCCTCTAAAGAGCCACTCTGTCATTACTGTGCGCTGTAGGCTGGCACCGGACAAGCGCACACCGGTTATCAACACAAAGAAGAAATCATTCACCACTTGATCCTTGGGGGGCCAGGGGGCGGTGGGAGGAGGGAGCTTGGAGGAATACGAAAATACACAAATGGGAGGAATGAGGGGAGAAGCATGGCCAATACGCTCGTGTGAATGCAAGATAGAGAGAAAAAGGGAAAGGCTGCAAAGTCAAAAACGGGGAGATACTAACACCAAATCTCTGCAAAGCGTTCAAAATTCTCCAGCTGCCACGCTTTTAATTTGCTACCATTCTAATTAAAATGCAAATTAAATTTATAATTAGCATCAGCGCTTTCTAAAGAAACCTTCTTGTACGCTGCACAAACATATGGGACGATGCTGTGGTGTAAAGTTTGTAAAACAGAAGTAATGGTACCAAGTGTGTGTGTGTTGGGGGGGTTCTTTTCCCTGGGAAATAAGTTTTATGCAGAGGCAGGCTGGCTTAAGGGGACGGGCGCCTTTCTCAGCGGACGATGCAAGTGGGTGAAACTGTCCCATTGTAACAAAAGGATTGCTGAATATGGAAGATCGGGCCGGCCCGGGTGTGACTTTGTGTTGAATCAGGTGTCAAGGGTTACCCCGCATGTCATCGGGATTGTATAGGAGATGCCAAAAGGCAAAAGGGGTCAAAGCTTCTAATCAAAAAGTCTATGGCCAAAATTAACCGCTGCTTGCTTCCAGATAATTAATTTAAAAATTGATGGGGAACCAAGTACCAAAATTACCTCATGATTCGCACATGGATCATGGTTTCAAAGTAAACTCTCTCCCCAACTTGCTCTTGAAAGCGGAGCGGTGGGTGGAGATCTGAGACACATCGAGCAGAGTGGGCATTTCGGTGGCACTTCACTTGCTGAGGCGGGAGCTGAACCTTCAGGCTTCCTCACGGTCATTCCTTCACACATAAATACACAAACCTGCGATTTCTGCTATTTTTCTTCAGAACAGGGCTGTATTCAGTGAGGTTCATGGAACAGAATCACGGAGACTCGCATCTACAGTAGAAGGGGAAAAAAAAAAACAAAAACCCTGCCACAAAATCGCCCTTACCTTGGCTATGTTTTGGTTCAAGGGAATCTTTATGAATTAAAAATGCAAACGAAAACCTGCGATCCTCGTAATTGTGCTCTCCCCGTCAGCGGAGGATGCTACTTGCACACCTAAGTGTCTTTAACATTCCAGGGACTCTCCTTTATCTATTCACCAGGCTCTCCATCAGATATTTTAAAATTTGAATGTAACGGGAATGAATATTTCATAGATGTGTGTTAAGCTGTTATTAAACTATAATGTAAAGCAGGATTGTAGGAATATTTTTATATGTCAAGAAGTCAATTAAAATGATAAGCCTGTAATATCACTATTGTGGCGCTGTACAAAACTGCATTTCCTATGCACGGCGGGTCCTCAACCGCCTAGCACTGGGGTGGGAGGCAGGACTGTTACATATTCAGAGGCCCGTACACTTCAATTACATTAGTAACACTTAGGTCCATTTTCGGCAGAGATTAAATGGAGAGCTATGGGGGATAAATCTTACCTGACTTGATTTTTATTTAGTATTACCAAAAAAACGGCATTAGGCATTCTTCGAGGCAGGTGCTTACCTAAATGCACTGTGGATTCATTTGGAAATAAATGTCAATCCCTAGAAGAGTGAGGTGCGTCTAATATAAAATCTCTAATGACGGTGCCACCCTTGACTTGAATAAAAGTGATGTGATGTCTGCCGGAGAAAAATAGCACGCGAATCTGAAAGAGGGGGAAGGAAATTAACGGAGACCATAATAAACTAGTACTTAAAAAAATAGATTCCTATTCGTATACTTTAAAAGAAAAAAAAAAAATCGGCTTTGTGCCGGGGCGGTTTCTTGTGTTTTGCTTGCATCCTGAGGAAGAAATATTTAGAAACACAGTCGGTGGAATTAGGTTAGGCTGCCTTACAAAAAGTTCCCAAACTTGCTTTGACCACCAATTCTTTCCTGGGTGACTGCCATTGTCAAAAATGGGATGTTAAAAGATGATCTGGTTGACAGGTTTGACATAACTCAATTAATCAAGTCTTCATGGAAGAAAGAAAAATAATTCTACCCATACGGCGATGAAAAGTGTCTTCGAACATTCACAGAGTAGAAGTTCCTTATTTTTTCCTGGTGTCTGAGAGGAATGCGGGCCCCCTAAATAAGTCTTCTGTGTGGGACAAAAGACTGAAGAACGGGGGCATAAAAGCATTTCTTTGTTTAATTTCTAATTGTTGTCCCTCTCTTATTCAGAAAATGAAGTCACCTTTGTGGTGTTTTCATGAACCGCTGGGTAATCAAAATTATTATGCCGCCACCTGTTGTCTGTTAATTATTCTGAGAAGATACTCATAAATCATAACACCGGACAATAAATCAAACTGTCAGTTCGCAGGTCAAAGGTGACCCATGAAAAGTTATAGGTCACCCACAGGGTGTGAAAGAGCAGGGTTTGAGAGCATCACTCATTGTCAAGCACCGTTGGGAGAAGTGCCATTGGAACAAAAGGGGAGCTGGAGTACAGAGGAATTCCAGTCCGGGGCTGGGCTCCGGCTGCCCGCATCAGTGGGGTCCAACCCACGGTACACATGGAACCACCCGCCATGGCACCCCCCCACCCCCCATGGCTTGGCTCAGACCCGCTGTCCCTTTGGACCCTTGTCGCAAGCGGTGTCCCTTTTGGTAAAGTCTGAAGAGCTGCGGGCTTCGAACACCCTCCTCTTTCTCCTCTTCCCTGGAGAAGGTGCTGGAGAAGTTGTCGGCCTGCGGCATTATTCCTCAAGGCAATCATATGATGACATCAGACTGCCTTTAATTGGATGATGCTTCGGAATGTCTTACTTCCTAAATTAATTTGGTTTGGAATATGTTTTCCTTGCGGTGTGACAAGAACTTGAACTGCGTTTAACATTTTCAACTCATTTATTTCCGGGCCCCTGTATTTAAAATAACATCGTCGCTGGGAACCAGCGTGCGGTGATGGATATCCTTGATTTAAAACCTGGCTAGGGGTAAATTATTTCCGATGTGGTGGAAGCAACTTTAGGATGAGGCATAATAAAGACATAATGATAAGGCAGCTGGGACACAGAACTAATGTTCCAGTTGGGAGATGTATTGCCTGCTGTTTGAATTAAATTCTGTAAAATGGACACCATGCCTTCATTAAAAAATTCTCTCTAAGATATTAATTTTTTTTCCTGTGTGATAATTTGTTATTTTCTGCTCAGATAACTGCGGCTTTCCTCATGAGGAGTAGGAGTGCCATCAGAGTGTCAACTGGGGTCTGATTTTTTTTTTTTTTTTTAACCGAAAGGACACACCGCAGTTTCTATTCAAACCATACATCTCAGAACCAACACTCCAAAAAGCTACACTCCAACACGAAATCTGCTCCACCTTCCTCCTTCAGTCTGAAAAACCACTATCACCCCATTTCTAATTGAGGCAAGCGAGTCTTAGAACATGAACAATTTGTCAGTGTTAGAGGTCAAGGCAAGTTCGCTGATCCAACCTTAACCGTGAATGCAAGTTCATGTACATGGGACAAAATATATGTTCTTCTAGGTGCTGAAATAAATTAGGAGCAGTGACTTGCCGAGTTTCCTCTCTGAATAGAGTTGAGAGCTGCCTTTCATTTGAGACTGACGCATTGAGAACCTGCTAGAAGTCAGTGGATACACTCAATACAGGAGACAGAGCCCGGAGAACGGAGCCCCTTCTGAAGAGCAGAGTCCAGCAGTTGGCTCTGTTCAGCGGATCTCCTGGGTCCTTCCCTTTGGGAAAAGTGTAGGTCGATTGACTTTCCTCGGAAGGGGGCTGGCTGTCCCTTGGTACACATGCTGTGGAGGGGATGTGTGGGAAATCAGGAGGTCTGGTCATCCTCCCACACAACCACGGCATACCCAACCATCAGAAAGGAGCAGCCAAGCACTACTCCAGAAAGTTTGGGTCATGGACCAGGAAGCCCCTGAGTCCCTTCAAAATTCATAGGGTAGACTCTTACTCCCCCATGCCTCAGAATGTGATTTTGTTTGGAAATAAGGCTTTTACTGAGGTGATTAAGTTAAAATGTGGCAGTTAGGGTGGGCCCTAACTCAACTTGACTGGTGCTGTAAGCAGAAATTTGGACATACAGAGAGAAGCCAAGGATGGATATGTGTGCACAGGGTAAAGACCATGTGAGGGCACAGTGAGAAAATGGCCACCTACAAGTTGAAGAAAGAGGCCTCAGGAGAAACCAACCCTGCTGTCACCTTGGTCTTGGATTTCCCTTTCTGAGAGGAAATAAATGTCTTACTCTAACCCCCATCTGAGGTACTTGCTATGGCAATGCAGCAAACCATGAGAACTCCCTTCATGAGACAGGAGAAATACCCTTTTGGACAAATATCCAGAGAGGGAAGTTCCGAGGATAAGGGAGAGTGGTGTTCTATGAGAACCGAGGAATGCTGTATTCCTTGAGGGGAAACTTTACTGCAACAGACGAGCCACCAGCAGAGACAACACCCAACGTGGAGAGACTCCGGCAAGGAAAACTGCTGCAGGAGTGGAGAAGACACCCCAAGGGCAGCCGAGACACTCCACCCTCCCAGTGTGGACACCGTCGGAGCCACGCTTGCTCTCCCAGGTCTCAAGCATCCCTGCCCTTTCTGTGGTTCCTCACACATGCCAAACATCTCCTAACCTAGGGTCCCTGTAAATGTTCCTCCCACAGCCTGGAAAGCACTTCTTCAGGAGTGTCCCTAGCTTGCTCGCCCACATCATTCAGACTTCTGCCTGAAGGAGACGACGTCCATAATCATCCGCCCAAAGACCTTCCTATCACTCTCTGTCTCCTTACCTTCCTTTATTTTTCTTAATAACACTTACCTCACCCAGAATTATATATGAATTGTGTAAGAATGTAATGCCCAAGAAGGAGGACCTTGCCATTTTGTTCCCTGCTGCAATCTGGTGCCCAGGAGAAGCCCCGAATGAAGACCTCCTGATGTGGTGCAAGCATTAAGTGAGCTCATGAATATGACGTTCTTACAATGGTGCTTGGTCCACAGCAGGATCCAGAAAACCCAGCCGTCGTGGATGAAGATGTCATGCAAGGGCTCTCCATCTGGGAGCTGTTGGGTTTGTCAACAAACCCGTCCAAGAAACTTTGAATTTCAGATATGTCTATTGAATGGTCCATTGAGTTTTTCTTCTTTTTATTCTAATATAACTTCGGTTTGATTATTCTGGCCAAAATATGTAAAGGAGAGGCAGTTAATAGCTGTCAACAAAACATAAAAATACTGTTCCAGGATCTCTCTGCCCTTTTCACTAAGGTACTGTGGGTCCAAGTTCCACTGATCCAGGTTTCTATGAACGACCATGCAGACCTGTATACACTCACGTCCCTGGTTGTGTAGCACATGGCTGTGCTTGGTTTGTTCCTACATAAATGCCACATCCGTACTCTGCCAAGGGAACTTGATGAACATTCGTAGAGAATTTCCACTGGGTCAAATATTGTGTGAAAGGCCAAGTAAGTGTTCTATTATTATCATTATTTGCATTTTTGAATGAAGAAATTGGAGAGAGATTTTTTTAAATTAAATTTACATTTTTTTAAGGATGAGAAAGTTTCTCTAATGCCGAGTAGCTAATGGGGCAACTTGGTATTTGAATGTTCTGAGGCAGGTCACGATGGCTTTGTGGCTTCGTGGTATGTTCAGTGAGGAGCGTGAACTAGATCAGGGGCTGGCAAACAAGGAAACACGTCCCCTATGTTGCCCATAATAAAACGTTTTTGTTAATAAAGTTTTTGTTGGATTATAGCCATGCCTATTATTGTACATGGCCCCAGTTGCTGTTCTGCCAGAACAATAGAGTGTAGGGATAGTGACAGAGACTACAAAGCCTAAAGTAGTTATTATTTAGCCCTTTACATCAAAATGTCACAGAGTTGTAGACAGATAAATAAATACTAGGTCTGTCATTGCTCTATGGTAGAAAGTTGTTGCTATGCTCTCAGAATTTAGTAAACAGTCATGTGCTAATTTTACTGGTCATACTTACAAATGCTGTATTACAGTTTTTCAAAGGCTTTCATTAGTGACAAGTTAGGTATAGTTCAGATGATGGAACTATTTTCTTCAGTTAGTATTGTTATTCTCTATTGAATAGGAAAATGGCTAATATGCCTGATCATATTAGGATAAAACATTGTAAGGCATTGAATTCCCCCTATTTTTTTTTTTAAATCTTTGGTATCTATTTGAAACTGAGTTGTGACCTTTCAAATATTTTAAGCAGTTCTTACTTGCAATGCACCAAAGTAGGAAACACTGAAAATTTGATCCATTTTGATGCAGTTTTTCTCAAAGATAATTTCACACTAAGAATACAATTTTGAAAACACAATTTGAAACCTTTTACTTTAATTTGTTATTTCTACTTGCCACTTATTTGGTACTTGATACATTCAAGCAACAATAATCCTTCATAGAGAAAGCTTAATACCGTAGTAGTCACACAGACACTAATGCATGAAGACAAGGGTCTTCATTGCTAATAGGTCTTCACTGCTAATAGGTCCCAATTACTTTTCCTGCCTGTTGTGTTCTTCAGTGGGCCAAGTGCTGTGCACTACCCAGGGAGTGGTGCTTGGAGGCCCCTGTGGATGTTGAGGCACAACAGTGGGCTGGGAGGGGTCTTTTACAAGTCATTTTTACTTTTGGTACAGGAGGATGCAATCAGCATGTCCTGATAGAAGAAGAAACAACAGTTTCTTCTTTTTCATCCCTTCCTAGCTGTACTGGAAGGGTCAATTTCTATCTAACAGAGATCCTTAGCCAATCCCACTTAGTCTACCAGTTTATTTGTAGGTTCCCAGTTAAAGTGTTCTAAGGTTCTTGAATCACAAGAGAAGTGATGCAAGAAATAATTTCTATTTGATTCAAATGAGTCAAAGATTTATATGGTAAGATTTGGATAACTACTAGAAGAGGAATAAATAATGTACCGTTAATAAATGAAGAGAGGTGAAGGAAGAGAATAATAATAAAATGATTAATCCCCAGAAAAGAGAGAGAAAGGAAAAGAAGCAGGTCAAATAGAAAAAAAGTAGTTAGTTGATGGATAAAAATCCAAATACAACAGTAATTACATTAAATGTAAATGAACTACATACTCCTATTGAAAGAAAAGAAACGAAGACCACATAGATGCAACTTCTTTTTCTTTTCTTTTTTTTCTTTTCTTTTCTTTCTTTTTTTTTTAATTTAGAGACAGCCAGCGAGAGAGGGAACACAGGCAGGAGGAGTGGGAGAGGAAGAAGCAGGCTCCCAGCGGAGGAGCCTGATGTGGGGCTCGATCCCAGAATGCTGGGATCACGCCCTGAGCCGAAGGCAGAGGCTTAATGACTGTGCCACCCAGGCGCCCCTAGATGCAACTTCTAAGAAAAACATCTAAAATATAAGGACACAGAAAAGTTGAAAGTAAAGGAATAGAAAAAGATATGCCATATGCACATTAATTGAAAAATATAGTTATGCTACTACCAGACCAAGTAGATTCTAAGGAAGGAAGCATTACTAGAAACAAAGAGGAAGTTTTTATAATGAAAAGACAGCCAAGAAAATATAATAATTTAAGGCACCTGGGTGGCTTAGTTGGTTAAGCGTCTGTCTCTGGCTCAGGTCATGATCCCAGGGTCCTGGGATTGAGCCCTGCTCTGAGGAGAGTCTGATTCTCTCTTCCTCTCCCTATAACCTTCACCCTTCTCATGCTCTCTCTCTCTGTCTCTCAAATAAAAATCTTTAAAAGAAAAGAAAATATAATAATTCAAAATACATGTATATGTAATAACAAAGCTTCAAAATACATAAAGCAAAATTGACAATTATGAGAAATACACAAATCCATGGTCATAATAGGATTTAACACACTTCAATATTTGATAGAACAAGTGGATAAAAAATGAATAAAGTTATAGAATATCTATAGTACAATTAACAAATGTGGCCAACTTACGTATTTATTACTTGTTAATATATGTACAATATCTATTATATATATTATATAACATAACTATTGCTTCCAATAGCTATATAGAACATTAAAACTAAAATCTTATCATTTTCAATTGAACAGGCACATTCTATGACCTCATATATCTCCTTTTGGTAATGTAATCATACCTCTCTTTATGTAGCAGATGTTTTGCCCTCTGGAAGGTTCTTCCTTGACGAGTACTTCCCTTGCCACATTCAAAGTGGGTGTTAGGAAATACGTCCTTCTTGGGGCCTGAGAACCTTTGTAAGTGGAGTTCCTGACTGTTGAATTCCTGCCTGAGGGTTGAGTCTCAAACAGTCCGAGATCCTTTCATCCCAGACCTGTTGGTTCTCAACCAGCACAACTCAAAAGCTTAGTAGCTCTTGTCTCTTTGATTACAGACAGGGTTCTCTAACTCGACATATTGATTTGCTTTCTTACTCTTACTCTCACCTTCAAACTAATGGTATAAAAGGGGAGACATGAGTAGTTTGTCTCAGGTGGGATGAGAATTGTATTACTGATGTACTGATGTACCATAGACTTGATGACACATGGGGATAATGAAAATGCAGGTTGATTTTTGGTTGCTTTTATGATTATTCTTGAATTCCGTATTGACAATGTACCCCTTTACTGCCTAGGCATAGGGATTACTGATCCCATCCTAAAATTCCTTGGTTGCTATATCCCATTATCCCCCACCCCCATGCTATGTGGGCCTATTTCCCTAAGGCAGTCAGGCTTCTGTGGGAAAGCCACAACCCCTTAATCTTACCTCTATCCTGAGTTATTTTAGTCAACTGAGAAATTTAGAAATCATGTAAACACATTTTTTTTCTTTTTAATCAGCTTTTGTCTCTCAAAATCTCTTACAATGTTATCGCTTGCTGTTTGGTGTTTAAATATAAATGACTTTGCAATATTGAAAATCCCTAAATTTCTGTGATCTCTGTTCTTACTACTGCTGGCAAACTTGCCAATTCTTTGCTAAGCTCATCTCTTTCTTGTAATACCTTGCCAAATGTAGCTATTTACCACTAACACCAACAACTAAGGTATGCTTTCCCATCTCTTTCCCTAGAGCAACAAGACTCTTAGCCTAGTGGCCTGCTTTCCCAGTATCCATAGGTTTACTGCGTATTTTGCTACTGTCTAACATGGAAAGTCAGTTCACGTTGGTTTCCTCACCACCCTTAGTTTCCAGCATTTGACATGATTTCCTCACCCTCTATTAGTCAGGCCAGGTGAGGCTTCTACTCTGTGGCAAACAATCTCAAGGTCTCAGAGACTTAAAAATGAGATGGATGTATCACTCACATCAAGTCCATTACAGATTAGGCAAAAAGCCATGTGGTAAATCTGAAATACTGGCTTCTTCAATCTTGTGGCTTGCCCCATTAACAAGAATTTCAATTCTTTAGAAGAAAGAGAGACACTCGGAAGGGGTTTCCTCTGCCTCAGCACAGGAGTGGGTATGCCTGATGAGGGAGCAGAAGAAAAGCTGAGGACAAAGCATAAGCGGACACCCTGCCACCTCCCCCCAGCCCCCACTCCTGGGTGGGACCTGTGTGACATTCCAGGAAGCCCCAACCATCTCAATGCAAATGTCTTGCTAGAGGGAAAAACAACCTTCACTTGACAATGGCAAGGCCTCAGGTATCCTGTGAGTCTTCTTTAACATATGAAAGTACTTTCTCAACCTCCTTTTTTCCTTACCTCCCCCAACTCCTTAGTATATAATCAGTCACCCCTCACAACCCCGGGGCAGCAGTTCTTTCTTCCCACGGGTCCTGTCCCCGTGCTTTATTTTTATTTTTATTTTTTTTATTTTTTTTGTCCCCGTGCTTTAATCCACCACCACTATGCACCAGAGATGCCTCAAGAATTCCTTCTTGGTCGTCGGCTCCGGACTCCACACCACTGAACTTCACCTGTATTCCCAAACCACATCATGCCCAGGAGCCAGACCGGTCACGTGGCCCATCTCGCTATGAGAAAGAGGGAAGCACAGGCCCCGTGAGTTCGGGAATGAAAGAAAAATCAGATACTGGGAACCCTAGTAATGTTGCTCGCAGAAAGGCCTGAGTCTTCATTTTCCAGATGGGAAAACTGAGGCTCAGAAACATGAAAATGATTCGCACAAGATTCCAGGTTAGGAAGTGACAAAGCCCCAAATCAACTCCAGATAAATCAGATATTCTACTAAGTGACATCTCTCCCCCACTTTATTTGCTTTATCATTTCAAGTATTTAAGCGTCAAATGATTGTCCTATGAAGAGCACGTGGAGAATTAGAAGTCAGATACATGTTTCTCTGCAATACCATGATGTCTCCCCACTAGGCGTGTGTGTGTGTTTAATACATGAAACAGTTCTGCTTAGAATATATACATTTTCAATGACTGCCAGGTTAAAAGCAAGTTAAAAGCATGTATCTGAGAAGTGTGTGTTCACTTTGTGCATATCTTCTGTCCAGAGGCTCAGAACTCCCTGCTAATGGGTTAACTTACCCAGCACCGCAAAGGGTGGGATTGCTTTGCAGTCTGCATTGGTATGCAAAAGCATTTAGGAGGAACCCATGCTTGGAACAAAAAGCAGGATTTAGCTGGTGAGGTTACCTCTTACTAGACACCTAGCTGAGAAGAGGGGATGGTAAGGAATCACTAGGTGTGGAAATCTTGGGGGTGGTTAGAGGACAGAATGATGGTTGAGAAGATGGAGATTACCAGCTAATATCAAGATGCCAGAAAACAAAGAGGTGGGGGCATTTTAATACACAGAAGAATCAAAACATGAGAAACTAATTGCAGTGGTTTATTTTGACAGTTAGAGTCTGTCCTTTTTTTATGTGTGATCATGTTTGAGAAAACAGTGATCACCGCCTGAAACTTTTCTCTACCAAATATTATTATTTTGAGGCTGTATAAAAATATCGTGAAGCTTTGGCTATTTGGAGATGCTATAGCTGAAATTCAGGTTTTTTTTTTTTTTTAAACTCTAAATACCAACAGCATAAAGGCATAATGCAAAAGCCCCAAACTTTTGCCTTTATTCTTACTTTTTTAAAGTTATTTCATTGTTTTTTTTAAAAGCACCTCAAGCTCATTTTAATGATTTAAGTAATATTTCAAAGTACCAAATAAGTTAAAAAAAAAAAAAAGAGGGGCGCCTGGGTGGCACAGCGGTTAAGCGTCTGCCTTCGGCTCAGGGCGTGATCCCGGTGTTCTGGGATCGAGTCCCACATCAGGCTCCTCTGCTATGAGCCTGCTTCTTCCTCTCCCACTCCCCCTGCTTGTGTTCCCTCTCTTGCTGGCTGTCTCTATCTCCGTTAAATAAATAAATAAAATCTTAAAAAAAAAAAAGAAAAAAGAAAATTACTCTGAAACCCATCTTTTAAAAGTTGTTATAATTTGTGGATATTTTTGTCAATGCTCAAATACAATAATATATGGATGTAAAATCATTTTATAAAAATGAGTTCACACTACTTGCACAACATTATTATAAAATTCATTTTTTTCCTTAAATTTAACAGAATAAGACAAAAAGCTACAGAAATTGCTGGACTTTATATGTATATACATATTCCGTTTTTTCATTACTTCCTATATGAAATCTCTAAGGAGAGAGAAGAAACATACAGAGAAAAGAAAACAGAAAACATGAAAAGAAAAACATAAAAGAAAAGGAAACATGAAGAGGTTGAAGCCCTCTTTCGATAACATGTTTCAATTTTGGGCTAAGGCAATTGACCCCCTGCTTTTCTGAAAGAAGGAAAAAATGTACTGCAACCTTCTTTAAAAATTCCTCATCCTTCATCTCCCACTTTTACTAGTTAAAGAATTGGTCTTCTGTTTTCAGGATGTGTAACATTTTGATTCTGTGTTATAGCCATT
This sequence comes from Ursus maritimus, assembly GCF_017311325.1. Taxonomy (NCBI): domain Eukaryota; kingdom Metazoa; phylum Chordata; class Mammalia; order Carnivora; family Ursidae; genus Ursus; species Ursus maritimus. Next base: position 11,848,725 of record NW_024425230.1, on the reverse strand, counting down.
CACAGTTGTTTAACTGAATTCTATACATGAATGGGTTCAAGATCACTTACGATCACCAATTTCATGTCGTGCTTAGCTGGGTTTTATCACCATGCAGGTTTGGTTTTGGCGTTACTGACGTCTCACAGGGGCTGCTTACTCGAGCTTTTACATAATTGCACATGTCCTTATGCTCAGAGGGCAATTTAGCTGGATATACTTTTTTAAAGGTTATTTTCCTTCCATCAGGATTCTTCTAGGCATCGTTCCACTACCTCTGGGCCTGAAGAATGGCATCAGTCCCTTGATCACAACTATCAGGGCTTTTTCATTTATTCCCTGGTTTTCAATGTCAAGTAATTTTTTAAAGAATTAATGGTGCGATATTTCTGTAGCTAGTTCACCTGATACTTTTACTTTTGAAAGACAATTATATTTATATTTTGTATTTGAAAGTCAAACTCGTTCTTAGGTATAACATTTGGGAGCCAAACTTTCCCTCTTTCAAGACTATGTAGACCTTGTGCTGTTATTGGGGCGTTGAATATATATGCATATATACACATGTACATGTATGTGGATATGTATCATGTATGTGGATATGTATCATGTATGTATATACATTCACATACATGGATACATATGTTGGAGTACGTATGTCTATAAAATATATGGAACTATGCCGATCTTTTTTTTTCCTCTTTTGTAAGTGATTTGCTTTCTTCACCTGGGTATTTGAATATTTCTTTCTTAATCCTTCAAGTTCAATATTTAATCAGGCTCTGTCTCTGAGTTAATAATTTTGTACTATTCAAATAGGCAACTAATTTTTACTTAGGTTCACAGAAATCTTATTTTATGTCAGGAGTCATGCCCTTACAGGCTTACAAAGGGCTGGTGCATAGCAGGAATACATAAAGTGGGCGGGGCTACTTCAAGGGGGAGTGATGGTGTCCATGGGGAACCAGATCACGGATGATCTGTATTAAAACTTCCAGATATGATTTTTAAAAAGAGAGAATGCACAGGTCAAAAAATACATCTTCCCTGTTTGCGATTCTTGGCTTATGACTTTGTATAATTTTTATGTTCCATTTTATTGTTTTTCTTTTCCTAGGCTGGGGACCCTGATCAACCCATGTTAGACCACATTTGTCCCATCTTCCATAATGATTGTCTTCTTTCTTTGTGTCTTTTTTTTTTTTTTTTTTTGTATATAGAAAGCTTGCACATTTTCCGTGGGATTTCTTTTTATCACATCCTTGGATGAGTCTCTGTCTGGATTTCTGCTTGCTCTGATATAGTCTGGGTGAATTCTCCTTGACTCACACCTAACCTTCTCTGAGTCATGTTTATTTTCTCTGAGCTAATTTTTCCGGAGACTAATGGAAGATGGGCTCAGGGAGATGGAGAATCTACACCCCTTAACTAAAGCTGAATCCTGGTTTTCTTTTTAGAAAGAGGCTCTGCACTTGGCCTCTGAATTTTCTTGCTCTTCCTGTGTCAGGGAAGGTGGGCTGAGCTACAGTCAGGACCCAGGTGCCTCCCCCAGGACAGTGTGGAGCCCCGTATCTATGAATCTGTGGGAGTTGGTCCCAGATGTTCACTTGCTGCAGTTGACTCATGCCTCCCAAAGAACTGTTTCCTCTTTGCAGGCAAATAGAATGGGTGGGGAAAAACATCCCCACAGTCCACGGTCTCTTTGATTTTAGCTTAAGTCCAAAATTGCAAAAGTCAAAAATACTATATTTTGGTAGCACTTCTGAGAGACAGGTTGGAGGTTGACACCACACCCATCTTTCTCAGGTTGCACTAGAATCTTCTGCTTCTTCTCATCACTTCACTTTTTGAGATTTTGATATCAATATATGCTCCTTTTGGTTATTATTATTATTATTATTATTATTATTTAGGTATTAAGAGGAAAAGAACAGCAGTCATCCCTCTTTATGTTGCTGTCTGTTCTCAGAAATTCTGTCTCTGCCTTTACTCAATGGAAAAGAAATTGATCTTGTTGGAGGGCAAGTTTCAACATGTCTCAGAGCTGGAGACAGTGGAAGCATTTGTGATTACTGCAAAATGGTTCCTTGGTTACTAATTTGCAGATACCACACAAATGGATGGATAAAACTGAAGAATGAAGTATAGACTAGCCCAATGGTTCTGGGGTAATATATTGGCTTCTCTGGTCAAACTATGTGAATAGGATATACTCTGGGAAAAGACTCCACACCCAAGAAATCGTCATAATTTACAACAAATAGGCCTGAGATTGACACGCACTGGGGCCAGGATGCAGGTCTGGGATATCAGAAAGGAGAGCCTAGAATGATGAGAGGACAGGGACTTTAAAGGATGGGATGGGATGGATGCCCTACGAGACCAAAATGTTTCAGGTTGTTCATCTCCCTCTGTAAGCACTAGTACTTGGGCAAGCACTAAAAAGTGAATGAGTCCGAGGACACAACTGTTACGAAGATCGTTGGTACAAATGCTACCAGCTTGGGAGACATCGTATTGAAGCCCCAAATTCTAATGTGTCAGTTGGTCTGCAGATGCTTTATATTTTTTATTTATTTTTTAAAGATTTTATTTATTTATTTGAGAGAGAGTGAGAAAGAGTAGGAGAAGGGGGACGGACAGAGGGAGAGGGAGACTCCCCATTCAGTGGGGACCGCGATGTGGGACTTGATCCTGGGACTCCTGGATCATGACCTGAGTCAAAGGGAGTCACTTAACCAACTGAGCCACCCAGGTGATCGGTGAGCAGATGTTTAATAAGCCTGGTTGTGGTGGGACTTTTTCCAACCTGTTCTGATTTTCTAGCTTTTATATATATGCTACATGCGCTTAAAATCAAACAAATATATATATATTTATATATCTATATCTATGTCTATATCTATACTTATATCTATATCTATCTATATCTATATCTATCTATCTATATATACATTTGCCAGATGAGTGTAATGGCCTCAAATCCTTACTGGTAGAAGTGAGGTATAAATGAACGTGCATTATAATGTCTTAATGATGTTATTATTTATAATATATTTTTAGGAATCAAATCCTCTAACTTTGGGTTAGTATCAGTGCATTTGAATATTAGCTAGGTAGCTAGACACATCGCCACCGCTTCCAATGACTAATCATTTGGAACATACATTGTGTTGCTTCTGGTGATCTTTTTCAAAAGATGAAATTTGGACTCAACTTGGAAAAAGTTGTTAGTAAAATGTCATTTAATCTTGGTGGTGGGGCAATGAGGCAGAACGTTTTGCATGTTTGCAAAATAAGATTCATTTTGATGCATTTGGCTTTACTGATTATATTAATTAACTTAACAGCAAGTGTGAAGATTATTTATGATGCATTAAAAATGATTGGTCCTTAATTGCTTCTCTGGTAGAACAAGGGACTTGAATTCCAGTGTAAGGTTTGTAAAAAATTTAGCTTGCTGGTATGCAAATTCAAATTTTAGAAATAGTCCTTTGAAAACAAATCTCATGATGAGATATAATTATGCATAATATTTCCCTCAGAAAGCAGAATTTAAAGGCTTTATCTAAACCAGACCTTTGTTTTTTTCTGTTTATGCTTATAAGTTATCTCTGTTTTGTTTCTTTTAAAAGATAATCGTTTATGTATCAAGGTGTTCTTTCATTATTTAGTGAAAATGCACCAAAGTGTATATTTTATTATAATATCTAAGACCTAAGCATCATGGGAAATAAAATAAGTCACATGTTAAGTTATTGGTCTCTAAGATTTTTCTTTATTTAGAATATCCTCAGTTAATTTTATTTCAAAATTTTAATATTTTCCTTGTGTTTTCAATTTAAATTTTATTCTAACGCCTTTGCAGTCTTTTTTTCTCTTTCTATACAAACTGGGGCCTGAACCCTTTTCTGTGAAACATGTTTTTTTTTTTTCTTTTTTTTTTTTGTTTTCTGCTTGGGTATTCATATACCATGGGCAAGAGTGAATTTCAGGCTGAAAGTTTATGTGGCTTCTTCAAGTTCATTAACCCTACGGAACTTGCCTTGCTTGTTACCAACAGTCAATTTATCACACAGGCCAATGTGCAAATCTCCAGCAAGGAAAAGCAAAGAGTGTGTAATGTTGAGTATGTGGCATATAAAATGTAGTTGACTGGTAAAGACCAGATTAATAATTTCGAGTAGCCTTTTAAACCTCACACAGAATGTGTTTTGTTTTATTTGCTTCTCTTCTGAAGATTTTTCTGCTCTTGGTAGAAGACAGGTGTATCGTAGATCAAAAGTTAGTGGGAGCAGTGGAGCAATCTGCATATCGTAACGTATAGCTACTGCAGGCCATAATTATTATAGCTACACAGAACAGGTTCGCACCTACGTTTTTTGGTCCTTAATGCATCTAAAATAGAGTCTGAGGCTGCATAGTTTCTATGAATGTATGTGTAATGTCTGTTTGATAAGTGTCTTCTCACACCCTCAGGACTTTTATAGGCAATTTGCATTTCACAATGAGAGAAATCAGCTGGAGAGGGTTTATTGTTTTGTATAATAGAGAGGAGTGTGAAAATATTCCAGTTCTACAGATGGCACTTCTCGTTAGCCTTGAACACATACATGTGCAAGGATTGTTTTATCTTAACTAATACAGCCACCAAAAAGGCTATTTTTAGAGGTGAATTCACAGTTTGGTGGGATTGCAATAATTAGTCGAATTTCTTTAAAGATAGATGAAGTACTGATTTGAACTCTTGGCTGTAGAGTGACCGCATGATCCTGGGAAGGACATTGTCCCTCACATGGCTGTCTTTTAAACCGTGGATTGTAATATGTCTATAATGCAATCAGCCTGATTTTTAAATAACTCAAAAGGCAAATCAAGGAGTATGGAGCTGGTGCTGCTGTATATGTTCTCATTTGTGGCAGCAATGTACAGATGAAAGCATGGGCGTGTGTGAGCCAAAGAAGTGGGCAATAAAACACAGCCCTCTAAAAAGAATCTCTGAAAGAAAACCACATGCACTTAAATATGCATATCAGTGCGTCACAAAATCTGGTCAACAAAGTTCAAGATCCTCCCAATTCATACACTTAGCTTGAGTCCTATGTATCATTCCACCTTCAAGTCAAACACGGCTTTCTAAACTTGGCACAGAGATAAATGAAAAATGACTCCTATTGTTTAGGAGTATACTGCTCAATTTAAATAAGTATCTATATTTACATTTTCATGGAGAAACAATGATATATCTCAGTAGTTCTCAAACTTTGGGGTTCCCTGTCCTTTTCACTCTTATTTTTTTTAAGGGTTATTTATTTGAGAGAGAGAGAAAGAAGCAGACTCCCCACTGAGCAGGGAGCCCGATGCGGGGCTCGATCCCACGACCCTGGGATCATGACCTGAGCCAAAGGCAGACAGGTGACCGACTGAGCCACCCAGCCACCCCGCATTCTTAAAATTTATTGAGGCTTACTAGAGGGCTTTTGTTTGCAAGGATTGTGTCTATTCCTATCTGCCATTTTAGAAATGAAAATTCATTATTATTTTTAAAATGTTTATTAGATATTTTAAAAATAACTATCACAAACACATTACATGCTAACATATGTAACATTTTTTAATGGGGAAATAGAACATAACAAAAAGGGTAGCAGTGATTTTCATTTTTGCAAATTGTTTTAATGTCTGGCTTCATATGTCTTTATGAAATCGACCTGTTGTGATGTTCCTTTGGTTGAAATATACAAAGAACAGCTAACGTTTATACTGACCTTTAGTTGGAAGAGGAAGAGGTGTTTTAACAGCCCTTTAGATAATTGTGGATGTTCTTCTTTGATATTATACCAAAACTCGACACATGGTAGTTTGTCTTTTAAATCTTTTAAACGATTAATTGCAAATAGAATCTTAAATCCTATTAGTAAACTCTGTTATGTTAAAGTTATTTGTTATATTTTGTATGCTGTTTGGATGTTTTAGCCACACATGACTTTATACCATCATGCCTCGACCATTTGTAAAATGTTACCTTGCTAATTTATGTAGGTATTCCAAATGTTGACATAATTTATCATACGATATTTAAAAAACCCTACATGCTCATTAACAGTACCATTGACATCAGAAATGCCTTTATGTTTTGAGAAGCTACTACACTTATAGAGGTGGATACCGATTTTCCAGGACTCTTATATTCGCCTGAGAGCTCAAGTTTGTCTTTGTTAAGACAAATGGTCAATGGTCTTCTTGAAGGAATAAATTCACCCAGTTCATTTTTGAGACATTTTCTGCCAAACAAGCTAAAAATAAGTAGCTGTATTTTATCTATCAGTATTTCTTTAAATTAAAAATAATGTTCCATGAAAAAAAAAAGTGGCCAGTTAAACTGTTCACAGCTCAAACACTAGTGCTCTTCCTGGTGATAACTACACGATATTCATAAGAAGTGTTTTATGTACACTTTCCATTTAGTAAACAGAGTATTTAAAAAGCAACATAAAGGCCTGCATTCAAGAGTCAAATTTAATAAAATTGATCATTTTTACTGCCTTATCAAATGCAATTGATGTTTCTACCTTCTTAAATGCAATTGATGTTTCTTTTTTTTTTTTTTTTTTTTTTTTTTACAAGGGAGTATGTGGTGGTAAAAAAATACAGTATAGTCCAATCTAATGTTATTTGCCTTGATTCAGGCATTGGTAACAGCACTTTTATCTCTATGTCTTCTGCACCACCAGTGTGAATGTTAACTCTGTGAAAATAACACATAATGTCTTAACACTAATATGAAAATAGGTTTGAATTCGTGGACCACCTGGAAGTGTCTCAGGGACCATCAGGAGTTCACGGGCCACAGCTTGAAAATCACTGACATCTCCAACCACATGCAATAAAATATTTCTTTTGGGTCTATTGGAAGAACATCTTCTTACTTCAAGTGTTCTAAATTTTATCACCTACCCAATTTGAGTCTATGACTTTGACCTCACGCATTTATTATGAGTGATTTACTAGGACAAGAAAGGACCTTCTAAAGGCAATTTAAAAATACCATTGAATACTTGCATACATAATCCAAACATCCAAATAATAACATGTTTTATTTGTTATTTTATGAATCAGGATCAAATCAGAAAGAGAGAAACCACCCTAGGCATTCCAACAGATGTAATTTAATGTAGTGAATTGGTTTCATATCAGGTAATATTTGAAAATTGAAACAGAAAATAAAAGGTAATACTTTAGTATATCAGAAAAGGTAACTTCAGAGCCAAAGGACTTAGGAGGTGACCCAGAAAGAGGGTGTTCAAAACTCCAAAGGGTTTATGACTCTGCTTCTGCTGAAAAAGTCCTTTTTCTTCTCTCACTTTCCATTCTCCTTCTAGAACTTCCTGTTGTCAGAAAGTAAAAGGCAGTTCATTTCAGGGAAGTCTGTAAAATGTCATATTCTCAGTCTACGCTCTAGTATCACAAAGCAGAATAGAGAAAAGTTGGTTTGCAGCCGAGGGACATAGACAAATAATTAGCACGTTCACCCTTTTGAATTCTCAGAATTCATACACATCGTCCTACATGTATGTGCATTGCCATGTAATAATAACGATTTTATGCTTTGGTCTGGTTCCTCATAAAAAGGTGCTTTTACCTTCTCCCTCAAAAGCAGAGACTCAAAAATACTGATAATCATGGTACCTACCTCACTGAAAAACTTACTGAACTCATATCTGAGAAATGTTTATTCTTTTTCCAGTGCCCTTTCAATGCACTGCTTGAATAATTTGTAAACTAAATACAAATGTGGAGACAAAAGTCATAGAAGATTAGAAGAGGAGAGGAGAAAGGGAAAATTAGTTGATCCATGTTAATATTCTATAAATACTATTCATATTTATAGAATATGTATTTTACATATATGTAAAATCATGCAAGGAACGCCTGCTACAGTCTTTGCTGCCGTAATTGGTCACAAAGCCATAGTTGACATTTGTAGTATCATTCTTCCACTCCCCATTTCATGCCCAGTTTCTCCTCAGTGAGCCCTGAATCTTTGTGGCTCTGAATTTAATTGGTTGCTTTAGTTACCAGTGGACTTACTGCTGGACACAAACGTACTAAGAGGCACACCGTAGAATTTCCTGGGGTCCAGACAATAACTTCTCTTTCCCATTGCATTACAACAACCTGATTTCTCCTTGATGGTCAGGGCAATCACTGAAGCCAGTGGAATCACATTCTTTGTTGTCTGTTGATGCAGTGATGTGAGAAATCCACATTGGCCAGGAGGCAGTCTCAAATTCCAATTCAATGAAACGATGTATCTCTTCGTAGAAGCAGCCATTCAAAACAAAATTTCTGAGAGTGGATTATTTAGGGCTAATAGAGAAATTATTTCCATTTCCACTTTGTGAATTTGCACTTAGGTATTCAGGCTTTGGGAGAAACCATATCTTATATGGGTTATTGCTCAAAAACTATACTGCATCTTATAAATGAGATCCCCAATCTTTCAGGGTATTGTCTCCCAACTGACACCGTAAACCTGAAATTTCAGGAGGTTACACCACCATTTTATCAGGCCAGCTGCTCCTGAGTGATGGGATACCCAGGAAGATTACTTAATTCCATGCCCATAAGTCCACTACAGCTGTATTTGTTGTTGACAAATGAGTTTCTTGCTCAGAAGCAGTGCTAGGTGGGATGCTGTTACAGTTCATACGGCATTCCTGGTGCGAAGGGTTGGCCCTCATTCATAGAATTTGTAGTCTTTGCTATTTGGGTGAGAGAGTGCAATGGATGTTGTTTGTCGAACATCCACATGAGACAAAAATATCTCCAGCCTTTGTGTCAATTTGGAGAGTTTCATCTGTAAACGTCTTCCCAGACCTCCTTATCCCCAATCCTTCCAAGTCTTTGTCCCTTTAGTTATGCTGATGTCCGTGAATCAATGTATAACCACTATCCTTGGCCATTTTTCAGTCAGTTAGAATGGGCCACTAAATGCATTGTTTAAAATTCTCTGCACTGTGAAGATTTCCCCTCCTACCTTTCAGGAACTTCCCTGTTTGTGCCTGTGATACAGTGGTTCCCCCCACCTTATCTGTGGTTTTACTTTCCATCGTTTCAATTCCCCGTGGTCGACCACTGTCCAGAACAGATGATCTTCCTTCTGACAATACGTCAGAAGTTTATCTCACTTCCTCTCACCATGTGGTCACTGGACCATCTCACATCAACACAAGAAGTGACTATATAGGGGTGCCTGGGTGGCGCAGTCATTAAGCATCTGCCTTTGGCTCAGGGCGTGATCCCGGCATTCTGGGATCGAGCCCCACATCAGGCTCCTCTGCTGGAAGCCTGCTTCTTCCTCTCCCACTCCCCCTGCTTGTTCTCCCTCTCTCCCTGGCTGTCTCTCTCTCTCTGTCAAATAAATAAATAAAATATTAAAAAAAAAAAAAAGAAGTGACTATATAGTTCCATGATATATTTTGAGAGAGAGAGAGAGGGAAAGAGACACAGACCATATTCATATAACTTTTATTACGGTATGTTATAATTTAAGTTCTATTTTACTATTAGTTATTGTTGACAATGTTTTCCCGAGCCTAATTTATAAATTAAACTTTATCATCTGTATATATGTATGGGGAAAGACAGTAGATACAGGATTCCATATATCTGCAATTTTAGATATCCACTGGGGGTCTTGGAAATCAGTCCCTGTGGATGGGGGAGGGGGAATAACAGTACTAAAAATACTTGGAGGTGGTACCCATATATTGTGCAGGAACATTTGTAAACAAGGTCAAAATCTCTCTTCCTCCTCAGCAATGATGAATGTCCACTGAGATCACAGGTATAGATGGAACAAGAGGTGACAATGAAACAGGTGTATGTGATCTATGAATCTCAGATACTTACATGTGACTTCAAGTTCTGCTCAAAGATGATCACTTCTAGACCATTCTCATCTGATAGTGGAGTAATCGTTGTACACACCCAACTTTGTGGTTTAGCGGAACCCATAACATCCACTTTTGACAGAAAGTTCAGCAATAGTCACTGAGGTCAGAAACCAGGAACAATAGGTGGGACTTCTCAAAAAGAAAATGTTATCTGCCCAAGAAGGCATGGTTTTTCTTTTCTTGAAAAAAACCAAACAAAACCTATCTTGTGATTCTTACATTGTGTTTAATAGGATGCTCCATAGAACATGTCTATTTGCTTCAAATACATAGATGACTGCAGACTCTTGTAAGTCACAAGGATGAACTAACAGAGTGAACTGTATTCTAGAAGACGTGATGAAGTACGTACTTTTTCCCTAAAAATGGGTCACTTTATAGGTTTACAGGTTACTTAATAAATGGGCTGTATTAGCACACTCACTGTGACCTACCTTGCCTCTACAGTCCAAAGAGACCTACCATTTGGCATGAAGTATAGCAACTGTTTTTCCCTTAGAGCGGCATTCCACCATACTTGAAATCACTGGGTATCCAGAAACTTCATCAGGGGGGCAGGCTTGCAAATTTTCATTAGACATATCTCTCTTATTCTCCAGCATGTACATGTCTTAATAAGTGATTTAGAATACTTGCTTCTACCTGCTCCCTAGGTTCCATCAGAAATGAGGTCATCAGTGAAGAGGAGCAGTGTGTCATTTTGTGGGACATGCTTACGATCAAGACCTCTGTGAACTGGCTTCTGTCGGAGAGCACGGGACCTGATAGACCCTTGAGACAAGACAGCGAGGGTATGCTGTTGTTCCTGACAGGTGAAAACAAACAGCTTCTAGTGGTCCTTGCAAATCAGTTGAGAGGGGGGGAAAAGGTGTTAGCTAAATCGCTATGTGTCAGGTGCTGGGAGACGTGTTGACTTTCTCCAGTAAATAATTTATATCTAGAACAGCCTCTGTAATTGGATTACCTTATAAAGTTTCTGAAAAATCTATGGTCATTCTCCAAGATCCATCGTCTTTTGCACCAGCCGAATGGTAGAGTTAAGAAAAGATGTGGCAGGAATTTGCCTGCATTTTCCAAATCTTTGGTAATACTGCTGATTCCTGTAGTTCCCTTGGCCCTAAGACTTTTGCCGTACCATTCCGATGAAGAAAGGGATTCCAAGGGTTTTCTCTTGGTTATTTTTACTGTAATAACCCTGCTGATTGGCTCTTACCTGAGCTGGTAGTTTATAGCACAGAGCTCTGGTTTCTTTCTGTAAACAGTTCCATGCATTTGAAAGAATCCAAATCAACACATAACCCTGTGGTCATTACTACAGGCGGCGCATCAGCTACTTAGTTCTATGAAGTACCGGCTTTGGAAAGTACTTCATTCCAAGCAACCAAAGCTGATAATTTAATTATCTTGATGCCGCCGCATAACATGGCTTACCAGATTCCATTTTGAATCAGCAGTTAGCTCAGGGCTGTGCTCCCGGCTAAAGGAACGGCCAAATCAATCCTAGAATACCTCCTCTGAGAGTCCCAAGTACTGTGTTAGTCAGCATCTTGTCAGGAAAAGAGAAACTGTACCACATTATTTCAACAAAGCTGATTTAAATTGGCTACATAGGTGTTGGAGTAGTGAGAGACAAAAAAAGAAAAGGAAGGAAGGAAAGAGGAAAGGAGGGAGGGAGGGAGGAAGGAAGCAAGGAAAGGAAGGAAGGAGGGAGGAGAGACAATAAAAATGAAATCAAAATCACTGCCAATAATTCTATTCTGGTGAGCAAACCTTTATTAACCTACCTTACAGCAATATTATGATGATAAAATTCTATAACATAGGTAAGGTGCTATATACAAGTAACGTGGTAGTATTATTAAATTAATATGATTCTTTGAATTCTCATCACCAGTACATTTTACTTCTACCTAAGACAGAATCATGCTTTATAAGAGTTCATCTAGATTTATTTGGTGGCCAGAAAATTGTATTAATACTTTTTTGATACATAGTGTCTGGTCCATTGCCCTGGGGACTCAGGGGGCCTCCTGACCTTGCTGAGGGATCTGGGACAGAAAGCCTTAAGGAATCCCTGAGCTTATCCACCTGACTCAAGAAAATTCAGAAACTTTTGAATCACCTTTCTCGTGGGTGAAGGGGCAGGGCTTCCAAGGCAGCGCCATCATCCTATCGCTCACAACTCAATGCTGTAGTGTTTTGAGGTTCACAAAACCCCTGGTCATACACATTATCTACATTTCTGTACCCATAGTGCAAATGAGTGCTAATAGCTTTCTCTGAAAAGATCTAATTTTATCCACGACAGTAGAAGAAGAAGGATGAAGGGGATCATGCTAAATATGAATTCTTCTTACTTAATAGGATATATTTACATAAACGTGCACCCATGTATAAAAAGGCATGAATTAAAAAGTTATTTTTAATTCCCAAAACATACTCCTGAACAATCCAGAACTGTGTTACTGCCAAGGAGTCTGTCTTCTTTTTGTTCATTTGTTTCTGTAATGCTTTTCTGCGTGGAAATCGCTATTCTACCTAACCCATGTGAGTCTATTAATATCCACAAACTTGGTGAAAAGTTGTCACCTGTTTTCATGCCATGCAGTGGGCAAGCCAGCAAAGTCATCATCTCTTAGGAGTTCCAATGAACCCATAGTGTCCTTCTCAGGATGGCGGTTGGCAGAGTTCCTCAGAGAAGCGTCCTAAGGTTATCTCACCTTTCTCTGGATTTTTGTCACTTCACTACATTTCCCAATGCTATTGAAGGGAAACTGTATTTATATTTGAAGGAAGAGGTGGAAAGTGATTCAAACAAGAACTCAATGGGAACGGCTACACAGCAGTTCATCCAATTCTGCAAGCCTTTCCTTGGTTCCATTTTTCCATTAAAAGGAATAATTTTTTAAAATAATAAGATATATTCGGAGACCGGGAGGTTATCCACAAAATCCTTACCAAGTCATTTACCTTTACCAAATGCATGATTTTCTGATGTATATGAACTTCATTTTCTACATCTTGGATATAAATATTTCTCTATTAGCTCTGCCTTCCCCATTCTATTAGGACAATTCTTCTACAAGCCTTCCATCTTGGAGTTAACCCTTTATGGTTTGTTCAGACTTACAGTCTCTTCCATGGAAAATTCTCATAGGAAGGGCTATTGCACCTCCAGCCTACAGGAGTTCTGATTCCTTTCTTATTTTAGCTTATCTGATGCGGGCCCTTCTTGATTCTCATCTGATGGAATAACTCAGATATGGCGGAACAAATACAACAAAAGGGTTTGCTTTGCTTACGAAAAAAAAAAAAAAACCCAGAAATCCACAAAGGACTATACTCCTTCTTTTAACCGTAGTAATTAAAGGGAAAAGTCAGTCGACTATTTCTTGAACACACCAGACTCAACTCTTGCTTCAGGGATTTTAGACTCGGTATCCTTGGGACCGAGCCCTTTCTATACTTATTATCTCAATCACCACTAACCAATGTCTCCCCATACCTCTTACCTTCAAAGCACTTAATCCTCTCTCAATATATGTGTAATTAATTAATTAATTAATTGGGTTTATTGTCCCTCCAATGGATTACATGAGCCACCCCCCCAACTCTTTTTTTGTAAGTTTTGTTTTATGCTGTGTCCCCAAGTACCTAAAACAGCATTGGAGTCAACACAGCAAATGTTTGCACGTGAACAAGGAATGTGAAGGGATGCCCAGTTGATACTTTCTCTTTACCTGGCATTCCTCTGCAGCTCTATCATTACCATCTCATCCGGTCTCCTTCATACGTATCTCAGGGAGCACAGAAAGGATTAGACATTCCCAATCTGCCCCAGATCCTGCAGAAAGGTGTTGGTAGCTTTTTAGCGCTGCCTCCCTTAGAAACCAATGGACCCGGGGTGCCTGGGTGGTTTAGTTGGTTGAGCCTCTGACTCTTGATTTTGGCTCAGGTCCTGATCTCAGATTTGTGAGATGGAGCCCCATGTCAGGCTCCATTGTCATTGCGGAGTCTGCCTGAAACCCTTTCTCTCCCTCTCTCCCTTCCACCCGCCCCCCCCTTTGAAATAAATTTTAAAAATCTTGTAGAATGCCAATTTTATACAAAGGTTGTGAAACTTTGTGGAGGAAAAGCATTTATACACATGTGAGCGTATTCTCCTCTTTCAAGGAATATAGAAACTGGTCTGTGGGCACTGGGAATGGACTGCAGACCAGATGTGGCCATCATTTCCCCTAGCTCTCCTTAAATCAGATGAAGTGGAAGTGGTGTGTAAAGGTAAAACAGCTATCGAGCACGTTCGGCCTGAAGTTCTAACTGATTATCCATCCAATACTGATTTACCTTAATGTCGTGAATTAAAAGCATTGTTAATAGTTTTTTTTTTTTAACTTTCCTGTCCTTTTTTGTCTTTTATTTTAAAATTTTCTCTTTCCTTTCCTTTCCTTTCCTTTCCTTTCCTTTCCTTTCCTTTCCTTTCCTGTCCTCTTCCTTCCTCCCTCCTTCCTTCTTTCTCTCTTTCTTTCTTTCTCTTCTTCTCTTTCTCTCTCTTTCTCTTTCTTTCTTTCTTTCTTTCTTTCTTTCTTTCTTTCTTTTTCTTCTTTCTTCCTTCCTTCCTTCCTTCCTTCCTTCCTTCCTTCCTTCCTTCTTTCCTTCCTTCCCTTTTTTTAAAAATTTCTCTTTCTTTCTTTCCTTCCTTCCTCCTTCTCTCCCTCTCTTTCTTTTCTTTCCTTTTCCTTTCCTTTCCTTCCTTTCCCTTCCCTTCCCTTCCCTTCCCATCTCTTCTTTCTTTTCTTTTCTTTTCTTTTCTTTTCTTTTCTTTTCTTTTCTTTTCTTTTCTTTTCTTTTCTTCTCTTTCAATCAAGTAGGCTTCTTGCCCAATGTGGGCTTGAACTCATGACCCTGAGATCAAGAGTCGCATGCTCTACTGACTGAGCCAGCCAGGCACCCCTAAAAATTTATTTCTTGAGTGTAGTATTTTCTGAAGATATTTCCTGGCTTTTTTTTTTTTTTTTTAAGATTTTATTTATTTGACAGAGAGAGACAGAGCAAGAGAAGGAACACAAGCAGGGGGAGTGGGAGAGGGAGAAGCAGGCTTCCCGCTGAGCAGGGAGCCTGTCATGGGGCTTGATCCCAGGACCCTGGGATCATGACCTGAGCCAAAGGCAGACGCCCAATGACTGAGCCACCCAGGCGCCCCTTCAAACTGCATTTCCCCTCATTAGACTTTTCCTGTATTTCAACTCCTAGACTTCATGGCACAGAATTAGAAATATCAGTTAAAATAGTACACTTTTTGGTATTTTTGCTAGTTCAAATCACAGTATTGCAACCACAGCATATCACTATAGAAAGTGATGATAATTTTTTTGTATTGTATGTTTTTAAAATCTGTTATTAGATTTTGTAAGCATAGGCATGGATTCACTGTTCTCTGTTAAGCGTTATGGTTATTTCTGTATTAAATTCAATATATTTCAGTTCTTATATTTCTTTTTTGAATTGTGTATGTCCCATCTACATTTGCAGTTTATAGAACTAAAATAGAGTTCAGCAAAATAACGATTTATATTTGTATTACGTTCAGGTATTCTTAGTTGAAAGCATGCATGGTTTTCTAAACTATTTATTTTCCTACCTCAGCTAGTTTCCTGTCTTGACCAAATACAGTACGTTATGTGGCCAGTCATCAAAATTGCATGACCTTTTCCTTTGGAAAACTGTCTAAGAAAATATGTACACATATATCTCGGGCAAGTTATTAAACCTGACAGTGAAAAAAACCATATTATTTCTAAGCAAATACTTTAGCCCGCTACCATCTATATGCCACTCCAAGACACACCTATTTGTAAGACTTTCTATTTTCTATGCTTCAAATTACTCTGAAATTATAGTCTGCACAACTGATTATCAGATGGAAACATTGAAACAGAGATAAAATATCTTTCAAACTCTTCCAAACCTGATGAACCAAGAGTTTTTTTTTTCCTCTGCTCTTAAATCTGTCATTTCTCTCAGATTAAACAGCTAAATTGAGCCACCTGTGAAGAAAGAAATGTGATTTATTTCCAGTAAAGGTAATTCCCATTCTGATAACCTCAACCTAAAAGCAGAAGCCTCTTAAGGCACTTTCTTTGGCTAAACAATTTCGGAATGACTATTTTCAGAACAGCTCCTCACCTCTGAGCGTTGGGGATCGACAATGAATCTTTAGGGTCCACTCGGAAGTTGTGCTTTGAGTCGCTGTTAAATTTCAATTAGACAGACAATATTCTTTTCTACCAGACATTTTCTACCAGTGGTGAGTTATCAGCCTAATAGATGATTCCCATGCTCCATCCATTGTGTAGTACAGGAAAATATTGATGGATTGATAGAGTCAAGAACGGAGAAAGTTAAAAATGTAGGTTCTCCAAACCATGAATTAAAGGGTTAAAATGTCTCTAAAAAACACCCTATTTGCAGGCACTCGCAGGAAGACACATCCAAATTCAGAAAGAGGTTTCAATAAGGTGATTTTATAAAACAATAAAATTATTTGTAAAAAAATGATTAAAGGATAATTTATTAAATCTATTAAATCCGAACATTTTTAATAACTCATTTTTAATTTAACCAAAGGACTGTACTTGAATTATTAAATGATTTCTGTGTTTGCATAAACTAACTGATTGTCATTTGGAGTCTTTTTTCTAATTATTAATGATATGTTACATTATTATTTTGCAGCATATAGAATGGTTTGGAAATATTTAAATTGAAATACTGACGGCATAATCTTTTTTTAAAAGATTTTATTTATTTATTTGAGAGAGAGAGAGAGCAGTAGAGATAGAAAGCAAGCATGAGTGGGGGTCAGAGGGAGAAGGAGAAGCAGGCTTCCTGCTCAGCAAGGAGTCCAACGTGGGGCTCCATCCCAGGACCCTGGGATCATGACCTGAGCTAAAGGCAGACACTTAACCGACTGAGCCACCCGGGCGCCCGCTGAGAGCATAGTTTTGTGTAATCAACAATACACATGTGTGTGCGTCTAGATATGTGCATATAATTCATATAATTAGAATTATAATACACTTACAGGAAGAAAAGGACATAAAAGAGGGTTTGTGGTAAAGAACATACTTCGCTGAAACAAGATTTATGACAACTTAGTCATGGACACTTGTGAGAGTGGACTTTGTTCCCCTGATTTCAACGCTCTTGTTATTAACTTTTCTCTTATGATATCAATATTAAAACAAAAATATCATTTATCTTCAGATTTCAGGATACATAAAAGTGCATAGTAGGGACTTTTTTGCAAATACTATTTTATAATCCTCAAAACCGTGCTGTTAGGTGGGCATTAATTACCTTCATTACACAGTATTCAAGGAAATAACACAAAACATTCCTAGAAGTTTCATGTACATAGATGTTCAGTTCAATACTGGAAACAATTCCAATGTCCAACAATAGAAGAATGTTTAATAAATTATAAGGGAAGTTATGCAGTTATAAAAATGATGTTTGCAGAGTTTTCAACATAAGGCAATACTATTGTTTCATTAATAAAGAAATATCCCAAAATTTATATTGACAATTGTCTCAGTTCTGCCAGAATATATGCACAGAAAATAATTGGGTCACACTTAACTGTTAATTGTGGTCTCTTCTAGATAGTTTCTGATATTTTTAAGGCTTTTTTGTGTTTTCTAAATTTTTCCCATAATTATCCTTTATTGTTAAATAAAATTTGTAAAAATAGGATTTTTATTGTCTTTCCCATAAAGAACTGCTGAGTTTCCAAAGATTTTATACTATACAGACACCTAGGGACAGGGATGAGCAATAGGATGGGGACAGCGCTCTGCGGTTATTCTTAGATCCCTGTGACAACATCAGCCTATTCCGTGATGTTTTCTAGCTGGCACTTCATCAGCATATTGATTTTAAAGTTTTATCGACTCTTCCAAGACACTGCTAGGCAAGCTGTAAGCTCTTTCTGTAAGCCACTGGTCCCTCTGCTCTTCACTCCTCGGCTTTGATCGAGCTATTGAAAATTTCTTATGTGAAACCCGGTCCCATTGGTGAGATTTCTAGCCTCTGAAGAATTCAAAACTCCAGTTATGTGCTATTCCTTAAACTTTTGCAAAGCCCCATTATTTCTGTGAAAATATAAATTCTACTTTCTAACACTGTCTTCCTCCTGACCCCATACCTTGACTCATGCTCTTCTTGTCTGCAAAGCTTTCTCCCACTATTCACAAGGCAGGCATTTCTTGGTGCTCCAAACATGCAGCAGGCCCAGGGCTCACTGCTGAGGTTGCAAAGATGATGAAGTCCATCTTCAAAGAGCTCACAGTCTCGCGGGAAAATGACTCAACACTGACATCACTAACATACAATTAATGCTATGGAAAAATGGAAGTGATTTATCTCTTTAAAGAAGTTGGATTGGGACCAACATAGGGGTGGGGAGGATTCATAATTAGCCCTGCAGATACAATAAAAGTTTGACAAGTGGAAAAGAAGGAGAAAAGCATTCCAGTCCCAGAAAACGATGTACAAAGTACAAGAGGTAAGGGAGTGTAGGGCATGCAAAAAGAAAAGAACCCTATTTGATATTCCAGTGAATATGGTACCTGTGAGGGAGCAGAAAAGGTAGGTTAGGTCTCAAAGTTGGAGAGCTTTTAATGACTGCTCAGGATCTTATTTCTCAATTTCAGGGAAAATGGAAGGTGCTGGTAATTTAGAGTGTCACTTCAACGGGCAACATAAAACTGCCCCCATACATGAAAACATGCTCACGGTCACTAAGCATTAGGGAGATGATAATCAAACACACAATGAGATACCACCTCCTATTCATTGGATAACTACTATAAAAAATAAACAAAACCCACAAAAAATAAAAAGTGTTGATTAGGATGTGGAGAAATTGGAATCCTTGAGCACTTTTGGTGGGAAAGTAAAATGGTGCAGCCCCTATGAAAAACACTACGGTAGTTTAAAAAAAATAAAAAATAGAATTACCATATATATACCAACAATTTCACTTCCGGATATGCATCCAAAAGAATTGAAAGCAGTGACTCAAACAGACATTTATACACGCACACTCATAGCAGCAATAGTCACGTAGCCAAAAGGTGGAAACAATCCAAGTGTCCATGAATGGCCAAATGGAAAATCAAGGTAGTTTACGCATATCATAAAATATTATTCAGGTTTAAAAAGGAAGGGAAATCACATGCTACAACATGGATGAACCTTGAAGACATTATGCTAAGTGAAATAAGATAGTTACAAAAAGACAAATCCTGTGTGTACGATTCCACTTATATGAAGTACCTAGAGTTGTCAAATTCATAGAGACAGAAATGGAAGGGTGGTCACCAGGGGTTGCGGGGGAGGGATGGAGAGTAGTTGTTTAATGGGGGCAGAGTTTCAGTTTCATAAGATGAAAAGAGTTCTGGAGATGGATGCCTGATAAAGGTATTCAACACCATTGAACCGTACCTGTAAAAAGAAGTTAAGATGGGTACATTTTGTGTGTATTTTACCATGATTAAAATTTTTTTAAATGTCTCCGTAGTTAAATAAACATGGTCACATTACGTAGTAAAATGACAGCTTGGCTTCAACGTAGAGCACAAAACTTGAAAATATGAAGAAATTTGTACCAAACATCTCTCGGTGTGTCCCCAGAACCTCTAAAGACACTAATTTAATCCTGTCTATTAATAGGTTTTATTAGTTGGTACCTTTGAGAAATCCTAACTGGGGACTTGGGGTTTATTCCATATCCATTTGGCACCGCTGATAGATTTCTAAAAAGAGTTTTAATATCTTTATTTTTATCTGTGTTTCTATGTTAGATATTGACAAATGGTTACTAACTACTTTTCATTCTTTTTTTTTTAGAAATTTTGTTTTATTATGTTAAGAATATGACATTAGTTTTTTTTTTTTTTTTAAGGATTTTATTTATTTATTTGTCAGAGAGAGAGAGAACATAAGCAGGGAGAGCAGCAGGCAGAGGGAAAAGCAGGCTCCCCGCTGAGCCAGGAGCACAGTGTGGGTCTCAATCCCAGAGCTCTGGGATCATGCCCTGAGCTGAAGGCAGACTGAGCCACCCAGGTGCCCTGAGTTGTACCCTCTTAAAAGTTTCTAAGTGTCCAATGTATTACTGTTGACTGTAGGTACGATGTTGTATGGCAGATCTCTAGAGCTTGTATTCAGGAAATGACATGATTGGGTTTTTGTTCGAGGCTCCAATGGAAGGAGAATGACAGGAGGAAGATATCATTGGAAACCCACCAGGAATGGGGTAAGGAGCCAGAGATGGGAACTTGTGCTTCAGGGACAGAGAGGAGGCCACAGTGGTGGATACGCAGAGTGAATGAGAAGGGTAGAAAATCAAGTTGAAGAGGCAGTCAGGAGCCAAGAAATAAAAGGGGTGGAAGGCCATTGTTAGGGATTCTAGATTTTATTGTAAGCACAATAGAAGGCATTTAGAAAGGGAAGAGGGGGAGTGGAGAAACTTCACTTTAAACAAGGCTGAGCTTCAGCCTTGCTCTCTCCACTTTCTTGACCCCTGTGCCTCATCACAATTCCTGTTGATTTGACTCCTGAAATATCTCTCACATTTGGGTATTTCCAGCAGCTGTCATCTCTTGCTAGGGACCTTGTAATAGCCTAATTGTGATAACCTTTTCATTCACTATTCATTCTGCAGTAAAAAATCATCTATGGTTAGAATTTGTCAGTGGTTCTGCCCCCGTTAGACTGAAGCTTGTATTCTAATTGGGGCCCAGAACTCTTGAGTGCCATGGCCCTTGCCTGTCTCTTCAGCTTTGTCTGTCTTCTCTATCTTTCTGTGTGTCAACCATATTGACCTTATTTCTAACTTTTAAAGGAGAAAGATTCCTTCTTGTATCAAGGCTTTTGTCTCTTGATGTCTTCTTCCTACAGTGTGGTTCCATTGCATTTTTAAAATCTCAGCCTTAAGGTCTCTTCCTCAGGAAAAATGTCCTGGGCCTTCCAAACAGAGCTAGACCCCTGTCCTATATACTCATAGCACCCAGCATTGCCTCTTCGTGGAATCCACTGGGTGTTATTAATCAGATAATGTGTGTGCCATCTGTCTCCCCTGCCCCACTCTAAGTTCCCTGAGGACAGAGACCATGTCCATCCTCACTGCTGTATTCCCACAGCCTCCCACAGGGCCCGGGACAGAGAAGGTACTTGACAAGTAATCAGTCCATGGTAATAAATGAATGAACCACTAAGTGAATCTGCTGTTGAATTTTGACAGCACCCCTGATGCTAGCTAGTATATGGTGGCAGATGATTTTATATTCTTTTTTATTTGACCTCATTTTTGACTTATCAAAGGAAAAAACTTCTTGAATCTTAGCACTATGTTATTAGGTACAAGGCTTGAATTTGGCAGTACCTCGAAGGAATCAAATCACCTATTAGACGAGACATAGATTTTGGTTAGTATTTATAACACAATGAATGAACGAGGACCAATGAATTACCCTTTTTTAAAACTGACTTTGACATTTGACTCTTGCTCTTTGACCCTCAGTTTCAAAACATCCCTGTCCTTCAGACTTCCATGGACTATCTGAGTGTTGATTCTCTTTCTTCCTTCTTCCTGCATCCTAAGTTTGAGCATTCCCCAAGGGTTTCTCCTCCGCTCTGTCTTTTCTCTACCACTCAGGTTTTGGAACACTACCTCTACATAGGTGGGTGGTCCCCAAATTTGTATGTCAGGTCATAGTCTCTCTACAGAGACTGGAAATGTCCTGTGGGATGGGAAGTTGACCATATCCAGCAGCTTCTCCTTACAGCTTACCGTATCCCCAAATATAAAACATAGTAACACCAACTTAGGAGTCATCTTTGACTCATCTTGTCCTTTGTTGCCTCTTTCCCCAACTTCTCTTCCATCTGTTTCTCCCCTGCCAGTTCCTGGTGCCCCTGAAAGAACAGTCCTTTCCATATGTCTTTGAGGCTCCTGAGATAGTCTCCAAACAGATTTGCCTACTTCCTATATCTCCTCTCTCCAAACAATCTTTAAAAATGCAAGCAATTTTAAGCTTGCTGAAGTGCACTTCTAATTCTAGAAGGCTTGCATTGGAAATAGCAACGAGAGTCATTGCTGGCATTATTGACTACTTACTAGTAGGCACGATTCCGAGAGATTTATATGATTTAAATCATTGAACCATCACAACAACTCCATGAAGCAGATACTCTTCCTATTCACAATTAAAAATAAGGAAACCAAGGCTCATCTAGCTTACTTGTCCAAGTCCACATCAAAGCTATGGAGCTTTTAAGTGACAGAGCTTGGATTTAAGCCTAGGCATTCTGGATCTAACATCAAGCTCTAACCATTAGGTGGCCTGACCCACTTTTCTGGGACATTCCTAAGAGTGTTTGGGATTTCTTGGTGATCCACAGGTTAGGATGGTCAGATTGAAGAGAACCAATGTGACCCTGTGATCCACTACAGAGCCATTTGAGTATTCCATGACAGCCGACCAGAGATAGACACCTGAGCTAGAATAGCTCTCATAAATCACCTAACTTATTTATTTCATTTCATACTCCTTGATTCATTTGTTTGATAAAGATTTGTTGAACGTCTCTGTGCACAGGAGCCAGGAGTAGCTACTGGTGTACAAAGATAAGTAAGACCCAATCACTGCTGTCTACACTAATCAGAGCACCAAGCCAATAGGAGCTGTGGTAGCCATCTCCATACACTGTTGGACCACAAAAACAAATTGCTCCCTTCCTTCTGAGGGTTCTGGAAAGGCTTATAGAGATAAATTGCCTTGCCGAGTCCTAGAAGTAGCAGAGGTCAAATCTAAGGTATGAGTACAAAATAATTGATTCACATGACATTTAAGTAATAAAATTAATTATCATAGCATTTTCATATTTCTATGTAGATTTCTCCTCACTTCTGTCTGTAATAATGTGACCTGTGTGAACTCACAGACTAGGCTGCCAAAGACGCAGGTCTAAGTTTTTTCTCATTCATATTTATTTAACACCTATTTGTTTCACTAGGTATACAAAAATGCAAATGCCATGATCCCTAAACTCAAGATGGCCACAACTTAATGTCACTTTCTTTTAGAGGTAGCTCCTTGTGTCTCAGTTTCTCTTTCAGAAAACTAGAATAGGAATGACCTTAACCATGGGAATTTAAAGTGGAATAAATCAGCAGTACTTTTTCTTTAAAATTATTGGAATGCTCTGACCTCTTAGCCTTCTAATTTTTTCAGTCCATTAGCCACTGCTTGGTTTCTCTTCCTTCCCAGCCCAGCTAGGACCCCATGATAGCTGTCTAAATAACTTGTTCTCCAACCCCTTTTATTTTCAGCAACCCTGACCTTCAAACCAACTGCCAACCTTAGGTCATGTTAAGTTCTGCCCTTACTGCTCCCATAGCCATGTGCCTAAGTTTTGTGAACAACCACTCAGCCAGTCTCTCTACACTTCTCACTAATTCTTAAACTTGTTTTGGATCAATTCCTACCCCTTCACCATATTGATCAGTACAAACCTTTCCTAATATCATCAGGTGCTCAGACTTCAAGGAGGACAATCGTACGTCTTATGTCAACCATCTTTGAATTCCTGTCCTGCCTACAAACACACCTATAGCCACACCCACCTCTGCCTGCCTTTGTTCAGTGTCAGGGGCAGCAATAGGGCTGTTTAAAGCCCAGCCTCCAACCTGTGCCTTTGACCTTGACCCTTTCTCTCTCTTCCAAGACTATGTCTGTGAGAAACCATTTCCTGGCTCCTACTCTTCTTCCTAATGACTCTCTTAAGCCTCAGCCTCATGAAAAGTAAGTACATTTTAAAAGATTTCCCTGGACCCCTCTCCAGCTGCTGTCAAATTCTTTTCTCCCCTTCACAAATGAACTTCCTTCAAGCTCTCCATTACCCCCAACCCCCGTGTTCTGGCTTGCCTTCTAATAGCTAATGACCTCCTTCCTGCCAAAGCCAGCAGACCTATCTTCGTTGTCATCTGGCCCGAACTTTGCTGCTCTGGACACGTGTTAATCAGCCTCCCCCAGGGTGTGACTCTTGGCCCCTTCTCATGTGGGGCAATCTTCCTGCACATCTCAGGGCCTCAGAAACCTCCAATGTATGACCGACTCCTGTATGTCCGTTTTCAGCCCAAGACTGGTCTTCCATCTGGAGACTGAAATATCCATCCACAAATTGGCTCAACCAATCGGGTTGTCCACAGACATTTCACACTCAGTGCAGAAGAATTGAGCTCACATTCTTTCCCCTCAGCTTCCTTCCCCTTATCTGGTCATAATCTCAGGAGCCTAAGACAGCTGTTCTTGTATCCCCACACCCAGTCAATGGTCGGTTTCTGCTGATCTCACTTTGCAGCTATGCCTTGAATGTATAATATATAAAGCATTTATAATATATAAATTTATATAAATTTATATTATATAATATTTATAATATATGAAGCCAGAGGCTTTATGGGTTTCTCTCCAGTCTGCCCACCTCAAATTCATCCCCCATTTATCCCCATCAGAGTGATTGTCTTAAATACAAGTCTGACCACATCTCTTTATTTATAATCTGTCAATGGTTTCTCCCGGACGACAGGATAAAGGGATAAATCCTACACATGGCACTCAGACTCAGAACTTCCCAAGAGGAAGGCCTTCCTGATTCCCCAGCTCTGTTTTCTGTCATCCCCTTTAGTTCATTCCCTTTAGTTCACGATCCCTGCACACGCCATGCTGCCTTCCAACCCGCATGTCTTCTGCCCGAGCTGTGCCTCCATCTGGGGTGGCTCTCCTTCTTGGTCTCCACCTCCAGAAGGTTTGGTTTCCTGCTCTCTGGCCCCATAATGCCTTGTGCATTGCTTTGTCATTTTATGCACCACGTGGCACTTCCTCTCCCTCACCTTCTCCCTTTTTGGGTCTTTCCCACAGCTGGAACATAGCCCCCCTTGAGAGCAGCAACCATTCCGTCCATCCGTGTACCCCTGCCACCTAACAGCTGCTCAGTAAATGTCAGGAGAACATGATGTTCCCATAGTTTTCGATGACAATGATATAAAAATATTTACACAATCCATGCGGTCCCCTCAGCAAAAAGTGTCCCTATAATCGAAGTCATTCATGGAGTTTTAAATCCAATTAACATTCTTTATCCTCTGTCCCATCACGTCTCAGTTTGAATCTGCCCCATTTCAAGAGCTCAATAGTCACGTGTGTCTAGTGGCTGCCATATTGGGCCCCACAGTTCCAAAGCACAGGGATTATAATGCTTAGGGCTGTTATCAAAATGATGTGGAACAGTATATCGGAAATCCTAAACACAGGCACTAACATATAAAGAGGCACTAAACATTCGCTAATTTTCCCTGTCTATGACACGAATATTAAAAGGTAATGTTCCCCCATGACATTGTTTTCCTCTTGGTAAAGAATTATGGAGGAGGAAGCCATTTAAAGAATCTTTAAACCGAGGGTAAAGAAAATATGTAGTTAAAATGTTTGTGCGATATTTGTCATCTCTATGAATGAAACCAATAAGAATAGAGTAAAAAGCAAGGCAGATAACCACTATCCTTCCTAAATCCTTGGTGTTGTTGGGGAAGAAAAGCTATTTGAAAATAGGAATGGAGCTGGGCAAGTTGTAAGGCCCACACTGTGGGGAGGATCCCGCGCTCAGCCCTGATATGTCTGGCTGCATGGGCGTCTTCCAAGACTCAGTCCTTTCATGTTAAAAGCATAAGGAACGGAAAAGCCTCCGAGAAAAATTTAAGCCACATAACAAATGTTTTCTTCCCACAAATCTTGTTTTCCTTGTAGTGAGGAAACAAGGGCTTTAGCTCGAACCACAAATTGTAACCCAAGGTGGGGAAAATGTCCAGGAAGAAAAGTGGAAGATCTCAATAGGTTGGAACAAAGAGGGGCCGGGGGTGGGGGGTAGGGGGGTGGAGATTAATCTTATTAGGATCGTATATCATGAGGGTGTCAGGTGTGAAAGCAAACGAATGGCCTGTGTTTATCTGAGCTAAACCGTGTGGCTCACCCAAACATTCACTTCCCAGAGCGTTTTTTTTGCCCGTAATAAATTGGCCAAGTCGTCGTAGGGCGTTGATAATAAAGTACGTTTAGGTGCAGTTAGAGATTTCTTGCCAGGTTTTCAATGCAACCGCCCTCTCCCACTCTTTTTTTTTCTCTCCTTCTCCCTCTCCCTCTCCTTTTTATCACAGCTGATTCGCAAGGCCCTTTGGAAAGATGAAGTAGGTAGAAATCAAAATAAATGGATTCTATTAAAACCGGCAATGCATCAACTGCTTGATAAAGTGATTAATATACAGCTTAGGATGGTGATTGATTAAACTCTTTAATCAAAGTGCTAAACTGACTTAATATGGAGAGTTTCAACATGTTCAAAGTGTACATTTTCCCTGCCTAAGGTTCACGGTTGTTTATGTAACTTTTCTGAAGTGTATCCCTTAGGTCTAACCTTCCGAGAGCCGGGGCTCTGGAATGTGTAAGGATTATAAAGTTTCACAAACTGCATTAGCTGCTGAAATGTGCTCATGAATTATAGGACCTTTCCACCAGGCAACAAGTCATTTTTCAGCATTTTGGATTCCTTTCTAGCAGGTTCTTTGCCTGCATCACTTCGTAACTCTTAAAACCTTAATGTGTAGAGCAAGACGGTGCCCGTTTTAAAAGACCCCATGTTCGCCCTTCATTCTCTCCTGTAAGCACTTTACTGCTTACATGGCTTTATTGCATAAGAGCAAGATCTGGGTGTTGAGGGACGAGGCTGTGTTTCCCCCCCGAAGGTAGTTTTGTGTTCATTAGAAATGGGGATTCTTCATCCCGTGCGTGTAATTCTCAGTATCAGGCATCATTTTTGACACAATTAAGCATCTGCTCACCAGTTTAATAAGCCATTTGACTCCCGAAAGTTTGTGACACTGAAATAGACCTTTTTTGAAACATGTTCCCCGAAGGCTAAATAAAAATGTTTTCGGGGTTGATCTTATGGAGGAAGGGAGAGGAGAGGACTGTGGCCGGTGTGTCCATGGCTGTGCATGGGTGCCCCATGTTGTATCTGTGTGATGGAGGCAATTCAAGGAATTTATTTCCTTCACAACGTAGCTCCCTGTGTCATGCACTATGTTGGGTACTGTGCGGGTAACAAAAACAAACAAAATAACACTGCTCCAATTTGAGGATCTGAGTACATAGAGAAGGAGTTTTACAAGGTGGAAAGTGCTTTTTTTGAAGAAGTTAGATAAGGCAATTCTTGTGATGAAGTCTTGGCTAAGGCCAAGAAGAGTAGGGACCCATGGGAATCCTTCCAAGTTATAATTGCCGGTGATTTGGTTTTGAAAGATGAAGAGAATTCAGAAGGGAAGCTAGATGCCTGGTAGTGAGGCTCTTGACAGGTGCAGAAATCATTACTCAGGGCAGTTAAGCATTTCTTGGGGTCACTAAGGAGCCCAGTGTGTCTGGAGTGCAGCGTTTGCTTAAAGGAAAAGTGTGGCATGAGGTGGGAAGAGTAGATGACATTGTGTTATGAAGGTTCTTGAAATATCCCTCTCTCTCCCCACTCCCCCATTTTCTGGTAAGCATCTAGCCCATCTGTATCACAATTCATTCTCTGTTCACCAAATTTTCTCTTCCTTCCCAACAGAGATCACACTTACCTTCATGCCGAGAGAGACAACCCAGTCTCATCCACTTCTGCATCCTGCTCAAAGTCCAAGATGTCCCTGTGATGTAGAGCCCTCGCCATCCGGTCTGGAAAGGACTCCCATGGTCTAGCGATGTATGAATTACAAAGAAACGTGATGTGCTCCCTTCCCCCATATACCCATTATAAAATACAGAGCAGAGAAAGGATAGTAAGCAATTGCTAGCCTACAGCACTCCTGAAATCCCACTGGACAGACATTTTGAGAAGCCCCCTTACCCTGAGGCAAGGGGCTTCCTTGCCTAGGTCTGTCTCTGCTGCCTATGAGGAACTCCCGTATGTATTGACCTCTGTGGTCCCTGATCCACCCTACAAGAACTTTCTCCCGATCTGTTCTCTTAACCCGTATCTGAAATGGGTATTGAGAAAATTGGCCTCCTTAGGATCAGCACAGCTTTTTATTAGTCCATTTCCAGCCCAAGTGTTGTTTTAAAGCTCTGACAAACAAGTCCAGTGTTCCTAAGCCAGACTTGTGGTTTCTTTGGCAAGACATTTCCTCCAGAAACTTAGTAGGTGCTGTTGTATTTGTTCCTCATCAGTTCTGTGCATCGGCAACCACATTGGATGTTCCTTCTAGAATGTGTCTCATGTATATTTTCTTTCTTTGCACTAGCTTTCAAATGTCTTTCTTAGTTTCGCGGTGGCTATCCTGATTGGGGAGACCACACTCTTCATCAGATATGTCCTTTAGGGCTGAGACACTGTCACCTGGGAAATCTCACTGGGACCTTGTCCCCGTAAGCCTTTCTTAATCCCTGAATTTACTCTTTAGGGTCTAGGAACAATTGGTCTTTCTGACCCTGCAAATCGCCTTATATTTGGATTCTATTCCTTTTCACTTATGCCTGCAAAGCAGCGAACACTACCTAGAGTTTGCTTCCTCCATCAAATATTTTGTCAAATGCAGCCATAATGAACAACAAAGAAATTAACAGTCTATTTTCCAGCTTCTTCCATTAGTGTCATAAGCTCAGTAAACACGTGGTCTACCTTCTAAGTTCCAGAACCTAAGTTTCCACAAAGTATTTGGCACCACCTAACATGGATTTCTAGCCATCTAGCCAATTATATCCCTTTCATCACCAAGTTACTGCTAAACGAATGAAATTAAATTGAATTTTTTTATTTGTCAGTTCTGGAGTTCAAAGCACCATGTTCTGTAGTAGTGTGGGCCATACCAAAAAGAAAAATTGCTTTGAAGGCTCCATAGACTAATATATAGTAAATGATGATTGCATTCTCATATCAGTGTCCAATGTGATTGGTGGATGGGGTGGGGCGGGTAATATTCCCCATGTAGTTATCGGGAAACCCAACTATCCTTCCATCTTATAATTCTGCCATTGTTAACTCAATGGCTTCCAAGAATCCCATGGAAGAGGAAAATTCATCATGGAGGATCTCAGGTAGAGTGACATTGGGACTGAATGTGATGAGCAACACATCTGCTCTCTTTTCATTGACTAGAACTGTCACATGGTCTCCACCTAACCCCTGGGGAATCTGGGAAATACAGTTTAACCCTTTGCCTGGGAAGGAGAAATGAACTTTATACTCAGTCTTTGCCACACATAGGATTAATCAACTTCCTGCTTTTGCTTAAATTGAATATAATTGCCACCAAAAGTAAAAGTTTCATATTGTTTCCCTTTTATAAGGTACCAAATCATTTGCTTTTTTCTCCTTAAACTAAACTCAATCATTGTTTCATTAGATTCACCAAGCTTACCCCATGACATTGTTGAGCTAAGAGTTGAAGATTTGTGATTGTTGACCACTTCCCTAATTTTGCAGCTGGGTAGTATTTTTTTTTTTTCCAATTTGAAATGCTGGCTTGTAGAATATGAAAATGTTTCCTTTTTATACATACGAAATATTCTCTCATTATTCACTCATTTCTTCATTCATTTAACATGTGTTTGTCAAGTCCTTAAATGTGCAAGGCTTTGTGCTCAATGCATATGCTATATTCTCATTTCTATTATTAGATTTGAATTATTCAGTCTACAGATGTTTACTGTGCTCTAAGCTGTGCTAAGGACTGGAGAAAAAAAGATAAATGTCATACTCCAGTCCCAAAAGGGTCCTAGCTTAGGCAGGTGGCTGGCAGGTAAGCCAGGGTTCTCGTTGACTTGTAAGTGCTGCAACAGAGCCCTATCTTGGGGGCACAGCCTAGGAAGGGTGTGGAGGAATCCACAACTTGGAAGCTGGTGACAGGCAAGCAGAGTCTTAATAGGTAAGTAGGTGTTCACCGAGGAAAGAAAGAGAGGAAAGGAATTTCGGACAGAAAGACCTACATGTGAGGGCACTGGGGTGAAGCACAGACAGGCTAGGGAGCAGGAGGTGAGTGGGGCAATGGGAGTCCCCCAAAAGACTGCAAAAATACTAGGCTACCAATGGGCATGAAAGCTGAGTCATGAAGAACCACAGATGTCCACTTAAGGCACTCAGACTTGAATCTGAAGGTAAGAGGCCTTTGAAATATTTTAAATATGCAAGTAATAAGGTTGGAATTAAAGACAACTTTGCTTTGGAAGTGATATTAACAAGAATGACAAAGTAGCAGACATTTACCAAGAGCTTACTCTGTGTCAGGCACTATTCTAGCTGGAGGATAGTGACTCTCGTGTTTGTTTTAGAGTTGTGAGACTTAAGCCCAGAGAGATGTCATAATTCAGCCAACTCCACACAGCCAATGAGCATTGGAAGTAGTAACAATAATGATGCACATAAGAGTAGCGGCAGATAATTACAACAGCTCCCAATTATGTGTGTGTATGTGTGTGTGTGTGTGTGTGTGTGTGTGTGTGCTTCTGCTTAAGAAAAATGATGGCCAGTGAGTTAATTCCCCTCTTCCAAAGATCTCACAACCCCTAGGTGGTACAGAAGGGATTCCAACACCAGCCTGTGTCCCTGCAAAGCTGTCACATACATCCATCTCCTCTCAGACTCCAACCTTGTAATGGTGGAAGAATATGTGAGGGACTAAAGTTTAAGAGACCCTTCTCCTTCCAGTCTGTCTGAGTGACCGACCGCCCACTAGCCTGAGCTCCAGCCGTTTAGCTTCTCCAGGGCTCACTCTGTTCCTCTGTAAGTCAGAGCTATTAAGCAAAATAGGTTGCAAGTTCCTTCTAGTTGTGTACCATTCCATATTGTCTCCAGGGGAGCTCCAGCTTACAAGAGGAAAAGCTGGTGCTCAGCATGTGCACATGGCCAGGGAGGAAAGGCATAAGCCCTGATAGAAACGCCAGTCGCCATCTTACCTTCATGCCCTCAGCGGCCTTAGGCCATGATGGTCAGAGTCAGGAGCTGAAGGCAAGATGGCCTCCTCTTCTCCTCTGTGTTCTTTCTCTTTCTCCATCACTCTCACATTACAGGTGCCTCTGAAGTCTCTTGTCACCCAGGCCCGGGGTCTGCACAGCTGGGTCACTCATTTTCCAACAATAAAACCTCTTCCAACTGGCTCACTGCTTGGGGGCCTCCAAGCGGCAGTTCCAGAAATATTAATTATGGCTGAACAAGGCTGCTGAGCAGCCCGATTCCAGGCTCCCTGGGTGAGGGATCTGTGGCCCAGCTGTGAAAGCCATTTCCAGGCGACTATCAATTGTAAGGGAATGCCCATCCAGCTGAATTGCAGTGGATCCAAAAATGCTAATTAAGCCCGGGCACCGCTGTAAAGCAGCATCTTGCAGCCTCCGTGGGAACTAACAGCAGAAGGCTCCAGGAGCTGGAATCGTGCTTCTGTTGCAATGGTTTTGCTTTCAATTCGCATTTGGCATTCAGGGTACAGCAAGCACTTTTGATGTCTGCCTGCCTTCCTTCTTCCTTCTTTCTTCTTCTTCTTCTTCTTCTTCTTCTTCTTCTTCTTCTTCTTCTTCTTCTTCTTCTTCCTTTTTTTTCTTCCTTCTACATTTCCCCCTCCCTCCCTCCCTCTATCCTGCCTTTCTCTTCTTTTCTTTCATTTTGTTTCAAGCCATCTGGGAAAGATGGCGCTCTGACAGCATTCGGAGAGCGTCTGAAGTTCCTTCAGATTTCCTGGGAGGAGTTGGAGCTACAATGGGGCTTCTGTCGAAATCCATCAGAGGCAGCGTTCTGCAGATCTGGGTTCAAATTCATTTTCTGAGATTGGTCACTCCTGGATCTAGTGGCATCTTTGAAAAGGAGACCAATCGTGCTGGCTTAAGCAGAGGGAATTTGATTGCAAAGTTTCCCTAAATAATCTTTGAAGAGCTGATAATTCCATGTTGGCCCCAGGAGGACTGGAATGTGGTGCACTGCCCTTCCCCCCTTCTTTCCTGCAAGGCTGCAACACCTTTTGGGCCTGTGTTCCCCAGTGTCTGCTCCACTCTCTTGCTTCTCTTTATGGACAGGCTCTTCTGTTCCTCCTAAAAGTGGTCTGCGTGGAGCTTTGGCTGGCCACATCTGTTTTCCCAGCTTAAGCATCTCTTCTGTCCAGTCTGGTTTAATGGTTAAAAGTACAGGCTCTAGAGGCAACCTGCCTGTGTTCATCTTGCTTCTGTCACTTAGCCACTATGTGACCTTAAGCAAAGTTTCTTAACTTGTATAGAACTCACTTTGGTAATAGTACCTAATTCCTTTGTTCAAATGAGATAATTTCTTATAAAGACCTGGCATGTTAGAAAGGTTGGCTATTGGTGGCAAGTGCTTCCTTTTATTCAACTCATATAGTCTCTGTCTTTTAGCTTCAATTCTTTTTCTTAAAGATTTTATTTATTTATTTGGACAGAGAGAGAGAGAGCATGGGTGGTGGGAGGGCAGCGGGAGAGGGAGAGAAGGAATCCCAAACAGACTCCCCACCGAGCTAGGAGCTCAATGTGGGGCTCGATCCCACAACCCAGAGATCATGACCTGAGCAGAAATCAAGAGTCTGACACTCAACAGAAGGAGCCACCCAGGTGCCCCTCTTAGCTTCAATTCTTGACAGAGCAAATGTGATTGGTTCAACTTGGCCTAGGGATTGACTCCTCTTGGGTCAGTTGGACACAAGGACCCTGTGGGAAAACAGGGAAGTTCATAGGGTATATTTTCTAAGAAGACTCTAGAGGTTGAGGCAAGGATCAACAATTAACATCAATATATAGTTTTCCTTGTTTTCTACCTTTTTTGACCTCATTATCTCTTGATAGCTTCTTGATATTTTTATTCACCTACTCACTCAATTTTATTCTGAAGAAGAGCAGGAACAGAAAGGATCCCAAAAAGATGAGGAAACCAGTATTTAATTGGTTAGAGAGTATTTAACTATTAGTTAAATTAGCCAGCAGTATAGCTGCCCCAGTTGTTAAAATACTGTGTTATATTTCGTTTGTGGGTTCAGTGCACTTACTTTCTGAGTAAATTCTTTCTCTTGCCTCTACCATCCTGGTACTCCATCAGGACCACAAGAACCCCCATGATCTAAAATTAAAGGAGTCATGTTTTACAAAGCAGGATCTTTCAAGTTACTTTCTCAAGGTTATGGCCAGCATCTACCAACTATATCCTCTGCAGTGGCTCTCGTTCTCCTTCCTCTCAACCCCTATCCATCCAATGGGTCTTCATTGTCCCTTCTCCATTGGTGGTTGGGAAATCATTAGAGAAAAAGAGAGGAAGAAGTCCATATAGTGTTTCTAATGACCAGAACTGGAGTGTTGTATTGGCCCAGGAACAATGGCCTATGAAGTATTAATGCCCAATTTTGGGCTCTTGAGCCATCACTTCTTATGTGTGCAAGTGTCTACTTCCCTATCTCACTAGAAACAGTGAGTATTATGGACCTTTAATGTTTCTGGCTATGTGGCAGCAGAAATATGGTATTTCACTACTTCATTTTGCAATTCCTGATTACTAATGGGGTTGAACATTTTTTGAAATTGTGTGTTATAAGCCAGCTTTTTCTACATTTTTTTCTGTTAATATCTCATGCTCATTTTCCTGTGGAATTGCCCCAAAGAGCTTATGAAGGCAGGAGGAGACATTGCAACATTTAGTTAGTAGGGTGGAGGGGGATGGACTTTGGAAAAACTATAGAAGGGAGAAAACTGAAGGAAACTGTGTTAGGACACTTCTAAAGTAATTCAGGAAAAAAAATATTTTTTTTTAATTGGAGAATTGAGATTATCTATAACAATGTAAATTTTGGATCTGGGAAACTTAAACAAATAGAAGTCAACCTGTCCCAAAGGACCAGAGTCAGATGGAGAACATGCTGTTATTTCAGTGGCTAAATGATACCAAGACCAGCTTAACTGCAGTGATATTGGCCTTCTTCTCCTGCTTATTGACTCATGAACACAAGTTTGTTGCTGCAACTGCAGCCATCACATCTTCATTCCACCAGGAGAAAGGAAGAGAAGCCTAGGGACAGAATGCAAGGACTTCCCTAGGATTCAAAAAAATGGTGTCCTCTGACTACACCTAATCGAAATGTTGCTAGGGAGGGTGAGTGTTGGTTGGGTCAGTGTAGGATTCATAGGGAAGAAAAATGGGCACCTTTAAGACAAAGGAGGTTTCCAGCATTGGAGATGGGTGCATTTGTTCATGTAAGGAAATGTAAGTGTAGAAATAGGTTGATGCATATCAAGGCCTTGCACATGTCAATTGGACATACGAATCTGAGTTTGGGGGAAGAGGTTGAGGTTGAAAGAATAGAAATGGAGTCATTAGGTTGGAGACCAGAGAGCAGGGTGCAGAGAAAGGTCAGGGAGTCAAGGACAACATGTGAAGAAAGTTCTGGAAATGGTTTTATTCCTCTTAAGTTTCTTGAATTAAATTCTCAGAATTGGACCCCAGATTTGAAACTGTACAACTACATTTTTTTCATTGCTTTTTACAGCTTATTAATTTGCAAATAATAGACTCAGGCACTTTTGCACTGAGGATAAAACTTTCAGAGCTTATGAAGCAGCTCTTAGATCAATAGAAGTCTCCACTCTCTAGAACTATTTTTTTCCTCTCACCAGCTCTTCCCTGGTAACTATTCTGATTATGCATTTAAATAAAAGGATAATAAAAAAGAATTCCCTGACACATTTAACTGCCTTGAGGGATAAGAATATGCAGCAGTTAGTGATATGTAAAGTGTCTGTTCCTGTGTGGCTGCACGTGTGAAGGTATATGCGGTCGCCCTCTGCCAAGCCTTTGTACTGGGCTTCAAAGTCATAATGCTGGAGCTCAAAGGCCTGGGGGAGTGGTGGCATCTTCCTCCTTTTTACTGAAACTCGAGTGTGAAAGTACTTTGATAGTTGAGTTGGTGTTTAAAAATGTTGGTTCTGGTAATGCACTCTTCTTGAATGGATTTTCCGTTTCATAATATCTTATTCAGAATGGAAATGGAAAACTCTATTTACATGAATATTAAAATGGGAAATTTGCTTTTGCTGAATTCTGAATGCTGTGGAGGAAGTGTTGAAATTGTCAGCTATGATGGGACTTTAATAATATAAATCGCTTACAGGTATTGAGTGTCTACTTTTGTGCGAAGCACTTTATATGAATTACCTCCTGCAGCCCCCCTAGGAACCCTATGTAGCAGATATTCTTATAATGCCCATTTAACATGTGAGGAAACTGCCTCATAGATACATTAAGGGTCGTACTATGTGTGCTAAAACAGTGATAAATAACAGTCTACTTTGATTTGATAGGTAGGTGTTGACATAGGACTTCCAAAGATAATAATGAAAGAAATGAGATGTCACTGATGGAATGGATAAATGGCAACTTGACACAGACACCAAGAACCATCAGCTAGGTAGCAATACCTAAGTTGCATTTCTATAACCTAATTGGGCCATGGTTGGTTCTAGTCTTCTATGAGGAAACACTAATAAAAAGATTTGGGGTTGGGGGTTGGAAATGGAAAGTCATTGTAAATTCAGAAGACTTGGGTTTATTTTTTTCGCTTTTTTTTAAACATAATTTCTAATAATTCCAGTTTTATGACAGAGTTCCAGTGGGAGCAAGTAATAATTATTTAAAACTAACACAGTTCCATGTATATGACACAGTTTAAAAACTGTTGCATAAACCTTGTGGAACCTCCTTGGCAAATCCACAGTAATTATATTTTATGGCGTATTTGTAAACTCTAGTAATTACCTACACAAAGACAAGTAAAAGACATATGAGCTATATTATGATAGAAAAACAGGTGTACCATTGAAATAAGGAAACTATCTGGAAAGTGCTTTAACATCCTTGGAGGAATTCTCTATGCAGAGATTCTGCTTCAACTCAGGGCAATATTTTAGCCCTCATGTTTTGTACAATTTTCCTAAACAAACAGAATTTCCAGAATGGATTTATAGTTTTTGCTTCCCCTAGGGTGAGCTGGAGGGGATTAGGGTCTAGAGTGGAAAGTGGCATATAAAAAAGGAAAAAAAAAAAAAAAAGGAGAGACAGAGTCTTCATTTTTTCTCTTTAATTTTGACTCAGGAAAGGCTGAGTCAGAATAGCTGTGAAGAACTGGTTGGATTTACATCTACACAATCTGGGGGTTTGAGCCTCTATTTTGGGTTGACAGAAACCCCTCAAAATGTAGGGACTTCAGTTTCATTGAGGTCCTACCATTTCTGGTCCAACCTTTCTGTCAGCCATTTTTTATTGAGTCCTTAATATGTGCAAAGTGCTGGAGATGGAGTGAAGGAGAGGAAAAAAGTGTGAGGATGTGGATGTGGATAAATAGGGGTGAAGGGAGTGCCTGTGTGGCTCAGTCAGTTCAGCATCGGGCTCTTGGTTTCAGCTCAGGTCATGATCTCAGAGTCATAAGATTGAGCCCTGCTTTGGCTCCATGTTCAGTAGGGAGTTTGCTTGAGATTCTCTCCCTCTCCCTCTCCCGCTGCCCCTTCCCCCACTCACACTCTCTCTGTCTCAAATAAATAAATGAATCTTTTTTTAAAAAATGGGGCTAAAGTAACAAGGAAGGTGACATGGATTCCACCTGAAGACATGCTGGCACGCAGATTTCCCAGACTGCTCTGTGGCCTTGTTCTAAAACACCCTGGATGAAATTCTCTTCTATTTGCTCCCTGTAAGTTTCCTTTCTTCTTCAGAGCTCTCCAGCTACACATTTCAAGTGCTGGGTAATCAGGTTTCAAATCATGTCAGCAAACTCCCTTAAATCTTGTTTAAAATGAGGGGGTCCAGACTAATGGAGGGAATGAGTGAAAGCTCACTGAAGTGAATGCTTTCAGTTCTTGCCTTCTTTTTCCTGGTGTTCAATAATTATCCACAAGTCACAAAGTCAAAATTCACTTAGGATTTGTATTTGAACTACCTCAGGCACATTTTTCCTATCCCTGGGGAAGATGATACTTCTTCCTCCTGAAATATGTGGGGAGGAGACTGGATTCAGAAATTGCCAATAAACAGAAATTGCCAATGCAAATGATTGTCAACTATTCATAGACTAGCTACTTATGTGCCAGACCCTGTGCTGAGCATTGGGAACATACCCATGACCAACATGGACTTGGTTGTTGCCTTGCGAAGTTAGTATGTGTCTTTCATAATTTCTTCACTGGCTTGGGTTTGCTTAAGGCAAACTCCATTTCCCTTTCCTCCTTACATTTATAATGCTTTCCAAGACCATATGGCCCATAGCTTGTTGACAAGTCGGCACCATTAAGGATGCTTCTGCAAGATCTATCTTTCACCATAAGTAGATTAACACTTATCTGCCCAAAGCTTTGAGCAGAGAAAAAGAAAGAAAGAAAGAAAAGAGAGAGAGAGAGAAAGAAGGAAAGAAAGAAAGAAAAAGAGAAAAGAAAGAAAAGAAAAAAAGAAAAGAAAAGAAAAGAAAAAAGAAAGAAAAGAGAACAAATTAAAAGGAAGAAAAGACAAATGTTCAGCCTTGTGACTTCTTGGTTTCATCTGGAGTTGAAGTTTTTGTGGGTTGGACTTTCCCACCTGGAACAAGGTGGGTCCTGTGTGCTCCCAACATTATTGCTCTTTCCGGGTTCTGTGAGTTCACTGACTTACAATAAGGAGAAATTAAAGGGAAGAATACAGATTTAGATGCTACTTCTAAATCTCACTTGCTATATGTCCTCAGATAAGCTATTTGGGGACTTAATTTTCTTCCTCTGTAAAATAAGAGCTTTGAATTAGGTGATTTAACTCTTGGCATCATGGATATCTTTAGAAATCTATTGAAAGATGTGGACCCACTCCCCAGGAAAAAGAAAAAGGTAAACACATTTGCATGCACGTACACACACACACACACACACACACACACACGAT
The DNA here is from genome assembly GCF_017311325.1 of Ursus maritimus. Taxonomy (NCBI): domain Eukaryota; kingdom Metazoa; phylum Chordata; class Mammalia; order Carnivora; family Ursidae; genus Ursus; species Ursus maritimus. The sequence goes on along the minus strand of NW_024425230.1, from coordinate 11,810,761 downwards.
TTTGCACACAATTGCAGGAACTCATGGAGTTCCAAACCCATTCATAGGAAACCTGATTAGAGGTTCATTAACATCCAGTATTGCCTGGGATATTCATGATTTTTGCACTTTCACATTTTTTCCCCAGATTTCAAATTGATTCTCAAATGATGAGAAAGTGGTTCTTTAGGTGATAGGAGAAATGCTTTAGCATAATTAGAAATACTTTCTACCAGAGAAAACCTGCAGTATTTTGATCAATAAAATGATTTTGGTAAAATGATCAATGATTTTTAATAAAAGTCATCCAAGTAAATTGTATTGTCTGACCAAAAGGCAGAATTGGTGAGACAGGTGTTGTGTTGAAGATGTTCATACATTCTTATTAAGAAGTCATGTCATAGATCACAAAGAGAACTGCATGGAAAACTTAAAGAGTAATAGAGGGAGGTGTGCTTAGGATGGAGAAGGAGTGGACATTTCTCAGAAGAAATGAGAAGGAGGAGGGAGGCTGAATGAGGCACATGCCATGTATTGGATGATATTAAAACAGAATTTTCGAAAGCATGTTTAAGAAACACTAGACCCTGAGACAGTTAGGAAAACAAAGGCTCCATGCTAAAATAACTTTGGGAAGTTATTATATATATTATATACTTGTAGAACACATTTCAGGATACAAATGGAAGACTCATTTAAGACAGTCATTTAAGAGAAAAATCTACTAATGTTTAAGCCCTATTTTCCAAATTTATCAGACAATGAAATACAAATTTTTTTTATCCCTTGCATCAGCTATTGAGACCAGTCTTGCTCAACACACTTTCAGAAACACATTTTGAGATGTCCTAGGGAAGAGGAAATTAAGAATTAATTTCTACAACAACAACAGCGTCAACAAAATGATGAATTGAGAAATCATCCATTTGGGAAACAGACGAAACAACTCTACATGGTGTGTGTGGGAAAGTTGACAATATTTTCCTGCTAGAGTAGAGGGAATTGAGAGTGGGGTGAAATAATATAAAGAGTTATTCATCTTCTATACTAGGTGTTTACACAAAAGACATAGCAGGACTTAAAATATAAAGTACATTGCGTATGAAATAACAGAGCGTGTTTGTAATCATAAGGTTTCTCTATAGCCGATGACCTTGGAATGTGAAGATGTTTCTCAATCTTTTAAGCATTTCTGTGGCCAAAAAACTAAAAAGAGGTACAGCGTCCTACCCACTGTGGACAAGCAACAGCGAGGACGCCCCTTGGGAAATCTGATCTATCACCAGCGATAGAGCCTGACCTATCAGCTTTGTGCAAGATGGAAGACAGCACTGCCTTTCGAAGTTGGCCAGGAACTATGTGAGGGTGGGCTTTCTGTTGATTCAAGGCATCAAGAGACTTTGTGCTACCTGAATGGGAGAGTTTGTGGGTAAGTTTCAGCTCTTTGTTTCTGATGACAATTAGGTAGAGGCTGCCACACAGAGATCAATAGCTTGATATAATAATAATACTATTGAGAGGCAACGTTTCTTGAGCTCTTAGTGTGTGTGGGACACTGTCATGTAAGTTGATTATTTCATTTATCTTTATTACTTTTATGGGTCAGGTTCTGTTGTCTCTGTTTTATAGAGGAGAATGCTGAAGCTTAAGGAGTGGAAATAATTGCTTAAGACCAACGGTTGAGAGAGCCACACCTGAACCTACTCTTGTAACTCTTGCTTTGGAGTAGACTGGGGAGTTCTGAGAACGGTGATTGTGTGTTTAGCTCAGTGACCCTGGAGAACTTTGATTACAGAGGGATGCCTCTCTAACCTCAGTAGATAGCATGCGCTTTATGTCCTTGAGGAAAAGATAATGCTAACTCGGTTGCTATGAGACCAACTCATGGGTGAAGAAATTGGTCGTTGGGATGAAGTTGAAGATATGCTGCTTCCAGAGATTCTGTGTAGCATTTGGAGAAGTGCCAAATTGGAGGAAAGCAGGTCCAAGGAAACATCTGGCGAACAGATTCGGTACTTTCAGAATATTGATACATGGATACCTTAGGTATTTCAGAGAAAATGAAGAAGCCTGTGTCATTCTCTACTAGGAAAGGAACATCAGAGTCAAGTTTATGTTAGTCCTCACTGTGGATTTTTGGAGGCGAGGGGGCTGGAGATAAATAAGACTTTCACAATCTCACCAGTGATCGGACCCACGGTGTAGGTGGAAGCTAGCAGACTTTTGGTTCAAAAAAGCCACCTTCTGTGCTGGAGTCTGGAATCGATGTGAAGGGTTTTAGCTTTTTCTTCTTCTCTGACACTAGACCAGACCAGACCACAGCAGCAGAACTAGACTGCAGGATGGGTTTGACAATTTAGATACAAACATGCAATTCGTCTAACTTACTGGGGATGATACATGGGATGAAGGGATGCTGTGTTGAATCCTTGACTTGGGTTTTTTATGAAGCCTCCCAGATAAAAATGTTTATTGCCCGACCCTAAGGGCACCATTTATAATCCATTCACTGTACAAGGTGGTCCTGGTCCTGACATGGTCATAACACCATTCTGGAATGGAATAGGACAAAGGAAAGATGGGTCATTTCCTTCTTCTTCTCATGGCTCTTATCTGGCCACAGAAAGGACTGGGAAGCAGCTGCCAAGTAATTTTCAAAATCCTGTAACATCTCAAATGATTTCAATAGCCTTCTTGGGGTGAGGTGAGGGGGGAGAAGCAATATTTCATTGCTTATGTTCTTTTGTACTTTTGATTATTTGGTGTAATGGGATGAGTCCAAAATTCAGCCTCATTAGCACGGCATGTGGTTAGATTATTATATTTTACAAATGTCCCCACTGGAAACCAGAATGTTGGGGAGAAAAAAAAAAGGATCTAGCCCAGAGAACTTTGATATCAATTATGTTTGGGATAAAATGTATATGGTCAGGAAAATCAGAAAATTAGAGAGCTCCAGTCTGAATTGACAAAGTTTTATGCCGGATATACTTTCTCTGGGAAGCTGTTGCTTAGAGAAAAGCCAGAACTCTTTGAGACACATTTAAAAGACAACTCGATTTGAGTCTGCTCCAGTCTCTTTTCCCAGATTGATACATGTGGCCTCCTACATTTAAAATGAAAAGTACTCAGACAATCCTAATCACATTGTCAGTCAGCCAGTCATCTGCTGAAAGGGGCTCCTTCACCTTTAAGGATGCATGTACAATAGTGATATGTAAGCAGCTCAAAGACTCAATACCCCTTTTTTCTGCAAAGCAAGGCTGGGTTAGGAAAAAATCAATATGTTGGAAGTAAAGGTCAGACTAGGAAAAGTGACATGAAACAGAACTAAGGGAACAATATCCTTCATGAAGACTGTTTGAAGTTTCTTTTACCCTTGTGCCGGCTCCAGTGCAAATATATTTTATCCTGGAACAGAAGGCTGTATTCTTGAGGAAAAGTCATATTTTAAATATTTATCTATTTGACAGCATCCTTATTGCATATTATCTTTGTCCTATTGACTAATACTCAAAAAGAATAGGGTATACTTGAAAGTGCACGTTGCATGTGAATTGGAATTGCCAGATTTTTTTTTTTTCCTCGTAGGCAATGGGATTCGAACACACATATGCATTTGCCTACCGTTTTGAACAGTTCTCAATTTACTTTTTCAAGTGGGCCAGATGTACTACTATAGTCCTTAAAAGGGTCAAGACCATCTCCTTATTTCCCCACTCTCTGTACTTATTGCTTGGGTATAGCTTTAAAGTAGCCCATGAACCCTTTTCACTCTTGCAACACATTTACCCACAATTAACAATCAAGCCGTCTTCCCTTCATTCAGGCAGCCATTCTCCCCGGCCTCATTTTCCCTGCCTCTCTCTTGATCCACCATTGTGCCGAGAGCTGTTTGTGCCATCTCAATCTGCCCCCCTCACCAGCAGCACAAGGATTGTGGGGGGAAGAAAGCGTCCAGCATTCAGATGCTGAATAGCAAATTGCTCTTGAGTGTCCTTGCTTCCCCCGGCTCCCCCCCTTCCTCGGGAAGGACAAGGGGGGCGCTGAAAGCAACCATACATTTTGTTCAGTGCTCTTGAAAACAAGCGTTTCACACCTGAAGCCTTTCACAGCAGCCCAGAAGCACCCCTTCAAAACACTTAATTGCCAATTGCTTCAGAGCTCCTTGTAAAAGTCCATTATGTCAGCCAGCTCCATGGCGGAGACAAAGTATGCGAAATGAAAGAGTCCTCCTTCTTCCAGGGCCCATGCGGCATTAAATATCCCCAGATCACTGGTTTTCTTGTTGTTAACAGGCCGTGATTGGCTCCCGTTGAAGGTATGCACAGAAACCTTCTAGCATTATTTGAAAATGAAAGATGCAATTTTCCTTGCGTTCTTTTTCAAAATAAGATAAAAATAAAGAGGTACCATACTCAAGAAAAGGATCTTCACACATTCATTTTGTAGCTCTGGGAGTTGGGCAGGGGGGCGGGGATGGGATGGGACGAGAAACACCTAGAATTGTGCACCTAGCAAAATTGAGTAGTCCTTTGGTTTTGGTTTTGGTTTTCCATTAGGCTGGAAAAATTAGAGTGCGTGCAAATTCTCAAAGTTAAGAGGCTCTATCCTTGAAGTCCAGAGAAACTCACAATAAGGTATTCCACAAGAAAAGAATGCTCACCTTGAACACAATGGAGCTGAATACTTATTCACTGGAGAGCTTTCTCCAAGTTGCAGCTGTGGAAATTGATTTTCCAATGACGTGGTTCTTTTGGAGACCTCTCTGCAGCCCCTACCCCAAGTCTTTACCACAATTAGCAATCCATTTGATGAAGAACCACACCTGGTAAGCATCCGAGACATGAATGAAATGTTTGTGGAGAAATACATTTCTTGTTGTCAATACTTCTCACTCTGAGGGGAGTAGAGCTGTCCATGTGAGGGAGACATATTAATAAAATACAATGGCGTCAGAGAGCCAACGAGCATGACGAGGGAGGCAAGGGGTTGATTTGTCAGGATAGTTCAAGGTATGTTCTTTTTAGTAGACATTCTGGGTTTCTGGACTCCCATTGTTCTCCTGGCACTTTGAAAACCAGGTACCAGATTCTGGAGGAGTTTGAGTGACATGGAAGCATGTCTTCTGGTGTCTAGGACGGGGTGTGTGTGTGTGTGTGTGTGTGTTTTAAATGCAACTGTGTTCCTTTGCTTCCAAAAGGGGGCCATTTAATCTGATACTTTTGATCTGAAGTTCCTTGTACAGAGTTCAGTGCTTACCTCCCTGAAAAGAGCAAACAGGAACATGAAGTTAAAGAGGAGGAGGAAGTGTGACTTTATTCTAATAAAACATGTAAAAGTGTATTTCTGTTTTGAACCAAACCGCTACTCTGACTGTGCTGATGGAAGGGTTGTCTTTCTTATCGCATATAAACTTCCTTTGAATGAATGAACTTCATTCTACTGAATGAAACTTCCCTGGATATCACAATTCTTCTGTTGTCTTTATTGGTCCCTGTGTCTTCGTTGGGATTGCCCTACAACTCATGCCTGCCACGTCTAGTCAAACCATTGGTCAAGCTTGCTCTTGTGACTTCTATGGCTAAATCGCCAGGCTTTCCCCCTTCCTGTCATCATGAGCCTTTAATTGTGCTGGCCGTGGTCTACAATATGTGGTAACTGTGCCCTGCTTCCAATTTCTGGGGTTGTAGAACCCAGAGCAATGAAAGATACATTTTTGAAGTGGGGGGCACATCCTTGTTGGTCTGTCCAAATCCAAGGAATTTTTAAAATTAATTTTAAATTATTTAATTAATTTACAGTATTCTATTAGTTTCAGATATACAATATAGTGATTCAACAATTCTAGACATTACTCAGTGCTCATCATGATAGGTGTACCCTTAATCCCCTTTATCTATGTCACCCATCCCTCTACCCTCCTCCCTTCCGGCAACCACCAATTTGCTCTCTGTATTTAAGTCTGTTTTTGGGGTTGCCTTTCTCTTTCTTTGTTTTATTTCTTAAATGTCACGTATGAGTGAAATCACATGGTATTCGTCTTTCTCTGATTTATTTCACTTAGCACAATACCCTCTGGGTCCATCCTTGTTGTTGCAAATGGCAAGATCTCATTCTTTTTTATGTCTGAGTAATATTCCATTGTGTTTAAATATTACATCTTTATGCATTCATCTATGAATGGACACTTGGATTGCTTCAACAAATAATCTGATTAAAAATGGTAAGGACTTGTGTAGACATTTTTCCAAAGAAGACACATGAAAGGATGCTCAACATCACTTACCATCAGAGAAATACAAATCAAAACCACAATGAGCTATCACCTTACACTTGTCAGAATGGCTGGAATCAAAAAGACAAGAAATAACAAGTGTTGGCGAGGACGTGGAGGAAAAGGAACTCTTGCGCACCGTTAGTGGGAATGCAAACTGGTGCGGCCACTGTGGAAAACAGTATGGTGGGTCCTCAAAATATTAAAAATAGATATATGATCTAGGAATTCCACTTCCGGATATTTGCCTAAAGAAAATGAAAACACTAACTCAAAAAGATATATGCCCCCCTATGTTCATTGCAGCATTATTTACAAGAGCCAAGATATGGAAGCATATCCAAGGATCTTTAAGCAGCAAGGCTCATCCCAGAGCTCCTAGACCTCATTTTCCAAGAAAGATTCCCTCACTATTGTGTCTTATCAGAGGCCATAGATATGATCTATAAACAGTAAGATGATTTTCACCCAAGGTATTTCTTGATTATTTTTTTCTTTCTGCTTTTTCTTTTGGCTTCCTTTTTTGTTTTTGTTTGCTTGTTTGGCTTGTTTCTTTTCTCTATCACTTACCAGGTTGCTCTGCAGAAAAGTTTCCCACAGATTAATTTATTCTGTTAACTAGCTAGCAGACCTTCTTATGTTGTAGGACGTACATATGATGTGCTTCATTAGAACTTGTGATGATGTTAATGCCAATATGAACTTCTTACACACCAATGTAGTGAAAGAGAGGAAAGCAACATTGGCGACTTCCTGCTCACCTGCTTCCCCCTCCCCAACCGAAGCCCCTAACTAGGGGAATGTGGATAAGATACATTTCAGCACAGAAAGCCTCAGGACAGTACCTAAGCATAGCAAGGTCAGCAGACCATGGCCAATGTGCCAAATCTGGGCTGCTTTTTAATTCTGTAAATAAAACACCATAGGAATATAGCCACATCCCTAAGTTCATATATATGGCCTCTGGCTGCATTCACTTCGAAATTGAGTAATGGCAACAGAAACCATCTGGCCCCAAATCCTAAAATACGCACTCTCTGGCCTTTTTACCGAAAATGTTTGCTAACCCTTACGATAAAGAAAAGGAACTGCTGAGACCTCTTATAATACATTTCACACACAGGAGAACATGAAACATTTGCTGAAGACTTAATCAGATACACTTTTGTTGGGAGTCTGATCTTTATGGGCCAGGAGGAAAACACTGAAATAAACCACATAAGCATGGATGCATGTTTAATTAAATTTTATTTAATTAAGGACTATTTGCACGTCTGTCTCTCCTGGTAGATGGCGATCTGTGAAGACAAGCACACAATCTTACTTGTAACCTGTAGCCATGTCTATCAAACACTTGCCACTCAATATGTGTCTGTCACATGGACATTTTTTGAATGCATGTTCTTTGGGAAGAAAAACCATCTCCTAAAACCTTGAAGTCTTCAGGCCCAGCTCTTTGGAAATGCACATCAAGAAGCAGTGAGACAGTTCACTGGTAGTTATTTTTGAGGTGTGCCCATTAGATCACTCTACTCTGGACATCGCAGAGGGATTTTGATTTCTGAGCGAACAATTGCCTGCTTTTGAAATGCATTTTCTTCTTCCCGTTGTCTTCCTTTTATTCCACTTACTCCAACTTTCCGGCATGTTTTGAAAAGAAAGTTGACGATTTCTCTTAAGGAATAGGTTTTCTATAATTGCTTTTGCAACAAAAACACCTTTTATTATTCTGCAAACAATCTATTTCCCATGATAGAGCCCTGCTTCCTCTTAGTCAACATATTCAATAAGACACCTGCTTTTTCTGAGATCCCTTGGCACAAGTGTGCCAAACTCCTTTGCCACTTACCTGGTAACATTTGTTGAGACAAATAGTGGCATATTTAATCAAGTCTTGCCAGTACCTGCCGGTGCCAGATTTGTAATCTTGCATTATTTGGGGCTACTCTGGCCATTTCCAAAAGGAGAGAATAAAGAAGTTTTCCTTTTCATGCAAGAACAACTGTTTATTGGCAGAAAGAGGGTGGCTGAATTAACTCTCCCTGGCAGAATGGAGTTCACACCCCTGGGAAATTTTAAACCTAAGAAGTTTACATTTGCCTAACGTTGTTTGCTCCTCTTTTTTGCAGCCCATAGAAACTTGCTCACATAGGGCTAGATTTCAACATGCTTTCATACACAGTGTTGGTTTTGATCAATGCTCAGAGTTCAGCTATTGGAAAGAAGAGGACTTAATAATTTCGAATGTTCATTGTGAACTGTATGTGTTATCTTTAATTTAATATTCAGGTATGTATGTTACTTAATTTACTATTAATGATTGCCCCAATAGGAAGCTGTTATTGTCCAAAATTTATAGGGAGGGAAACTGGACCACACTGAAGTCGATCATGTTTACAGAGCTAGAAAGAAGAGAATCTGTAGAAAGGATTGATTATATATTCTATCTACTTTGCATTTAATAAAATCTAGGTTGGTATTGAGTTTCAACACGTGGTCAGAACTTGTGCTTTAAATATTGATGTCACGCAGGCTCCACTCTGTTCTCTGATCACGTCATTATAATAATAACAGCAACAACAATGATAATAATAATTGGTAACCACTCACTATGCACTGATATGTTCTATGGATTAGTTTATTTATTTCACTTGGAACCCTGAGTATTCAATATTATTATTATATATCCTACTGGAGAGGAAAACCGAGGCTCAGGAATGTCAAATGCCTGCTTAAAGTCTTGCAGCAGACCAACATCAGAGGAGACATGTAAACATAAACTCTTGGCTGTGTGATACTGAGCCTAGATCCTTCACTGCTATACCCTTAGTATATGCAATATAGGATCCCTGAATGAGTGCATCCATACTCCTGGCTTCAGCCCTAAAGTATATTGATGACATGCCATCCATGTCATTGCTTAGAATGTTATGCTAAGGACAATCATATTATCTATGCACATGAGTAGACATCTCTACTCATGCTCAAATTTGAAGTTGTCATTTTCTCCCCATTCTTCTTTCTTTTATTAAGATGACAAATGACATCTTCCATCTAACTGCCCGAGTGTGAAGCCCAGATACTAATTCAGCCCCAGCTCTCCCACTCTCTCTGAAAGATCTCCAATCATACCGTTAAGCCTTCTTCTTTATTTCTTCTCAAATCCATCTCTCCCTCTCGTCTTCATTGCCCACAGCTTAAGTCACAGCTCATCCCTGCTCAGTGCCGGCCGTCACTTTTTACAGGCTTCTGTCTCCAGCCTGGGTATCTGGAAATCCAATATCTGCACTGGAAGTGAAGTGATTTGTCTCAAGATGATTCTGACTACATTCCCTGCTGTTGAGATTTGTTCAGTGGTTCCCATTGACTCAAGTTCTGCTGAACTCAACACATAAGGCCCTTCATGATCTGGATCCTCTTCACTGGAATAATGATCTTCTTGTGTCTCTCCCATGCTAGACAGCAGGCCTCTCAGAGACAGCAGCCTTGCATTCGTGAGCACCCAGACTGGTGTCTGGCACACAGCAGATGCTCCGTAAGTGTTGCTGAATAAATGAGCATGCTCTTAGTCAAGAGATTCTATCAAGAATGGTTATAACTTCATATTTAAGGTCTATAGTGGGAAAAAAATATTGAGTTAATTTTGGTTTCATGGGCCAGATAGAATATTTTTGTAGTCCTATTATGTCTTCCCTCCTGCCTCATCGCACCCTTCTTCCTTTTTCCCTTCCTTCCTTCTTCCCTTCCTTCCTTCCTTCCTTCCTCCCTCCCTCCCTCCCTCCCCCCTCCCTCTCTCTTTTCTTTCTTTCTTTCTTTCTTTCTTTCTTTCTTTCTTTCTTTCTTTCTTTCTTTCTTTCTTTCTTTCTTTCTTTCTTTCTTTCTTTCTTTCTTTCTTTCAACAGCTTACATTTATTGCATACTCATGGCTGGCTAGTGGAAGATGAAAAATAGGAACACAGAACACATAATGAGAATTATATGCGAAAATCCTTTGAAAAGTATAAAATGCCATAGAAATGTCCGAGTTGGTGATGATGATGATAATGCAATCCCAGCCTATTGGTTGCAGGCCTATTATTTTCCAAAATTGTTTGCAAGTTAGCAATTAAGCCATTAATGCAAATCTTCATGTCCTTGCTTACTCTCCCTGACCCATTCCTCTCAAGCTTGAGTAAGTGATCACTTACAGAACATTAAGTTAAGTCCATTTTAAGTCATATGCCTGATTTTGAAGCAAAATATCTTTTTTTATTATTTCAACCAAAGCCAAGTTGTTTTCGTTGTTGTTTGTTAAAGCAGTTGCACATTATCCCTGCTCTGCAGATACGAAGGTTGCTTATTCACAGGCAGGATTTGGCAGTAACTGTAGAGAATGACTTTGGCAGACGTAGCTGAACGGACTTAAACTTGAGTACTGGCTGCTTCCCACATAGAAATTCCCAAAGCTATTCTTAACAGGCCTCACAAATCTAACAGTGAAATGATTTGCTGATGAGAAACATCTGCCTTTGGGCCTAGTGAAGATTCCATAGAAAGTTCTACTTTCTACCCTGCAACCTTAAATGGGTTTCCCCTACTAATCTTTATCATGGGGAAAACCCTTGAAACATTCTCTCCCAGTTTCATCATGGGCTTTTACATACTGTCTCTCCTTAGCAGAACAGATTAGATTGTCTTGTTGTTAGAAAGAACAGAGAGGCTATTGAAGATGATGGAGTTAACCCCTACCCCATTATTGGTGTAGGACCTGAAACTTTGGGTCTCTTTAGGAGTGAACATAGAAAATGCCAAAAAAAAAGGACCTGTATTCATCGGAAGATGATTTAAATATTTACCAACATATATTTAAAGAAATATGAATGCGGTATGTTTGATCATTTTAGAAATTTTCTGATTTGTATCTAAGGAAAGGGCAGTGTGATATTGGTTTCAGGTGTATAATGCAGTGATTCGACAATTCTATACATTACACAGTGCTCGCCATGATCAGTGTCGTTGCCGTCTGTCACCAAAGTTATCACAATATTATTGACTATATTCCCTATGCTGTACTTCTCAGCCTGTGACTTATTTATTGTATAATTTTGGAATGAAAGAAACTCAGCTCACTACACGCAGCAGTATATCCAGTCTAACCCAAGACCACATAAATGGGCATTAAAGAAGAGGAACGAAAATCAACCAGTATAAAAACCATTCAGTGCTAGACAGAAAAAAAAATGGTCAAGTCCTTAATGAATGTTTGATTCAAACATCAGCTTAAAATTTAGGGTCCACATTTTCTAACTAAAATGGGAGATTTAGATTCACAAGCAATAAAGAATGAGGGGCTATTAATGAAGAAAGACAAATGCTACAGTTGGGGGAGCCTGAGTTATATTTCTAACACCTACTGAAGAAGCCCCATGTTATACTACATCTTGCAGAAAGGAGTGCTTCTTTCTGGTGATGCATCTTCTACACCCCCGCTCTCTTGGTAGGAAAAATCTAATTTTAATGTGTGCTTAGGCATGTGGTGTTTATGGGAAAAGTTGTGTGTGGGGGTGTACTTAACTACTCAGGAGGGATCTGAAGTATGATTCAAATTTCAGAAGGTTTTCCTACTTCTGAATATCAAGGAACCAAAACAGGCAAGGAGATGAATCTACTTACAAGCCAAGAAAAGCAACAAGGCATTTTCATATCACAAAAGTAGGGTAAATTTTTGCCATGAATTATTTAAGAAATACTTTCCATCCCCTGAACAGATGATCTAGTTCCTGTCCTAAATTAGCAGTTTCCTTTTAAAGACTACATGAAGGGTATTTTGATTCAAGACAAATGAAAACCAATCAGTAAGTTTTCCATCTGACAGCTCTGCCATCTTTAACGTCAGAGAGACCGGTACAATATTTAATACGTTATACTGTCCAGGTATTGTACCATATCTTAATCAACATTATAAAAGCTAGGTTTTATAACTTAATCTTAATTTTTGAAAAATACACAAAAGGCATAAAAATATAAATTTTCATAACCATTTTGTCATCATTTACTATTTACACAGTCTTGGTTTCTGTTGAATTTTGGAAAATTCGAGATCTCAGTCTGCTAATGAATCAGAGTCCAAAATAACTGCAGGGACGGCATCCTTTCGAGGCCAATTTCATGATCCTTCCTGGCCTCTGAGTGTTGACCTGTTGCCCTGAGATGAATGAGTTGACAGGGGAAAGAGAAGGAAGAAAGAACCTAGCCCTGTACAGAGTCATGGCCTCAATTCTTGGTTTTGTTAGTTGGCGTAGTGAGTGAGAATTTCTTCTACGCCTTGATGTTTGTAATAGAAATCCCTGGGGTAGAATATAGACATGCAAAAGCTCAGATACCCTTGATGAGAGTTGCTTCATAAGTTTTGGCGCCCACTGGTACTTTTTTCCCAGTCCAGGGAAATGGATAATTATCTTGGTTCATGGTGGGTGGCATATCACTGCCAAATTGTTCTCTTGAGAGCACAACAGCCTCAGGTTTTGCAGCTAATGGTCTGAAATTTTTGGACTAATTGATTTAGATTTGTAATACTTCTTTGTTTTATGTAAAAACTCTTGGTCTTAACACTGAAGGACCATTGTAGCCTTGCAGCTTTAAATTTTTGGTCTAATTGAATTAGATTTGTAATACTTCTTTGTTTTATGTGGAAACTTGTAATTACCACTGAAAGACCACTGTAGCCTTGCAGCTTCTCCCAGGGAAACTTACCTCTTTGTTCTACAAAGCTTCCCAAAAGATAGTAAGCTTCAGGAAGGTAGGCAGTAAGCCTGCTTTCCTAGCTTTTTCTTCTTCCGCCATGATGGAGCACCGTTCTCTGCCACAGAACATTCCACGGAGGCTTTGCTGAACCGAATCCTGTACGTGTGTCCCTGCTTCTGGTGGCGATTAGACATGAGAAGCTGCCTGTATGAGTGGAAAGAAAAGTAGAAATAATAGTCTGGCAACCATTGTCCAGGTTCTGTCTTTGCTGCCTATTAGTCATGTTATCTTGAGTAAATCACTTAACCTATCTTCAGCTTCATCTTTTTTTTTTTTTTTTGGCCTATAAAATGGAGTATCAGAACATACCGATACTGGAGAAAGAGTATCATGGTGATCAAGGGAGAAAATGTATGTGTGAAAAAAATGTGTCCTATATATAGGACACACTGTGTGGTAGAAATCCAAAGCATAATTAGAACTACACATTACAGTGGCAAAGTATTGAATTTCAGTGTCTAGCTGATTCTCTGATGGGGATCTGAAATCTTGAGTAAGGCACCTCCCGTGACCCCCATGCTGCCCCAGGACTCATTTGTCTCATCGATGCTTAACCTGTTTCTCTCCAAGATTTCCTTCAGATGTAAATATCTTATTTCAAGCCCCAATTCCCTGATTTGTATAAATGAGAGATCATGTACTATCCATTGAATTATATCTTTGTATGTTATTCAGTATTTTAATTTATCCAAAAAATAAAGGACTGGGCACATAGAAAGTAAACAAAAGAGGCCGAAGTGTCACTGGAATTCTAGGCACTTTAGTTTTACTCCAGTGAGTATTCTGCTTCCTGGACTCTTCCTGCAGAGCTTCTCCTCTGTGGGGCTCAAACTCCACTAGGTCCAGATAACAAGGCCATTACGGGGCCATTGTAGTGGTATGGCAGTGGCGATCAACTTCGATAAAGAAGTTTCTTAAGGAGATCATTTTTATGATTGTTTCATTGTCAGGGTGGGAGAGTTCAGCCTCCCTTTCAACACTCAGCTCAAGTGACCCATTCTCCAAGAAGTTTCCCCGACCCTCGCTTCAGCAGGCAGTTGAAGTGACCACTGCCCACTTTGTGTGCCCATCCTGTGCTCTGCAGAGAGGTCTCTCACGTTTCACCCAGCCATTCATGACACCACTTGGCTTCCGTGATTACTTCCCTTTACCTGACTTGCCCTTTAGGACAAGACTGCGTCTGTGGATCGTGTTTGGTAGACTTAATGAAGTTAACTGGTTACATAAATGGAAGATACAAAAACAAAATGAAGTCCAGAATAAGAAGGATGAGCAAAAAGAAGTAACTGTGCTAAGTTAGCTGAAGAGAACTGTAATAGCAAGTTTGGGAGATGTCGTAGAACAAGCTGTTTGTTGTATGACTTCATGATAGCAGCCGGGCTATGGATGAGCAGTGGTGGGCAGGTCAAAATGGCTGATGTGGCCAAGTCAATACCAACCAGGCTTCCAAAGCCGATTCAAAATTTTGACCTGAGAAGGTTAATAGGACAAGATGATTCATGCTATTTAATGCATATTCTTAGCCTGGGTGATGATGACAGGCTCAAGTGTGATGTGGGACATTATGAATCTAAGCAGGACAACAAAGATGGCTTCCCCCTGCTGGTTAAACAGCAGGGCTGTGGCTTGGGACAGATCTTGTTTGGGTCCCCATCCTCTCTAGCTGGGTGGCTTAATACAACTTCCTTTACTTAAACATCCACAGCTTTATTTTCCTAATTTTAAAATGAAGTTGACTATAAAGGCGACTCCCTCAAAGCACTCTGAAGTTTGAGTACAATGGTCCATTTAAAGCACAGAGACATTGCCTGGTCATAGCAGAGAACAAGCAATGCTTCATTTTTGAGCACTGGAAACGTTGAAAACTTTGCAAGAACAGGATGAAGTCATTATGCCTTGAGCCCTTGGACACCTGCTTTTGGGAACTTGAATCATGAAAAGTTGCCTTTCTTTCTCTATTTATTCAAAATATTTATTGAACGTTACAAAGCACAGGGCTAGGTTCTAGGAGAGATACAAGCACATTATGTATAAAATGCCATCTCTGTGTTTCAGTGTCTTGCAAATGAATAAAGATAAGACACATGTATAAAACAGTGAAATTAAAAAAAAACCTGCATATAATGAGCTGAGAAGCAGAAAAAAAAAAAAAGGCTCTGATGGGAGAGATCAGAGAGTCAAGTTTAAGTCCCAGACTCTTATTCGTTTTCTGGGCTTGGGTTAGTCTTATGAACTTTCTAGCCTTTGGCTTCCTCGCCTGGAATGTGAGAATGTTGATTTCTCAGATCTCAAGATTGCTATTGGGCCTGAGGATTCCAAGACCAGTAGGGTTATCGCTGCCATTCTGACCAATGCTGGAGGTTGAATCTTCAGGAACTCAGGGAATGATTTACATAGAGTGAATACATTTTGGCCTGGTCCTGAAGGATGAGTAAGATTTCTATGAGCAGAGAAAGAAGGAGGCTGGTCTTAGAAAACGTGGGAGCAAAAATCCGGAGGTGGATAGTGACAGGACTTTTTGCATTTGTCTATGAAACTAGACTCGGAGGATGGGTTTAGTCAAGTAATTCAATCTCAGATTTAAGTAAGTCTTTTTTTAAGATTTTATTTATTTATTTGAGAGAGGGAGGAAGAGTGGGGGGAGGGGCAGAGGAAGAGGGAGAAGCAGACTCCCTGTTGATCGGGGAGCCCTATGCGGAACTTAATCCCAGAACCCTGAGATCATGACCTGATCCGAAGGCAGATGCTTAACCGACTGAGCCACCAGGCACACCATCAGATTTAAATAAGTTTTACTGATAATATTTCCTTAACAAGCACCAGCCTGGGTCTTTCACATATGTCACCTAATTTAACTGGCCAGCAATATGGTGTGATATGGGTATCACTAACCCTCTTGAGCAGATGTTAAATGGATATACATGCAGCTGACCGCAGAGCCACACAGATAATGCAAAAGAGTGACGTTCATTGTCTGGGGCAAAAGGCACATCTGGATTCACATGTGGCCCATAAGCACTCTTGTCAGCTTTTGGCATGTGGAAACTGAAGTTCAGAGAGTTTAATGGAACACAGTGGCTGTATCATAAGCCTGGATTCAAATCTGGGTATCTTGAATCGAAGTCTGGTGTTTTTCCTCACGGCACGATCTTCCTACTAGAAACATTGGGAGAGAATCCTGGAATGATAGGTAGTACCCCGAATCCTGGAATGGTAGGTAGTACCCCGAATCCTGGAATGGTAGGTAGTACCCAGATTGTAAATAGCCTTAACATCTGCCCAAGGATTCAGATGGTGTTCAGTGACCTGCTGAAGACTCTGAACAGGACCATGAAAGAATCAAAATGGTAGTTTGTGTCTGTTAGAGACGCAGGGTGGTGGTGACGAGAGTTGAGTTTAGGGGTGGTGTTCTAAGGATAGAAGTAGGGTGATTGAATGGAAATGAGATGTGAAAAATGCATCACTGGCTATTGATAGAGCCGAGGAAAGACATCAATCAAACGTGACGTGTTCCTGTGCTAGGGAGGTCTTTCTTAGGCCATCCCCCCTGGCCTACTCGAAGGAACTGACATATACAGACAGTAGTTGAAGCTATGTGAACGGTTCAAGGAAAAAACACTTAAAGTCCCGTGATGGAATCTACATCCGTGCAGCACAATTCACCAGATCGTAAACCGGTTACAGGAAACTCCATCCCCTGCAACGATAACCAAGGCAGAGATGTGCGGATTCAGAAATGTCTCCCCTAGGAATACGGGGTGGGGCTTCAAACGGTAATACCAAAACTCAAAAAAATCAGTCCAAATTCAGAGAGCGTTTTGGTTGGTAAGTGAGCACCACTTTGCTGCGAAGGGCTTAGCTAGATGAGCCTGAAGGAGAAACTATCTTCTTGTGTGTGACCTCATCAGTTTCTCTGTTTTAATGGGCTCTTTGCAATTGCTTATCTGCCAATACCCTGATTATACAGTTGCCCTTATAACCACAAATGGATACTTTTTTTTTTTTTCCTGCAGTGGAACTTCACAAATACTGCTTTGAATTGGAAACTGGAAGATCTGATGGAAAGACAAGTACTAAATGCCCAAGGTACATCTGACATGGATGATTTGAAGCATTATAAAGCTTCCTAATGAAATGAAAAATGGTAAACTTCAGTAAATTACTACTAATTAAAGCGTTTTTTAGTATAGTTAGAGGACAATGTTACGTTAGTTTCAGGTGTACGTGCTGACCACAGTGTAAGTTACCATGATTAAAAAAAAAATCTATTGAATACAGAGGTAAATCATTACTATTAATTTAAAAAATCTATTGAATATAGAGGTAAATTGTGAATATAAAGTGGCCAATCCTTTCTGTTACCACCAACAGTGTCAATTCAAACCCAATGTGGGGCAAAAATTGAAAAAAATTGAAATGACCAGTGTAGCTTTTAGCGCAATTTGAAAAATATTTATCTCAGTGTCCATCTTATTAAAACAGAAAACCTTTAAAAGCATGTTGGAAAGACGACGATTGCTCTCTTACCTAATGGGATCCTTAATTATGAATAGCTCATATACGGTACAATTAGAATATAGCAAAGCAAAACTGAAGGTAATGTAATAGAAAATGCAAATACATCTACTCTGTTACGTTTTTCAAAAGTCATCTGAGCTGGAATCCTGTGCAATGTATCATGGACTCCTCCTATTCCTCTCAATTCTAAAAAGTCCAGGCAACATGTGGAAAAATATGATAATATGGGAAAGTATACCTCGTATTAAATATGCTACGAATCAGGGCACATCAGTTTGCCTAGATGCACAAAAATCATGTGGACTGGTTTTTATTGAGTAGATATTCTAAGGTTAAAAATTGGCGTTCTTTGCCAATATGAACCCTTAATCTAAATATTTGTGATTTTCTTTTCCCTTTCTTTCTTTCTTTCTTTCTTTCTTTCTTTCTTTCTTTCTTTCTTTCTTTCTTTCTCCCACATGAAGCCCTTCGACTTAAGCATAGTGATCGAAGACAAGGTCTTGCCATCCAGAAGGATTGTGGACAGAAGAGAGATTGAAATTGGTGGGTAATGTTATTGCTTTTTTTCCGTTCATAACTGCAAAGCCATGTGCTAATCGAGCAAGTCTGTGTGCACACATGAGCTTCCTGTCTGGGTGGGGGTCCTGATGGGTCCCAGATCCCCTTGCTTTCCAGGTGGGTAACAGCCTTCGAGTCAGTCTTTTGTGCTCTCTGTACCTTGATTTGGTAATGGTATGAGAAGAAGGTGCAAACCCTAGTAATATTTTTACAGCCAGAGTTAAATCAGATCAGCCAGATTTTCGCATGACGGTTTTTCCTGACTTACTTCGATATACGGTATTTTTCTAAAGAGTGCTCAGAATCATTCCAAGCCTGACACAATTAATCTCATTTGTGTTTTATTTTTCCCCCTACATGAAGTAACACAGATATAGTATTACATGGCCCCCAAACCTTGTTACCAAAGTAAGAAACACAAACTTTGGATGCGATTTCACTATGCTGCACGTGGGAATAAGCCCCCACAGCGACCACTCAGTACCATCTCCTACTTATTTTTATTTATTTATTTATTTTAGCCTGGGATCCTGGATGGGGTGGGCCGTTTTGTTCATGCATTGCTCCTGTTCACATTTTTTCCTTTCTTTAAAATTGCCGAAGCTTGGCTGTTGCTATTTGGTGTTGCTCGACCCCTCTGGTCCGCAAAGGACTCCCGAGGGTGGAGGAGAGCTTCCTAAAGTTCTGAAGGAGAAAATTTAATCAGCAAAGTAATCATTTCTGCTGTGATGGAAAAAAAGGAGGCCAGTGTGAATGACAAAGCAGCTGTAGACCACCAAAAAAGTCAATGGAATTGGAAGGAGGTAGACCTTAAAAAAAAATTGCTCCAAAGACATAGCTTTAAAGGGAAAATGAATCAGAAAAGAGCTCTGAAGTGCTAGAATGCAATGCCTAATAACTTTAAATAGTCCATTGGGTCTTCCGGAATTTTTTTTGTTCTTCTTCAAGAATAATCTGCTTACATCGTTAAGACCTCAGCTAAGCTCAGTAACACAAATTACCAGATGTTGTATCCCCGAGTTTTTCCATCAAAAGACCAACCACCAAGCTTGTTGAAAGAGAGAGGTCATTGTCCCTCCCTGGCTATAAAACTATTTTTGCAACTCCTAACAAATGAAATGAGAATACCTTTCAGCTGTCGAAGGAAACTATCTCCCGCTCCTTCGAAGTCTCCCTGTTTCGCTTTGTTATTTTCTAATAATGCACTCATGTGTAAGCTAATAATGTGAACAGAGGGAAAATGAAGAGACTTAAAAAAAAAAAAAAGGAAAAAAGCAGAATGAATTAGGGCAATTGAGGTCGCTCTGTTTCATTTTTTGCTGGAAGGATTTTAGCCCTAGTTTTTACCTTATCGCTTATTACACAATTTACGATAAAATGAGATGTGATTCCATTCTTATTGTTGGGCTATAGCCTATTGAACATGCATATATAGAATTCATTTCAGATTTAAACACTATCTTAATTATAAACTGAATAAAATGGACAACCTATCGGGTTCTCTAAATTGCATTCGAACAAATAGTTTCATTTTTTATCACATTTCTACCGATGACATACTGGGTATAATAATGTTCAGGGACTATTCCGTTTTTATGCAGTGCCTTAATTGGGCCAAAGTATTTCCCATGTGACAACTAATAGTTTGTTTCTGACTTACAAGTTTGAGAACTTGAGCCATATGTCATGCCTCGCAATGTTTTTCACGAGGCTCTGCTTCAATCACATTACCAGGAAATCTTCCTGTTTTAAAATCACCTGCAAATGATATAAATATTGCATGATGAACACATAGTAATTATATCACGTGTAACTTTCTATTTTTTAAAAAAATAATGTCATTATTTGTATTTAGGATTCATGTATAGAAGCTTTTCCAACAAAAGCCATGCACCAAATTGGAAATATTGCAAGAAATATTCTGATTGGGTTTAAAAATGAAAGATACATTTAATAAGATATCTAATGCAATTTTTGAAGAAAACACATATATGCATGAGCCTAAAAAGTTTAGTCTTACGTTTGTACTTACTTGCTACAACCTCTGAAAATTGCTGTAAAGAAGTTATGTACATGATGAAACATAGTTTAGTTATTTGGCATAGTCCTTCCAAGTACAAGCTAACATAATAATATAGGTCCTACTTGTCAAAATATGATACTGTGTATTCTATTAAAACATTGATTTATAGTCATAGGATACTTTGCAACACAGAAGAATCATGTTTAGAAAAACTATTAGAAATTGTAGGCAACATACGGTTTTGTAATTAAATGTATATTTTAATATATGTAGCGTTGTTGGAGAATTTCTAACTTAAAATGACTTAAAAGTAATTTCACGTATCAAAGAAGTAACTACTTCCGTAGCAACAAGGGAAAGCAAAATAATTAACACTTCGATGTTAATTGTTTGTTAATGTGTTAAATTTTCCAAACTGCCCCATTTACTTACTAGGTAGTTTTGTTTAGCACCCAAAGAAAATGACACATACATACAGATAAACACACACCCATATACTTTAGATGTTTGTCTTCTTTTTAAAGTTTCCTTGCGGCATCTATTTAAAAAACAAAAACAAAAACCTGGGCCGACCAGTCATTTAGAATAGAGCCTGGCATTTTCTGAACTTTGCACCTAGACCACAAAATAAAACAGTTGTCCTGTATGACCCGCGGGCCACCCTGTCCCCCAATGTCCTCTTGCAGATACTTTTTTTGAACAGTCCAAATGAAAGTCGATTCATTTCTCCCTTTTACTTTTACTTTAAGCAGGGGGGTTGTCCAACACACACATGTGCGCGCGCTCACACACACACACACGCACACGCGAATACAATTTTTAGTCATTTTTTCAATTTAAATGATTTGCTATCACAGTTAGTCCATCTTTTATCTCTAAAATAGTTTCAACCCTGTTAATGTGTGCATGTACTTTTTTCTTATCAGCCTCTCAGCAGCATTTGTGATTCATAGCACCATCAAAGTGATAATAAACTCATTCACAATACTAACAAACACGGGGCTCCCAGTTATTTACGAGGCAAATTCACTGCGAGGCTGGGCTGCGGAACAGGGGAGAATCAAGATGGTGTTGATTGATAAATTGACAGGTTAATTTACAAGTGGATAATAGGAGTTAGACCCTGGATTCTAGCTTGGTTGCACTGCCATCTGTCTTATGCTCAGAAATCTGCAGGGCTGCCGACTGTCAGGATCAAATACATCCGCATTCTTCCCAACTTAAAGACAAAGACCTCCATTGACTGCTGTGTGATGGGCTTGTTGCCTTGGTTCTTCACACAATTGACCCTCAACGTGTCAAAAACAGTGCCGCGTCCCAGTGTGTTTTAAAGTACCACTTAGAACATGATTTAGAATGTTATTCTGTCAGCTTCGCAGAATAAACAACGAACAAAATTGTTTTCAAGACGGTATTTCACAAATATTAATTGTTGTTTGATTGCTGATGGTTGAAATGTATTCTTTCAAGGTTCGGGGCCCTTGATATGTCTTTGTTTTAGGGAGCGCGTCTTCCCCATCCCCCCAAATACCCCCTTTTCTTCTTTATCTTCGATGCTGGCTGGTCTAGCTGTTTATAGCATATGATAAAACAAATCCTATGCATCTCCTCCTATCAACCTCCCCTATTATTCTTGTTCTTCTAGAGTTTTGTTTTTGTAAATTTTGAACGTCTTTGAGAATTTGAAAAAAAAAAACAAGTTCACCAAGTACTTTGGAAAATGGAGTATTCGTACATTTGTTTATTTTTCTCTTCCAAGGGAACATTTTATCTTACGGGTCAGCCATTTATGTTATTAGTTTTGGAGGAAAAATCTTCACCAGCCAATTTTGTTTTCCTCCTCCAGGTCTGGTATAACAGGAACGTTTCATCGTAAGTTGTCAGGATAGCACCCCTTTATTGGGCTAATGCCACTGTTAGATCTCGAGTCTGTAACTATTGCCACTTGAGAAAGAGCCTAGGCTTTGGTCTTTTAAAATCAGCTGGTTGGAGACTGTTGGGAGCACTGGCCGTGCCCCGTGCCTCTCAGACAGCGGGCTTTTGGTTCTTACTTACTAGCACCTATAATCAAGGGGGCTGAAATTCTCTGCTCTTGACCTGAACTCTTCTTCCCCAGATCGCCACGTTGTAAGCGAACGCCCTTCTCAGATTCGAAAGTTCATTTAATGCTTAGCTTAATGTTAAAACTTGGTAGATTTGAACAAATACTGGGCAGTTCAACATGTTTTGAAAGGAAATTCAAAAAGGCACAAAAAAAGCATGTCTGCTCAGCTTCTGTAATTCATTACAAAGCGCCAACACTAATATTTTTAAACAGATTGTCTCCTATTCATCAAGGTATTAAAATGAACTATTAAAACTATGCCTTTAAGTTGAATAACATGACAAAGCCCATGGAAAATATCTGATCAAGAATGAATGTCAGAAAAATAAAAACAAATAACTTTGCTCGCATGGAATTTTATGGTGTCACAAGGTTAAAAATGTCTCCTTAAAGGGTAAATATCCTTTGAAAAGAAAATGCATTTATGTGTGAATGGGAGGTTGAATGGCTCTCACTGCTTTGTTTAAAAGTAGACAATCATCTTTGTAATTTTTTTGGCAAGTTGTATGGTTTTCAAAAAAGACTCATAAAGGATCATAAGTTTATATTTCAGATTGCTAATTTTTCTTGATGTGGTGACCGTTTTATTAAAAGGATCTCTTTTAGTCAGATAAGGATTTTAAGTAGTGTTTAAACTCCATAATATACTCAGTAAACCTGAATTCTTTCTTTAGACTGAAGCAAGGTATTTTTCTTTTCTGAGGACTAGGAAATATTGCATTACATAATGTCTTTCTATGCAGAAACTTAATGACAAGAGATATCTTATACAAAATAGAGGAATAATTGATAGCCGATTTATAGAAATATGTGATTTTATGCCATGTTTCTATAAGGAATCTATCAGAAGATAAATGTGTTCAAAATTCAGTCTAATGTTAGTTTCCTCCTATTTCTAAATTCCAGTGGTAAGACTATTGGAGTTACGGAGACACAATCTCCAACATGCTCTACTTTTCTAACTTCAAACGCGTACGTTAACTTTCTAGAGATTTATTTTTTAGTTAATAGTTCTAAAAGCCCACGATCCCACTAGAAGGTGGCCAGGCTTATTTTAAACAGAAGCATGTTGATATAAAAGAGAAGAAAAACCCAAGGCAAAATGGACAGGCACCTCTCATTTTATGGGTTTGCAATTTTGAATTCTTTTTTAATAAGACACACTCCTTTCTGTGGAAGTTGAGGAGAGATTTTCTGCCTTTTTCTCTCTGTAGGTACTAAAAGAAATTCTGAAGTAAAAAAAAAAAAAGATATCAGATCTAATATCCCACCCAATTTCTGAGTTAAGCCCGTGACAGGTATGTTTCGAAGCAGGACTATTTAGACACATTGATTTTTCTTGTCACTTTCTTCTTATTTCATATGTCACATCAAGGCTTGGAAATTAGATGAATGTAAGAAGGGTCCGCTGATCATTGTTCCTCAGGAGGGATTTTCAAAGTCAGCTAGCTGTGTTTGATAAGAGTAGTGCTGCTCGGAGCTTCCCTCTGCCTACAGGGAAGTTTAGGCAAACTCCATTTTACCACGTCTCCCATATTACTGAGATTCTTGGTTGTCAAGTAGGCGTCTATGTCACTGAAGTCTGGTAAATCTCAAAAGTAAAACGTTAAGGAAAAGAAAAAAAAAAAAAAGCTTGAATCATCTTTATCCCTCTTACTTCAAAGTCCTTTGAAATGAACGAGGAACTCCAATTCTGGTAAACAAATTTTGTGAAGTAAGTCATGCAGGTAATTCTTGCTTCAATGGTACGTTTCCAAGATCACATGTTGACATCCAATCTTTGTGTTGGGAAGCGTTTGTAATAATAAATAGAAATCAATGCTGGAGACGGAAGGGTGCATCAATTATGTTTCTTTTATTTCCCAGATTCTTTTCTATGTCGTGTCTATCTGTCCCTGTGATTTTTTTCCCCGCATTTTAAAGCGTACTGTTGTTTAATTGGCAACACAGATTCTGAGTGCTGATTGAGCCTGAATTGTATTTGACAGAAATAAAAAGCTGGCTTTATTTTACATGAAGTATGAAATATTATCATGGTCCTTGAGTTTGAATAGGGAGATTTTTTTTTTTGGTGTATCATACTTAAAAAGAAATTTCAGAACAGGTATGAAAAATTAAAAAAATAATAAATTAAGCAAAGTCCTGTAGAGCTGCTTGGCCCAGGAAAAGAGAAAAAAAAAAAAAAGCCAAAAGAGCTGAAATAGAAGAAGGGAGGGCAGGGGATATATATCAAAAAGTTTAAAATTGAAAATATTTAGGAAAAAGAGGACCTTCATTTCATTCCCCTAGGAATATGTTCTTTCGTCTATCCTTTATTTACTATAGAGAGGGGGAGTTCAGAACGGCCTGGCAAAGTTGCAGGAGGAAGCTGGTTCGGACGTCTGAGGTGGGCACTTTGCTTAGCTCTCAGGCAGACGGGGCTCACGCTCCTCCACAGACCGTGCAAATTTCATGGCCAGAGTCTCAATTATGAAACGTTGCATGGAGATTTGGGGAGGAGGAAAGGATCATGGATACCATCCTAGTATAACATAGGGATCTCCTTTTCAGAGCGCTTACAATTCCTTTCCCGCCCGTGGTCAATCTAGAGTCTTTAGGAAATTTTATTTGAGCCCACGGGGAGAGAGCGCTGGCTAAGCTGTAATTTCCTATGATTTGAAATATGGCATCTGCAGGCCTCCCGGGTAGGATCCCTCAGCAAAAAACAAAAACAAAAACAAAAACAAAAAACAGGTTTTATCTTTTAAACTTGGCTGAATACCCAGTCATTTTTTAACACAAATTCCCTTTAATACATTTTCCTTTAAAAATACGTCCACGTAATTGTGTGGACACTTTTGGACAGTGGCATATTGGACTATGTTAATTTTTTATTAACATGATATTTTTAGCCTAAATGAAATGTTTCTCCTAGTCCCATTATTTCAAATAATGAATTAAATTAATTAATACAAAAGAATGTTAATGTATTAATATAAATGAGCATTTATGAAAACTAAGACTGAGGTCAAAATGCTAAATCAGAGAACAACAACAACACAAAAAAGTAGAATTTCCCGGAGTAAAAAATCATAGAAATTTAAAGTTCTAAACCTGGGTGATGCTATGGTTCCACCTTTGCCACAATTTTGACAGTGTAGGGAGCCGAAATCCAGAAAGATAAAATGAGGTCCCAAGTTCTCGTGGGTAGTTAATATCAAATCAGTGGCCAGGATCCAAGTCTGTGGATTCCCAGACTGGGCTGGTTCCCACAACAGCATGCTGGAGACAGATCCTGTGGCCGTACGATTAGAGGGGCTACAGTGAGCAAAGAAAGCTTGCCTCTGAGCCTCGGTGTTTACCATCTCTAAAATGGAGACAAGCACACTGTCTTCTATTTCTAAGCATTAAAAACAAGACTTTAGAATTTCACCAAACATTGAATTAATGGGGAAAAAACAAGGGAAGAACAGATGGGATATCATTTATGATAAATGTGGATTCTTTCATCCATCAGTAGGGAATACAAGGCGGGAATGCAGGTTGACCATGGCAATGATCATTCTAGATTATATCTTGGCAAAGTTATGGGGCAGTTATGGCCCATCATCTCTTCTATGAATACACACACACACACACACACACACACACACACACACACACATGCATGTGGATTCTTTCTCAGAGAATTCCTTCTGCCATATAACTATTTTGAATTTCATAAAATGGGACCAGAGTTTGGGGTAAAAGTGTCACTCTTCCCTTGGGAAGAAATTTAAGTCCATATTTCCCCTCGACCCTTGAATTGTAGTGACACAAAACTGTCCTTGATGAATTCTCAAGATATTTGAATCTGTCCAGATAATCAGGCAGTGTGTGTGTGGTGTGCATACGTGTGTGTGTGTGTGTGTGTGCGTGTGTGTGTGTGGTGTGCAAATGAATGTGTGTGCATTTTGGGAGAGGAGGGTGCCTAGTGTGGTTATTGGGCACTTGAGAAAGGAACCAGCGAAGAGGTGACACATAATGGGAGGAGATAGATGTAGGGTAGTTTGACATAGTTTTTTAAAATGAAGTTGAGCCTTGAACAACACAGGTTTGAACTCCCCAGGTCCACCTATATGCAGATTTTTTTCGATAGATACAGTACAGTATTTTCATGTATTTTCTCTTCCTTATGATTTTCTTCATAACATTTTCTTTCCTCTAGCTTATGTTATTGTAAGAATACAGCATAAAAATACATATAATGTACAAAATATGTGTTAATCAACTGTTTGTGTTATCTGTAAGGCTTCGGGTCAACAATGGGCTACTAACAGTTAAGGCTCTGGGGAGTCAAAAGTTACACATCAATTTGCAACTGTGCAGGCAGTGGGTGTATGCAACCCCTCACAATGTTCAAGGTTAACCGTACTTCTTAACTTGGTGACCATGACCACAATCTTAGATAGTGGTCATGGTCAAAATACCTGGGAAATTGACATTGGGTTCAAGGCATGTGTAGTCCCAAGGGCAAATGGAGGACCAAAACTTCTGTGCCTGTTTGGGCTGCTTTGGCAGGTTGGTGACCCCATGGTTCAAAAAACAAATGGATTTCACTAAGATGTCATCAATTTGCAGTCAAATTTACATATTGATATTACTTCTGGTGTTTCTCCATAGGTCTGCTTAGTGATGGTGGTGATGATGATGATGATGATGAAGACGATAGCATTTATACAGTGCTTGTTACGTTCTGAGCACTTTATTACTTGTATTAGACAGGCTTCTTTAGAGAAACAGGACCAGTAGGAGATAAAAGAAGATTTATTATGAGGAATTGGCTCATGTGATTACGGACGCTGAGAAGTCCCACGATTTACCGTCTACAAACTGAAGACCCAGCTGGTGGTGTAATTCAGTACAAGTCCAAAGGGTCAGGGAAGATGAGATGAGAAGTCCCAGCTCAAGCATGCAGCAGGAAGCAAAAAGGGGCAAATCCCTCCTTCTTCTACCTTTTGTTCTATTCAAGCCTTCAATAGATTTGATGATGCCCACCCACACTGGGGATGGCAATCTACTTTACGGAGCCCACCGATTCAAATGCTAATCTCATCTGAAAACATTTTCTAAGACATACCCTAAAATAATGTCTAATCTGGGCACCCCATGGCCAGTCAAGTTGACACATAAAATTAACAATCACAGATATCATCCTCTCCACCACTTGTGATTGATTCTATTACTATTGCTATTTCATAAATGAGGGCATAAAAGTCAGAGACATTGGATAAGTTTATCCAATGTCACCTAATAAGTAAATGATGAGGGTGGGATTCAAACCCAGGGAGTCTGATCTAAAGACAAATGCTTAATCACTACACAGTACTCTCTCTGTTAGGGAAACAGAGATAAATTGTTATTGTGGATGATGAGCAAAGAGAACTGCGTATTCAGTGAATTGTCAGGAAAATTGTTGAATTGGCATGAGGTCAATTCAAATAGATAATGTTCCCAGAACTGTTCACCTGACATCCTCTTCCCTCCCTATATCCTGCATTCGTTGAAAAGATTTTATTCACATTTTCACACTGTCTTACCTCCCTCCCCCTTCTCACTCCATGATAAAGTCAGGGCAAGAAAACGGTTCATGTTTCTTTCAATTGGTACGTTTCTTGACACAAGATAAGAGTTTCTGGCACATATCATTTCTTTGTTGTGGCTGTTAGGAAACTCGGAAGTAAGTTTTGTGCCCATTTCCTATATATTTTTTTTCTTAGACAGCTCTTAGTAAATGATGATGTGTGTTTTGGGGGCTTTTGATGTCTATGGGATCATTTTGTTTTTTTATCTCCATTCCTGTGTGGATGGAAGATAGGGTTGAAGGAATATTTGAATAAATGAACTTCAAATATCCAGAAATACCTTCCAAAAAGTGAATTGGAAAACTATTTTTAAGCCACTTCTTTTTGAGGAAAGCTAGCTAATGAATCTATAAAATATAAATGTCACATTGTGTTTTCTAATTACGATAATATATGTCCATGGTAGAAAGTCTCACCACACAGAGAGAGCCACCACTAGTGTGGGTATTCTATCATGAATTCGTAGCTAATAAAAGTCATGAACTATATATAATTTTGTGTATGTCTGTGTGTCTACGTGTACAACCTACATTTTGGCAAATTTGGGGTCATGTTACGTACTCTTTCAGAACTTGTTTTTACCATGTAACAATATATTCTGAGTATTCCCCACATCATTACATATTCTCCCAATTATTTTCAAACAGTCTTACAACGGGATTCACTTCAGGGCTGACCTCCTATAAGTAAGGGTTCATCTCGTGCATTTAAATGTTTATTTACATGTAGCAACATAATCCATGCAATCTTGCATAAATCCCGCTATGTAATTATGTTCATGGACTATTATTGACGGGATTATTTTTCTTTTCCAGCAAATCTAAGCATATCTTGAATATGGAACATGCATTCTTATAACAACATTATATCAATAATTTCAAACTCAGTTTACAAAACTCTCCTTCCATACCTGAAGTTATTTTCACAGCTTTGGCCATGGGGCCACCGGAGACAAGAGCTATAATTTCTTCTAGGCTTTCATGGGACTCCAAAAGAAACTGAATCCCAGAGATGAGGAGAAACTCTTTATCTGAACTGTGATGTAACCCCACTTCCTCCCTACCCTCTGAGAGCAGTTCTGAAGGCACACGCTTCAATGTTCTTACTTCCTAGCCCTCAGAGAACAGGTGCTACATTCATCACAGTGGTAACTTGTCCAGTGTCTCCTCTCAACCAAGACATATAATTATCTTGGCAGCCCACTCTTACGTCCCTGGGCAAGAGGACCTTTATTCTCTTTACTATCCACTAACTTTAGGACTCTGTTCTCTTTTTAGGTCTTCCTATCCTTTCTAGAAAGTTCCTTCCTATTCCCATAGAGCTTCCCAATGGTCTCTTAGCCCACACAGATTTCCTATGCCACTCCTCCCTATATTAAATTCTTGTTCTACACTCTCATTAGCTTCCAATAATTCTTTATTAGGAAGTATTTATGTTGGTGAAAAGATGTTCAACATCATTCTTCATCAGGGAAATACAAATCAAAACCACAATGAGATACTAACTCACACCTGTAAGAATGACTGAAATTAACAACTTAGGAAACAACAGGTGTTGTTTGGTGAGATAAAGATGTCGGGAAAGGGGAACCCTCTTATACTGTTTGTGGGAATGCAAGCTGGTGCAACCACTCTGGAGAACAGTATGGAACTTCCTCAAAAAGTTAAAAATAGGGGTGCCTGGGTGGCTCAGTCAGTTAAGCATCTGCCTTTGGCTCAGGTCATGATCCCAGGGTCCTGGGATCAAGCCCGGTGTCAGGTTCTCTGCCCAGCAGGAAGCCTGCTTCTCCCTCTCCCTCTGCCTGCCACTCCCCCTGCTTGTGCACTCTCTCTTTCTCTCTGTGTCAAATAAATAAATAAAAATCTTTTTTTTTAAAGTTAAAAATAGAACTACTCTACAACTCAGCAATTGCCCTAATAGGTATTTACCCAAAGAACACAAAAATAGTGATTTGAAGGGGCACATGCAGCCTGATGCATTATCAACAATAGCCAAATTATGGAAAGAGCCCAAATGTCCATCGACTAATGAATGGATAAAGAAGATGTGTGTGTATATATATATATAATGGAATATTACTCAGCCACCTAAAAGAATGAAATCTTGCCATTTGCAACAATGTGGATGAAGCAAGAATGTATTATGCTAAGCAAAATAAGTCAGTCAGAGAAAAATAAATACCATATGATTTCACTCATACATGGAATTTAAGAAACAAAACAGATGAACATAAAGGAAGCAGGGAAAAGAGAAGGAAGCAAACCATAAGAGCCTCTTAACTATAGGAAACAAACTGCAGATTGCTGGAGGGGAAGTTGGTGGGCGGATGGGCTAAATGGGTGTTGGACATTATGGAGGGTACTTGTTGTGATAAGGACTGGGTGTTATATGTAAGCGATGAGTCACTAAATTCCACTCCCAAAACCAATATTACCCTCTATGTTAACTAACTGGAATTTAAATAAAAACTTGAAGCCAACAAACAAAAAGGACGTATTTACGTTGGAAAGCTAGGTTGACAGAGTACTTCAACACCAGCCAGTTGAAGAAGAATCAGAGTTGAAGCCAGGGCATCACTGAAATTTCACTGAGAACAAGCGAGAAGTATGGTTAAAATAAGATTAGTTCACAATATTTCCAAACACAGCTATTATCTTAGACTATTTACATCGGCCTGATATAGCCAATGACTTTCTAAGAACCTCAATGTAAGTCATATGGCATTTTCTGAAAGCACTGGATGTAATGAGAAGTGGGTGGAGAAATCCATTTTGACTTGTAAAGGAATTTTGATATTGGGAGGAAGGACAAAGCCTCATAAAAACTTAGATAAAAAAATTGGAATGCTGCAATGATTGTGATTCTAAGGGAAAAAAAATATCCTGTTGAGTATATTTAATACTTCACAGCCAGAGTCTTTAAGAAGCTTCACCATCTTACATCATTTATTCCTTGGTTTCTTCCACTTCAGGTCAAGATCAGTCAACACCAAAAGGTAGTCCTGATGCCTGGTGCTCACTCTCATGGCCCTGTTGTTCACAAATCTTTCTGATTAATGGACTTTGTTCTTGAAGAGTAGGACCGTGTTTCATCTTCTGTAATCATGTCTATAGGAAAATGCCCACTTGTGCCTATACCCTGGGACCATAGGGATTTTGTCCTTAAATATCATCTAATCAGGGTAACACATTTTTTTTTTCAGTGCTGGAATCCAATTTTCAAATGGAATCTGACACTGAACCTCCAAATAAATGCTAATAAAAGAAGGTCAGTGAAGGATTATTCAACCCACACTTATTCAGGCTCCCTCTCGACCATTCCTTTCTTTTTGGCAACCCTGGAAAGACAGGAATAGAACCATATGCACGGTTCTGTTGATTACAGTGGAGAATGAGTGATCTCATATAACCTCCTAATTTTGCTTGGGAAACTGAGGGTTCAAGAGATGAAGCCACAGAGCAGGAGTAAAGCAACAAGCATTAGATAAAGCTGAGTCTAGAAGTCAGATCTCCTGAAAATACCCATTATGTCTTTCTTTTTTTTTAAAAAGATTTTATTTATTTATTTGACAGAGAGAGAGACAGCCAGAGAGAGAGAGAGGGAACACAAGCAGTGGGAGTGGGAGAGGAAGAAGCAGGCTCCCAGCAGAGCAGGGAGCCCATCGCGGGGCCCTGAGCTGAAGGCAGACGTCCAATGACTGAGCCACCCAGGTGCCCTCCATTATATCTTTCTTTTAAGCAGGAGGGAAAAAAAAAAGAGTCTAAATAGAAAAAATAGAAAACCTTCCTGCAGGATACAACTTTGAGAAGAGTTTACACGTTTTTTTAAAGATTTTATTTATTTATTTGAGAAAGCAAGAGAGAGAGAGAGAGAGAGAGAGAGCGCACAAGTGGGGGAGGGGCAGAAGGAGAGGGAGAAGCAGACTCTCTGCTGAGCAGGGAGACTGACATGGGGCTTGATCCAAGGACCTTGAGATCATGACTTGAGCCAAAGGCAGATGCTTAACCAACTAAGCCACCCAGGCACCCCAAGAGTTTATATGTTTTAAAGTCCATGTAGACATAGGAATGTTAGGTGCTGAGGATTTAAGCCATGAGTCCACATTTCTTAATTTCTCTATTTCCTTTGTACTTCTTGAATGTACCCGTGGATCATATTAGTGGTACCTGAAATCCATAGGCAGATGGCTCTGTTGGGTATTCAATACTATTAACGTTCACTTAGGACTCTGCTACTGATATCATTGTGATGATAGACACGAGCTTGATAAAGATATGGAACAAATGGATGACAATTTTTTTTAAGCATTCTGAAAATGAGAATAGCATCAGATCTCAGAATGTTGCCAAATGTTGTTGTGGACTGTATGGTATCTTCTTCGAACCCATCTTCTCATGGCAGAGGGAAGCCAACCGAAGAGCAGCCCTCTTCTGAAATTCTACCTGAAATACTGAGAGGAACATTAAAAATTTGAAGTGGAATAGGGCTGATAAACAGCAGTTTGTTAGACCTAAATGCTCTTTCTATTTGGGTAAAACGGTGGAGTTCACAAAGATTTCTGGAGTTTCTCATCACAGTCCCTTGTGTCTTTTGCAAGGTGGATAATTAATAATAGTATGTAGCAGAATGAGGGTGGCAGGCCGTCTTCTGTCCCTGGCTGCCTGATTATTACTGTAGGAGGTAGAAATTGGTGGCCTGTTTATTGATAGTTCTACTCGAAGCAAATTATGATTTACTTCCGTTTTATGTGGGAAGGAAAGATCAAGTCAAAGACACAAAGTAGAAATATTGAATCATGGAGTAGGGCTCACGGGCAAAGTCCTAGATTACAGGGGACAGTTGGTGAGAGGAGTAAACATGGAGGGCAAAGGCCTGTCTATAGTTTGTGGTTTCTCTTGAGCTGGAGCAGAAGGGGGAGATTTAGAGACTATTTGTTGTGACAGAAAATCATTTCTGATTGGTTGTGGGGTAGAGAAGTAGAGTTTAGCAGATACGGACAATCTCAAATGAGAAATCTTGACCTGTGTTTCATGGGGCTGTGTGTGCCCGATTAACCGGTTATCACTTCACCCACCCTTACTCCAAGGGAATGCTTTGTCCAATCAAGAAACTAGAGTAAAAATTAGAACTAAGTCCTAGCAAGCTTAGAGGCAATGTAACTAGACAGACGTATAGAAAGTGTCTTTTCTTGAAAAAATTTTCCTAAAAATTGCTGTCTAAAAGCAAAAAACTTGGTTTCTTCCTGCCTCATCTTTATGCTCAAGAAAATCTGGGAGACCAATCTTATTAGTGCAAATGTGTGTAGCAATGGGTGGAGCAAGCTCTCTGTTGTGTTGATGACCCAGTGATGTTCACTGTGGAAGTGTAAATAGGACACATATGAGGCATGGCAGAGACCTTCAAGGGCATTGACCTTGGCATCATGGAGACCTGGGTCCAGGTCCTCTCTTAAGTCCCTTGCAAGTTTTGTGCCTTTAAGTAGGTTATTTAGTTTTTCTCTGCTTCAGTTTCTTTAGCTGTAAACAGGGGGTAATTGTACCGAGTTCATAAAGCTGCCATGGCAAGTACAAGGCATAAGTGAAATAAATACAATATGAAGCTTTCAGGAATGATAGCTGTGGTTACCATATCCCTTATCCCCCAAATCACCTTTCTCGTGATGGCTTTCGCCTATAGCCCTATTTCTAAGTTTGTATGTTGGAAATCACCTTGTTCCTTTAGACAGCTATTTGGAGATGATCTTTTTCTCCCGCAAAATTCTGTGAAGAATAACCTAGGGTCCCTAGATGTGGTACAAGTCCTTTCTTTTATCTGCTCTGATGATCTGCAGATTCTGCGGCAGAGAGAATTTTGAAAAGGAAAGAGCCAGATCCCACTGTGGGCTCTCCCAACAGCTGGGAACCTAAGAGAATTTTGTAGCTTACTGACGCATCTCTAGACATCACTAATCTGTAAAATGGGTAACTTCCAGGTTCCTGCCCCTAAACTAAAGTCTTCAGCTGTAAATTAAGAAAATATAGGGTGCCTGGGTAGCTCAGTTGGTTAAGTGACTGCCTTTGGCTCAGGTCATGATCCTTGAGTCCCAGGACTGAGTCCTGCATTGGGCTCCCTGCTCGGCAGGGAGACTGCTTCTCCCTCTGACCCTCTCCCCTCTCATGCTCTCTCTCTCTCTCTCAAATAAATAAATTAAAAAAAAAAAAGAAAATATAATAATGAACAATCTCTTAACCTGTTAGGTCATCTATGTGGAATCAAGTTTTCTCCTTTCTAATTACATCATGTCTAAGTCTGATATACATATCACTTTATCTCCATGTAGGATAAGGTTTTAGAAAATTATAAACATGTGTTTTTAACTTGCACCCCCACATCCAATTTATTAGAAGTTATTTCTGTCAAGACTTTCTTCAACATACATCCCAAAGCTACCCACTTCTACCCAACAGGGTAGACGAAGTCCCTCCGGACTAGGAGAGGTGTCTTTCACTTGGGCTTCATATTTTCACTCTTGCCTTCCTACAGTCTTACTACCCCCTAGAAGTGGGAGATCTTTAAAAAGGAAATTAGATTTTGTCACTTGCAGACATAAGGACTTCAGATGCTTTTTCACTGTTTTTCATGAGATCTAACCCCCTTATTGCATCTAGAGCTTCACGCGATCTTCCTTTCTACTCACCTTCATTTCCAGTTCTTCCACCACTGACCCTCTTCCCTAGCTGTAGTGAACTCTTGGGTTTCACTAGCACACCAAGCTCTTTTTGGCTCCAGAACTTTGTCTTGTGTCTACCTCTTTCTGTAAAGGGTTTGCATGTTCTCATCTCTCTGAACATTACACCCCAGAGATGGGTTTCTGGAATATTCTATCAAAAATAAGCATCTTATTACTTTCTTTTGGTTTCTTTATATGCTTATCACATCTGCAATTGTATTAAAAATAATAAAAACTTTAATAATTCATTAACCATTGAAGAAACTGAGCTGGTCATAGAAAGCCTCTAGCTTCAGACTGACATGTAGGTAATTTTTCCCCAGCTATATTGAGATAAGTGACATATATAATATTGTGTAAGTTTAAGATGTACTTTGATGATTTGGCAGACATATATAATGCGAAATGTTTATCACAATAAGGTTGGTTAACACGTCCTTCACCTCACATAATTACCATTCTGTTCTTGCTGTTGATATGGTGAGAACATTAAAGCCCTTCTCTCATAGCAACTTTCAAGTACACGATTACAGTGTTGCTAATATAGTTGCCATACTGTGCGTTAGAACCCAGGAACTTATTCTTTTTGTTACTGAAAGTTTATACCTCTTGATTATTGTCTCCCCATTTTCACCACAACAAAGCCCATGGCAACTACCATTCTATTCTCCGTTTCAATAAGTTTGATTTCAGATTCCACGTATAAGTGAGATCATACAATACTTATATTTGTTGGTCTGACTTATTGCACTTAGTAAAAATGCCCTCAAGGTTGTCCCACTGTTGCTACAAATAGTAGAATTTTGTTTATTTTTCATGGTTGAGTAATGTTCTACTCCAAAAACATTCCATTAAAAAATATATATATATATTCCATTTGATATATGTATATTTCATTTATATGTATGTGTGCATATCTATATCTACTCTATCTATCTATCTATCTATCTATCTATCTATCTATCTATCTATCTACCTACAGATTTCCCTTCCTATCTGAAAGTGGAGTGTTCCTGTTAAATCTTTAGTAAGGTGGAATGGTATAAAGGGAAGAACATCTCCAGCTTTCAGCAAGTTTGCATTATATTACTTCACTTTTATGAAAGACCTGCATTAGTGCCTATTTTTGCTAACTGAAAAAAAATTTGAAGAGGATTTTTGCTTTCACAAGAAAAGCTGTTATCATACTAATATGGGTCATTCATAAAAGTAAGGGGGCACAATGAGAACTTTCAGAAAGCTGGGGATACTTGTATACCACATTTTCTTTATCCATTTATCTGTCCACAGACATGTAGCTTGTTTCTGGGACCTAGCTATCATGAATAATGCTTCAACGAACACAGGAGTGAAGACATCAGATATTGATTTCATCTCCTTTGGATACACACCTAAGAGTGGATTTGCTGGATCTATGATAGTGCTATTTTTAATTTTTTAAAGAATCTCCATACTGTTTTCCATAGTGTCTGTACCAGTGTACATTCCCCCCAACAGTGCACAAGGGTTCCCTTTTCTCCCATCCTCCCCAACATTTGTTACATCTTGTCTTTTAATGTTTTAATTGTTATGTTAGTCACCATATAGTACTTCATGAGTTTATGATGTAGTGTTCCATGAGTCATTATTTGTGAATAACACCCAGTGCTCATTGCAATACGTGCCCTCCTTAATACCCATCACTGAGTTACTCCATCCCCCCCCCACTTCCCTATCTGCCACCCTCAGTTTGTTTCCCAGAGTCCATAGTCTCTCATGGTTCATCTCCCTCTCTGATTTCTCCCCCTTCAGTTTTCCCTTCCTTCTCGTAATGTCCTCCATGCTATTCCTTATGTTCCACATATGAGTGAAGCCATATGATAATTGTCTTTCTCAAATTGACTTATTTCACTTAGCATAATCCCCTCCAGTTCCATCCATGTCAATGCAAATGGTGGGTATTCATCCTTTCTGATGACTGAATAATGTTCCATTGTATATATGAACCACATCTTCTTTATCCATTCGTCTGTTGAAGGGCATCTTGGCTCCTTCCACAGTTTGGCTATTGTGGACATTATTGCTATAAACATTGGGGTGCATGTGCCCCTTCTTTTCACTACATCTGTATCTTTGGGATAAATACCTAGTAGTGCAATTGCTGGGTCATAGGGTAGCTCTATTTTTAACCTTTGAGGAACCTCCACACTGTTTTCCAGAGTGGCTGTACCAACTTGTATTCCCACCAACAGTGTAAGAGGTTCCCCTTTCTCCACATCCTCTCCAACATTTGTTGTTTCCTGCCTTGTCAATTTTTGCCATTCTAACTGGAGAAAGGTAGTATCTCAATGTGGTTTTGATTTGGATTTCCCTGATGGCTAGTGGTGTTGAACATTTTTTCATGTGTCTACTAGCCATTTGTATGTCTTCTTTGGAGAAGTGTCTTTTCATGTCTTCTGCCCATTTTTGACTCGATTTTTTGTTTTTTGGGTGTTGAGCTTGAGAAGTTCTTTATAGATCTTGGATACCATCCCTTTACCTGTAATATCAATTGCAAATATCTTCTCCCATTCTGTGGGTTGCCTCTGAGTTTTGTTGACTGTTTCCTTTGCTGTGCAGAAGCTTTTTCCCTTGATGAAGTCCCAAAAGTTCATTTTTGCTTTTGTTTCCCTTGCTTTTGGAGACGTGACATTAAAGAAGTTTCTGTGGCCGATGTCGAAGAGGTTACTGCCTATGCTCTCCTCTAGGATTTTGATGGCTTCCTGACATTGAGTGCTTTCATCCATTTAGAGTTTATCTTTGTGTATGGTGTAAGAGAATAGTCGAGTTTTATTCTTCTGTATATAGCTGTCCAATTTTCCCAGCACCATTTATTGAAGAGACTGTCTTTTTCCATTGGATATTTTTTCCTGATTTGTTGAAGATTAGTTAGTTGACCATTGAGTTGAGGGTCCATATCCAGGCTCTCTATTCTGTTCCATTGATCTATGTGTCTGTTTTGTGCCAATACCATGCTGTCTTGGTGATCACAGCTTTGTAATATAGCTTGAAATCAAGCAACGTGATGCCCCCAGCTTTGTTTTTCTTTTTCAACATTTCCTTGGCTCTTCGGGGTCTTTTCTGGTTCCATACAAATTTAGGATTGTTTATTCCAGCTCTTTGAAAAATGCCATTGGTATTTTGATTGGGATGGCATTGGAAGTATAGATTGCTCTGGGCAGCATAGACGTTTTAACAATGTCTAATCTTCCAATCCATGAGCATAGAATGTTTTCCCATCTTTTTGTGTCTTCCTCAATTTCTTTCATAAGTGTTTGGTAGTTTCTAGAGTCTAGATCCTTTACCTCTTTGGTTAGGTTTATTCCTAGGTATCTTATGGTTTTTGGTGGTATTGTAAATGGAATTGATTCCCTAATTTCTCTTTCTACAGTTACATTGTTAGTGTGTAGAAAAGCAGCTGATTTCTGTGCATTCATATTGTATCCTGCCACGGTATGAGTTCTAGTAATTCGGGGGTGGAGTCTTTTGGGTTTTCCACATAAAGCATTGTGTCATCTGCGAAGAGAGAGAGTTTGACATCTTCTCTGCCAATTTGAATACATTTTATTTCTTTTTGTTGTCTGACTGCTGATGCTAAGATTTCTAGTACTATGTTGAACAATAGTGGTGAGAGTGGGCATCCTTGTCTTGTTCCTGATGTTAAGGGAAAAGCTCTCAGTTTTTCCCCATTGAGAATGATATTTGCTGTGGGCTTTTTGTAGATTGTTTTTATGAAATTGAGGAATGTTCCCTCTTTCCCTACACTCTCAAGAGTTTTAATCAGGAAAGGATGCTGTATTTTGTCAAAAGCTTTTTCTGCATCAATTGAGAGGATAGTATGGTTCTTGTCTTTTCTTTTATTAATGTGTTCTATCACACTGATTGATTTGTGAATGTTGAACCACCCTTTCATCCCAGGAATAAGTTCCACCTGGTCATGATAGATAATCCTTTAAATGTACTGTTGTATCTTATTGGTTAGGATCTTGTTGAGAAATTTGGTATCCATATTCATCAGGGATATTGGTCTGTAATTCTCCTTTTTGATGGGGTCTTTGCCTGGTTTTGGGATCAAGGTAATGTTAATCTCATAGAACAAGTTTGGAAGTTTTCCTTCTGTTTCTATTTTTTGAAAGAGCTTCAGGAGAATAGGTATCATTTCTTCTTTAAATGTTTGGTAGAATTCCCCTGGGAATCCATCAGGCCCTGGACTCTTCTTTTTTGGGAGGTTTTTGATTACCGCTTCAATTTCATTACCAGTTATTGGTCTAGTCAGATTGTCAGTTTCTTCCTGTTTCAGTCTTGCTCGTCTATAGGTTTCCAGCCAGGCATCCATTTCTTCCAGGTTGCTTAATTTATTGGCATATAGTTGCTGATAATAATTTCTAATAATTATTTCTATTTCCTTGGTGTTAGTTGTGATCTCTCCCCCTTTCATTAATAATTTTATTAATTTGCATCCTTTCTCTTTTCTTTTGGATAGGTATGGCCAGAGGTTTATCAATCTTATTAATTCTTTCAAAGAACCAACTTCTAGTTTCATTGATCTGCTCTACTGTTTTCTGGTTTCTATTTCATTGATCTCTGCTCTAATCTTCATTATTTCTCTTCCCCTGCTTGGCTTAGGTTTTATTTGCTGTTCTTTCTCCAGCTACTTTAGGTGCAAGGTTAACTTGTATATTCAGAATTTTTCTACTTTTTTAAGTGAGGCTTGTATTTCCCCATTAGGACTGCCTTTGCAGTGTCCCATAGGTTTTGGACTGATGTGTTTTCACTCTCATTGGTTTCCATAAATTGTTTAAATTCTTCTTTGATTTCCTGGTTAACCCAAACATTCTTAAGCAGGATGGTCTTTAGCTTCCAAGTGTTTGAATTCCTTCTAAATTTTTTCTTGCTATTGAGTTCCAATTTCAAAGCATTGTGGTCTGAGAATATGCAAGGAATAATCTCAATCTTTTGGTATCAGTTGAGACCTGATTTGTGACCCAGTATGTGGTCTATTCTGGAGAAAGTTCCATGTGCATTCTAGAAGACTGAGTATTCTGTTGTTTTAGGGTGGAATGTTCTGTATATATCTATGAAGTCCATCTGTTCCAGTGTGTCATTCAAAGCTCTTGTTTCTTTGTGGATCTTCTGCTTAGATGATCTGTCTATTGCTGAGAGTGGATGTTGAGGTCTCCTGCTATTAAAGTATTATTATCAATATGTTTCTTTATTTTGGTGAACAGTTGGCTTATGTAGTTGGCTGCTCCCATGTTGGGGGCATAGATATTTACAGTAGTTAGATCTTCTTGTTGGATAGATCCCTTATGAATGATATAGTGTCCCTCTATATCTCTTACTACAGTCTTTAGCTTAAAATCTAATTTGTCTCATATGAGAATTGCTACCCCAGCTTTCTTTTGAGGTCCATTGACATGAAAAATTTTTCTCCATTCCCTCACTTTCAGTCTGGAGGCACCTTTAGGGTCAAAATGAGTCTCTTATAGACAGCATATGGATGGGTCATGTCTTTTTATCCAATCTGCAACCCTGTGCCATTTCATGGGAGGATTTAGGCCATTCATGTTGAGAGTGATTGTTGAAAGATATGATTTTAGTGCCATCATGTTGCCTGTGAAGTCCTTGTTTCTATAGATTGTCTCTGTAAATTTCTGCTCTATATTACGCTTGGTGTCTTTCTTCTTTTATAGAACCCCCCCTTAATATTTCTTGCAAGGCCTGGCTTGGTGGTCACATATTCTTTCAGTTTTTATGGTCTTGAAAGCTCCTTGTTTCTCCATCCATTCTGAAAAACAGCCTTGCTGGATAAAGTACCTTTGGCTGTATGTTCTTCTCATTTAGTACCCCAAATATGTCTTGCCAGCCCTTTCTGGCTTGCCAGGTCTCTGTAGACAGGTCTGACATTATTCTGATGTTCCTCCCTCTGTAAGAAATCTCTTCCCTCTCGCCTTTTTCAGGATTGTTTCTTTGAATCTAAGATTTGCAAGTTGTACTTTTATGTGTTGGGTTGTTGGTCTGTCCTCATTGATCTTGGGAGGGGTCCTCTCTGTGTCTTGGACATGAATGCTTGTTTCCTTCCCCAGGTTAGGGAAGTTCTCAGCTATGGTTTGCTCAAATATATCTTCTAGACCTCTCTCTCTCCACCCCCTCAGGGATCCCAATAATTCTGACATTGGAATGTTTCATGGTGTCATTAATCTCTCTCAGTCTGATCTCTTGGGC
The DNA here is from genome assembly GCF_017311325.1 of Ursus maritimus. Classification (NCBI taxonomy): domain Eukaryota; kingdom Metazoa; phylum Chordata; class Mammalia; order Carnivora; family Ursidae; genus Ursus; species Ursus maritimus. Next base: position 11,769,964 of record NW_024425230.1, on the reverse strand, counting down.
TTTAAGCTGTTTTCCCCAGGCCTTCTTGGTTTCCTTCTTTTCTATCATCTTATCTTCTAGCTCACTAATTTGTTCTTTTGCCTCATTTATGCTGGCACTCAGAGTATCCAGTATAGAATGCATTTCATTCACAGCATTTTTATGTTCGGCCTGATTAGATTTCATTTCTGCCCTTAGAGATTCTATATTGTCACTAATATTTTTCTCAAGCCTAGATATTGGCTTCAAAATTGTTACTCTGAAGTCTATCTCTGACATCTTGCTTATATCCATATCCATTAGGTTTGTGGCAGAGGCCATAGTCTCTGATTCTTCTCTTTCTTGGGGGTTCCTCCTCTTAGTCATTCTGTTGGGGGGTGGTTGAAGGAATGTACAGAGTTCAAAGTATTAACCACGACCCAAGCAAGATGCACCTGTTTTATAGGGACCCTAGGGTTGTTGTCCTATTGTTCTCCCAGCCTTTCTTCTGCGGGGGTTGGGGGGGGGCTGCCACAATGTTACTCAGACAACCCTGCTTGGGCAGGGTTACCCTGACCCCTGTTGGGTGGTGGGCTCGGTGAGAACTGGTTTTTTGGGCTTTTGTTGTCTGGCAGCTTTCCCTGGCAGCTTTCTGCATCTCTTCCAAGTGTTAGAGCAGAAGTGACCACATCCAAACCTCTGTCTCAGAACAGAGAAATTGCAGTCTGCTCTTCATTGAGCTCTCCAGGACACAGTCTCCGTTTCTGTCTACGCTGCTAAAAACCACAGCCTCCCTGATTATGCACACCACACAACTCTCCCAGAGGTCAATCCCAGGGCCAGCACATCTCTGCCCTTGGTGCTTCTAAAACTGCGAGGTGCCCCTGGTTCATGTGTGCGTACCCACAGCTCCTGGATCCTGTCAGGGGCTGGACTAAAGTCCTTTCCCCACCACGACCAGTCTGCCAGTCTGTGCCCGGTCCCCAGTGCAGAACACTTTTGCGCTCTGGTGTTATAGCACTTTCCTGGTGCCAACTTATGGCAGCTCCCTCCCCCTTCTGTTTATCTTCTGATATCTACCTGCAGAATCAAGTCTCTGCCCTTCATACCTCAGGACAAATGGTGTTTTTCTGCTTGTAGAGATCCAGATATATATTCTTACATCTCAAGCTGCTGTTGTAGGTGTTCAGAATGGTTTGGTAGACATCCAGCTAAATTCAGGGGACCAGTGGAAATAGGGTCCCCTACTCTGCTGCCATCTTTCTCCTCAGTCTGTTTTTTTTTTAATTTTTTAATTTTTAATTGAAAGTCAGTTAGCCAACATACAATACATCATGAGTTTCTGTTCAATCTTTTTGATAACAGCCCTTCCAACAGAAGTGAGGAGATATCTCATTCTGGTTTTGGTTTGCATTTCCCTGAAGATTATTCATGTTCAGCACCTTTCCATATACCTCCTGGCTATTTGTATATCTTCTTTGGAATAAAATGTGTATTTAGGTCCTCCATCCATTTTTCAGTCTGATTATTGTTATTTTTATTTTATTTATTTACTTTTTTTCTTTGTTATTGAGTTGTATGAGTTCCTTACATAGTTTGGGTATTAACCCCTTATCAGATATATAATTTGAAAGTATTTTCTCCTATTCTGTAGGTGCCCTTTTCCCTTCGTTGATTGTTCTTTTGCTTTGCAGAAGAAGCTTTTAAGCTTAATGTGGTCCCACTTGTTGATTTCTGCTTTTGTTGCTTGTACTTTTGGTGTCATATACCAAAAATCATTACCCACACCAATGTCAAGCTTTCCCCCTATGTTTTCTTCTAGGAGTTCCATGGCTTCAGATCTTACTTTCAAGTCCCTGGTCCATTTTGAGTTAAATTTTGTGAGTGATGTAAGATAGAAAGTCAGTTTTATTCTTCCGGTTTTCCCAACACCATTATTGAAGAGACCATCCTTTCTCCATTAGTATTCTTAGCTCTCTTGTCAAATATTAGCTCTTGATTTTGTTTCATTGGCCTATGTGTCCGTTTTTATCCCAGTACCATACTGTTTTGATAAGTATAGCTTTATAATATAGCCTAAAATTAGGAAGTATGATGCCTCTAACTTTGTTCTTTGTCTGGACTGTTTTAGTATTCATAGTCTTTTGTGGTTCCATGGAAATTTTAGGATTGTTTTTCTATTTCTTTAAAACATTCTGTTGGAATGTTGATAGGGATTTCATTGAATCTATAGATGGCTTTGGGGAGTATGGCCTTTTTAACAATATTAACTCTTCCAATCCATGAATACAGGATATCTTTCCATTTATCTGTGCTTCAATTTTTTTCCTCAATGTCTTATAGATTTTTGGTGGATAGATCATTTACTTCCTTGGTTAAGTTTATTGCTAAGTACTTTATTGCTTTTGAAGCTATTACAAATGGGATTGTTTTCTTTGTCTAGAGATGATGAATTCTCTCAATTTTTGTTTCTTTGGGAAAGTCTTTATCTCACCTTCATTTATGGAGGACAACTTTTCTGGATAACATATTCTTGGTTGGCAGTCTTTTCTCTTAACACTTTGAATATATCATCTTACTTTCTCTTGGTCTATGAGGTTTCTGCTGAAAGGGTTTGCTTGTATGAAGGACACTTTAAAAAAAATCCTGCATTTAAAATTCTTTCTTTGTTTTAGGAAATCTTATTATAATGTGCCTTGGAGAAGATTGTTTTTGATTGAAATTTTGGAGTAAACTGGTAGTGTCATGAACTTGGATGCCCAAAGCTCTCTTCAGATTTGGAATGTTCTTAGCCATTATGTTTTTGTGGGGTGTGTATGTGTGTGTGTGTTTTATTTGTTTGTTTTGTGTGTGTGTGTGTGTATGTGTTTGTTTTTGTTTTTGGGTTTTTTTTTCCCATTATGTCTTTCAATAATAAGCTTTCTACCCTTTTCCCTCCCTTCTCTTTCTGGGACTTCAGTGATGTGTAGATTGTTTCTTGTAATGGTGTTTCATAAGTACTGTAGGCTTTCATCATTCTTTCTCATTCTTTTTCTTTTGCTGTTCTCACTGAACAGTTTCAAATTCTCTGTCTTTGAGCTTATTCTTTCTTCTGCTTGCTCCAGCCAGCTTTCGAAGGTCCCTATTGAATTCTTCAGTTTAGTCGTTGTATTCTTCAGCTGCAAAATTTGTTTGGTTCTTTTGTATGTTTTCTCTCTCTTTTTGAACTTTTCATTTTGTTTTTTGTATTGCTTTCTTGATTTTTAAAGTTGTCTTACGTGGTCTTTTGTAGCTTTTTGAGACTTATTTATAATTCTTTGTTGAACAATTCCTGTATCTCCACTTCTTTCAGGTCAGTTTCTGGAGGCTCGCTGTGGTCTTTTGGTGGAATCATGCCACGTTTCCCTGTTTCTTCATGATCTCTGTAGCCTTGTGTAGGTGTCTGTACATTTGAAGAAGTTGTCATCTCTTCCAGACTTTATGGATTGACTTCAGTAAAGGAAAATCTTCACTTGCAGGTAGAGACATGCTAAAATATGCCATTACTCCAGTCTAGCTGTGTAAGGTAATAAGAGGGGCTGTGTGGCAGCTCTAGATCCAGGGGGGTGCGGTGATTCACTGGCTCAGGCCCCAGGGGTACATAACACTGACAACTACATGGCCCTTGGGGAGTACTGTGGGGATCTGCAGAGACTGCAAAGGCTCTTAGGGTCCTCAACAGCACTTAGGTCCAGTGGCTAGGGCCCAGGGTAGGCCATGGTGGTGGCTGGAATTGGTGGTGCACACACACTCGGCTGTGGGGGTCAGCTGTACGTGTCTGTGTAGTGGCAGAGGCCAGTTGCAAACACAGCACTGCAGGGCCAGAGTAAGCAGTTAGTCCCGAAGCTAACAGCCAGCACACACAACTGTGGGGCTCTGGCTGTTGGTGTTCACAGCTATGATTGTTGTTTCTTGCCATGGCCACATAGTAGTGGAGACTGGAACTGGGAGTCAAGTTGAAGGCATGCAGGTGAACAGCTGGAGGGACTGCTGCTGTTGATCCCAGTGGTGGAAATCAACAACAGTAAATAGGGCTGCATTCACTCACATGAACAGTTGTGTGGGCCCTGAGTGTCAGCATACCCTCCTGGACCTCCTAGGGCACAGTCTTCTCTCAGATGTGTGCATTGCAGTGGAGACCAGTTTTGGTTAGCAGGCTGGGGGCATGCTACTGGATAGCTGGGAGAGGCTAGTTGCAAGTCAGCCTGGTGGTAGAGGCCAGTGACAGGAGATAGGGTTAACCCCAGGCCCATCAGCAGCTTTGAGAGCCTTGGTGTCATGGAGTGGCAAAGCTGCCTGAACTGGCTACTCGTGCAGGTCATGGGTTCCTGCAGGGACAGGGGAGAGAGGAAGGAAGGACTCAGGCAGCTGGTATCAGGGAAAGCAAATACCTATGGGACAAAACCCAGTGAAATCTACATGCTGTCCATAGCAGCTGTGCTGGCCATTCGTTTCTTCAGTGGCAAAAGCTGCTGGGGTCATCTGCAGGGCAGGGGTCATTGGGAACTGTGGCACTCTCACTGCACCCTGATACTGGTAGCCCCTGATTTCCTTCTTTGTTCCTAACCCCCTCTGTGTGGTTCCACTTTGTGATTTCTGGTGGAACCGAGAATGAGACCTTTGTGCTGTGCCCTAGAAGACAGGGGCAGCTGGTTGTTCACCCTTTTCGAGTTTTTTGTCCTGCTATGTCGCCGAAGTTTTTAAAGTGGACTCCAGAGCTCTCCCAGAGCTGTTTTCATGTGTGGATCATGGTCTCATTGTTGATCTTAGTGGAAGGACATGGCTGGGGTTTCCTACTCCACCATCTTGGTGATATCACCCTTATGGGTAACTTTTTATTATATCACCCAAACTATAGATAATTGCTAGCTTACACAAACCACTAAAAGAATAAAGTGGAGAAGTTACAATGATTATTTTATGACGTGAACCCACACAAAGAATTTGCCCAGTAGTGCATAAGAAAAAAAATCACAAACCAATCTCCTATATGAGCATAAAAGTAAAAATTCTAAATAAATACTAGCCAATGGAATTTATCTGTGTGTGTATTGATAAATGTGCATCTATTATTTATTGATCTACCAATCTACCTACCTATCTATCAGAAGAGTGTAAGGGTCTTTGGGTAACATAATCCTAAACTGGTATGAGAAAAAAAATTGCAAAATATGGCGTTTAAAGATGAAAGTTTGTATGTCTTACAAAACAGTCAAAGTGGAAGCTGTGTTTTTAGACAGGTGGCTAAAATCCATCCATCATTTAGAGAACAAGGTTCTCCCCTTCTTGTTGTTCAACGATTCCGCAGGCCAGTGGTTCTCAAACAGTGGTCTATGGACTAGCACGGACTAGCTTCAACATCCTCTATAAATTGGCAGAAATGTAGAATCTCCGGGCCCACCCCAGATGTACTGAATTGCATGTTTTGTGGGCCAGAAATCACTTAAATAAGTTCTCCTGGTGATTCTGCCACCCAGGAAAGTTTGAGAATCCATGGTGCAGGGGGAGGACCAGCAATCTTCTTTTGTCAAAGAACAAATAGTAAATATTTCAGTCTTTGTGTAGTAGGTGTTCTTTGTCACAGCTACTTAACTCTGCTGTTGTAGAATGAAAATAGACATAGATAATGCATAAGCAAATGGAAATTATTGTATTCCAATAAAACTTTATTCATAAAAATAGTGGAGGGTCAAATTTGGGCCTCACCAGAATTTGCTGGATCTGCCCTTGGGCATTGCCCTCAGCTCATGGTCAAAAGCAGGATTTGTTCCTGCTTGTTGAAAGAGATAAGAAAGGAGCTTCAAGATAATGGCTTGGCTTTTAAGCTAATTTGCATGTTGCATATATCCCTTCCCTTTTGTTGACCTGATTTAGTTACATAGACCTATCTAGCTACAACTGAGACTTGGGAATGAATTCTCTAAACTTGAAATTGGATAAGGAAAAAATGAGATAAAAATCAAAAAGAAAAAGATAAGACTACATTTACTTCTAGAAGATGTAAATTGACTACATAGAAAAACCAACAGACTCTACACATTATTAGAATAAGTATAAAGTTTCACTGTTCACTAGATAGAATTAATTATAAATAATAAATTCCTATTTGCCAGACATAACTTCCTATATAATACAATATAAAAATATCCCATTTATAATTGGTAACTTTATGGAAAAATTGTAGAATATTAGTATGGGTTGTAAAAGAAAAATGAATAAATGGAGACATATAACATATTCACATAGAATGTCAACATTATAAAGATTTCCATATTCTTCAACTAATCAACAATTGCATTTCTCATAAGAATCCCAATGAATTTTTTTGTCAGACTGAACAAGCTGATCCTCAAATTTACATGGAGCAGTTAAGGTAATATTTAAGAGCCAATAGGAGTCATTCTTGACAAGATTTTAGTCTCTTATTATAATGATTACAATAGTAAAACATTGTTACAAAAATTGTATATAGAATAATGGAGTCGAACAGTGAGCTTAGAAACATATTCACCCATATATAGAAATATGATCAATAATACAGATGATATTATGAATAAATGGTAAAAAATGGCAACAAATAAATTATTTTAGGACATCAGTTTAGCCATAAAACATCATATCCCTTTTATTTTCCATGTTTGTAGATTTAAAAAACAAACGCAAGAAGCAAAAACTTTAAAATTTTAGAAAAAATTGAGGAGTCTAGCTTTATGATATTGGAGTGTGAGAATTTTTTTGATATGGTAAAAATATACAAATCGTAGATAAATTGGACTGTAATAAAATACAAAAAAATCCTACAACTTTTTTTTAAAGATTTTATTTATTTGTCAAAGAGAAAGAGAGAGCACAAGCAGGGGGAGCAGGAAGCAGAGGGAGAAGCAGGCTCCCCATTGAGCAAGGAACCCATTTCAGGACTCGATCCCAGGACCCTGGGAACAGGACCTGAGACAAAGTCAGATGCTTGACCAACTGAGCTACCCATGCATCCCAAAAAATCCTACTAATTTTCAACAAAAACATTTTATACAAAGTTAAGAGGCACAGTTCACAGCTCAGAAGAGCTCATATTAGTATCAGGAATTGACAAAGAACATCTAAAGCTTAATAAGGAAAACAAGCAACTAGATAGACACTTGATCAAAAGAAATGAACATGTAATTCACGTAAAATAACACACACATAACCAATAATTAACAGAATTGATTTTTAAACTTACTAACACACAGGAAAATACAAGGTAAAATCATTAGACATTATTTAACAGATTGGAAATATTTTGGAGTCTGATAATAAGAATTGGTGAGAATGTGTGGAAATAAATTCACAGATTTCCAGCAAGTGAGTAAATTGGCAGTACCACTTTCAAGAGCAGTCTTACAATATCTAGTGAAATTGAAGATGTCCATACACTTTAATTCACGATTTCCAGTTCTATCAGAAACGAATATTTATGTGTAAGGAGACATATATACTAAGCTTCACTGCAACATAGTTGTACAAAGAAAAATTGAAAAATACCTAAAAGTTCATCAAAGGCAAGTGGACAAATATATCTGTAAGAAGGAATAAGGACTACAACACCAGTGATAATTAGCAATTTAGAACTACATTGATCAATGTAGATTTCTTAAAAGAAACAATAATATTAAGCCAAAAATAATAAAAAAAAATATACAATGATAAAAAAGTTCATGATCAAACACACAATAAAATAGTATATATATTATATTGATATTCACATATGTAAATATGTAAAGAAGGGAAAGTAAAAGTACTTCCCTGAAGATTTTAAATATGGAATTCAGGATAAGACCTAACATCCCAGGTAAGAAATAGAAGGATAAGATAATGTGTTTAGGAAGAAAACATACAGAGTTTCAACTTTATTTGCAAAGTTTTATAATTTAACCCCAGAAACAAATGTAGCAAATGTTAATGAGTATTAAGTTAAAAGCTGTGAGTTAGGTACGCAAATATTCATTATATTCATATTTATAACATTCTAATGAAGTATTTTATATAAATATTTAAAGTTTTTCTTTTTTAAAGTTTTTATTTAAATTCCAGTTACTTCACATAACAGTGTAACATTAGTTTCAGGTGTATAATATAGTGATTCAATGGTTCCATACGTCACCCTGTGCTCATAGCAGAAAGTGCACTCCTCGAAGAAGTAACTTCTCATATTCTCACTTCTATCCCAAGCCACCTCTTCCCAAGAGATAAGAATTAGTCTGTCAGGCTGAGGTGCAGGGGGGAAATTGAGGAAAGGGGCAAGCACCATGTTATTCCTTCCATGTTCAAACTTTCTACATTCATCATCAGCCTACCCCTGCAAACATACACATACCACCTAGGTTCTTCCTTCCCCTTCAATAAAAAACAGAAAGCTCTTTGGTTTTTGGAGAAAGAGTACTCTCTTTGCTAAAGGAGCCAAACTAGAGTTTCAGCCCAACAATGGCAGCTAGTATACACATGGTATTTAATTTGTCCACAGTGTGACTGTCATTTGTCCACAATGTGACTGTTATTAGTGAAGCCAAAAAAAAAAAAGGGTAGAATCTTCTGATACATTGAATCTTCGTTTACTTGACATTTCAATCTTACCAAAATGACAGAATTTTTATCCTGAAAATCAGAGCAAATGTGAGAGAAAACAATCAAGAGAATACATAATCTTTTTCAGAGGAGGGAGCATGGTCAAGAGAGAGGATCACACTACCCTCATGTCACGCTGACCTTTGATCAGGGTCAACTCATCAGTTTCCTCTCTAGTTGCTCAACCAACACTCACCAGGCTCTCTGTTGGCACTTTTCATGCCCACATTTGTAGCCTGCAGGAGCTAAAATGGCTCCTTCCTTTAGGAGGACAAGGTGGGCAGTAGAGAAAATTCTAGAGAAGCATGCTTGGGTACAATCATGAGAAAATTTTCCTTAACTTTTTCATTAAGATTTGATTGCAGAAAATCTTACTCTGCATGGACAGTAAGAATAATTCACTAGTAATTCCACGGAATAATTCCACTCCCCAGCAAACATCTTGAACAAACACACTACCGTATTTCATTAACAAGGCTGTTGGGGAAAATGCAAATATACATTGCTACAGGGACAGATAATATCTTATGAGCAAGGTACCGCTCATCTTTCATTCTGTTCCACCATTGTATAGCTCTATGATCTGTCTCTAATATAAATTTTTTCCCCAGGAAAATACTTTAGTACCTTAAACTGTCCAAAACCCATTTGATGTCTAGACATTCTTTTTCAATCATCAAATAACGAGTCTCTGGGGAAAGACTTTTCCTACTGATGTGCTCAGTAGGTTGTTCCTGACTGGCTGGTTTCTGTCCCGGTAATGCACTCCATCTCACCTGCTCTTTCAAAGACTTCTCAAAGTCACATCTAATTAACACTGGTTCTGGATATCAAAAGGCTTTGTTATGACTTCTTATACTCAATGCAGGCAATTTCTTTAGATCTTTCCGATCTATTAAAAACATTGTCAAAATGACGGAGCCTGATATCTAAAATATGTACATTACTTAAGTGTCTCTTAAGTGTTCCTTAAGTGTCCCTTTGTCTTGTGTTGTTTTGGTATTTTGCACCACTTACTTGCAGTCCGGGCTCTCTGTGACCAGCTCTCCCCTATTTACAAATTATACATACAGAGAACAGAACAGTGGCTGCTGGAAGGGAGGGGGAGGGGATTGGGGGGGTGGGGAAAATGGGTGATGGGGGTCAGAAAGTAAACTTCCATTTATAAAATCAATACATGTTGAAGGGTAATGTACAGCATGGTGACTGTCATCAAGAATATTGTAGTACATACTTGAAAGTTGCCAAGACAATAAATTCAAAGAGTTTTCAGTAGAAGAAAAAAGCTATCTGTAACTTTGTATGGTGATAGCTGGCAACTAGGCTTATTGTGTATACACAATAAGTGTATACAAATATCGAATCATTATGTGGTATACTCAAAACTAATATAATGTTATAAGTCAATTATACCCCAATAAAAAAAATCAAATACTTATTACAATGTAAATTTTCATCACAAGGAGCATATTTTTAAGTCCCTCAGAATCCAATATTAAGGAACCAGATTATATCAGTTTAATATCTTCCACAGAGTTCTTGTTGAAATGTTGTCTTTATGTATCTGAAAATGTCATTACAGTTCTAAAGAAAACTCTGCGGATGTTTGAATTTGAATAGGTTTCTGAGCAAAACTTGGTGAAATGAAATGAGAAAAAACAATTTAAAAGCTTCCTATGAGGAACTCCTTATCCAATCGATCGCATGAATAAACCTGGATTCCTTAAGTATCTTATTAACTATTCCTCATTAATCAGATCTTCAAATCTGTCATTCACATGGCTGCCCTAGTTATCTTTCTAAAACCTAAGTAAGTTGACCTTTCTCCCGTTCATCACAGCCTTCAGGGGCTGACAGATGAAAGAATAACGCTGAAATGCTTTAAAATGACATTGGAGACCTTCCGCAATCTTGTCCCAAGCTCTCGTGGCCTCATCTCCCACCAAATTTTATCTTACCACTTACACTCTCATTTTTACTCAATAGCGTACACACTTATAACGCTGTGCCTGTCCTCACAGTGTTCATAACGTTCCCATATGCAAATGCCACTGATTTATAGTCTTCTGACTGCCTGGGTCACAGTCAGCTCTTCCTTATTTTGCTTCCCCTGTGAAGATGTGTCATCTCTTTGGAGACAAATTTTATTTTACCTCCTGTTTTAGTTACTGGCTTGTGGTCTCCTCTTTGCAAAGTAAATGCTGTGAGAGAAATTAGTCTCTTATTCAGCTTTGTATTCTCCCAGTAGCTGGGACAGTGACATTCAGATAATAGGTCCTCAATGCAGGTTTGTTGAGTCATTCAGAAATGAGACCCCTTACTCAGTTGGAGGGCTGGTTGAAATTGACATCATTTTTTAAAGTGATATTTTATTTTCATGCTTATGCTCTTTCTCCCTCTGTGTGGAAGGATTTGCTATAATGAACTGTCAGGTTATTTATTGCAAAGTTACAGGACTTGACCCAAACTGGGCTGGCATTGACACGATAACCGAAGCACAGAAATGGGTCTAACAGATGGGAATGGGCATAAGATAAATGTATTGTGGTCTCCAAATCAACAGGTATGAGAAGGTGAAACTGTCCTTCAATTTTTAAGAAACTGAGTGGCTAGCTGGTTATCCTTAAGTTCTCATCAACAAACTAATTCTCATAATCTACCTTTTCTCTCTGACTCAATTCCAACTTTACCCCTGGGGTTACAGATGATTTTTTTCACAGCTTCCTTCCCACCAGTGGAAATGGAGTGAGCCCGTTCCAGTTCGTTAAACAGAGGGTAGTCAGTCTGCTGAGCTTAGAGAGCCGTTAAGAATCCTCCCCTGGGGGGCGCCTGGGTGGCACAGCGGTTAAGCGTCTCCCTTCGGCTCAGGGCGTGATCCCGGCGTTGTGGGATCGAGCCCCACGTCGGGCTCCTCCACTGTGAGCCTGCTTCTTCCTCTCCCACTCCCCCTGCTTGTGTTCCCTCTCTCGCTGGCTGTCTCTATCTCTGTCAAATAAATAAATAAAAAATCTTTAAAAAAAAAAAAAAGAATCCTCCCCTGGGAGGCTCCGCTGATCCAATGGAGATTCACCGCTGATTGGTGGAGGAAAATGTTCACCTGCCCTTACAACCTGAGATCACCAGGTTCCCCAATGCTATGAACATGGGAAAACACAATGCTCCCAAATGAATGGAGAGAACACGGTAACTGGCCATGTTCTCTGGTTCTAGATCAGCTGAGTCTCTTCTCTGGTTCGCACACCCACCCACGAAAGCAAACAAACAAAAACACCAACATATCCATAATTGGGCCAATTTTCTCCTTTCACCTGCGGAGACAATGTTAGGTACTTTTTTTTTTTTTCATTCTTTTTTAGCAGGTAGGTGTTTAATTGAATGGAAGAACTTGATACGGTGAGAAAATGAATCCACAGGTGCTAAGTATATATATCTTAGTATATATATCTTGTGGAATCTGGACCACAAGCCATGTAAATGTCCAACTTCTTTTTTTTTTTTTTTTAAAGATTTTATTTATTTATTCGACAGAGATAGAGACAGCCAGCGAGAGAGGGAACACAGCAGGGGAGTGGGAGAGGAAGAAGCAGGCTCATAGCAGAGGAGCCTGATGTGGGGCTTGATCCCATAACGCTGGGATCACGCCCTGAGCCGAAGGCAGACGCTTTAACCGCTGTGCCACCCAGGCGCCCCTGAATGTCCAACTTCTAAGAGATTAGTGAAAATTCTATCAAAGTGATGGTCCATTTCATGCTCCCACAGGAAGGGGGTAACAACAGCCATTTTTTGGCATCCTTGCAAAAATATGTAACTTTCAGATTTTTAATCTTATGCCAATAAAGCAAATAAAGTGCTATTGCATTATTTTTGTTATGATTTTAATTTGCTTTTCTCTGATTACAGATGAAGCTGAGTATGAAATAGCCGTTCATGTTTTTTGTCCTTTGCTTTTGGGATTTTAGGATATATCTCTATCTATCTATATATCTATGTATAACCATCCATAGTATAATCTGTAATGTAAATATATGTAATTTGTATAATATATAATAAATTATATATTAAATAAATATATTAATATATTAAATATACTTATTTATATATTTAAATTACATATTATACTGTATATGATGTTATTCACTTGAAATATATGAATACTTTTTAATACTTTATCACCTGGTAGTATTTTTTAGTTTTGGATATGATGGAAAATATTGCGCATTTTTAACATTTTGGAAGACATTTGATATGTTAATTAGATTATGGTGCTATACATCTTTTATCTTCTTACTGAATTTTTTTTTTATCTGTTTAAACTATCATTTATTAAGAGTAGTATATTACTATGGTGAATTTTCCAAATTCTCATTATGGTTCTGTCATTCTGCCACTCATATCCTGAAGTTATATTGCTAGGTGCTTATGTTATATTCTCTTGTCAAAGATATTATTATATTAGTATTCTTACTACTCTTTTTATCTCTAGTCATCCTTTTCTTTTAAAGTTCAATTTTCTGGGGTGCCTGGGTGGCTTTGGTCGATTAAGTATCTGACTCTTGATTTCAGTTCAGGTCATAATCTCAGGGTTGTGAGCTCAAACCCTATATAGGACTCTGTCTGGGCATGGAGGTTGCTTAAGACTCTCTCCCTCCCCCTACCCCTCCCCCCTAAAAAATTAAATAAATAGAATAAAGTTCAATTTTCTGATTTTAATATATTTCCATCAACTGATTTTTTGGCTTTCACTTGCCTGGTACATTTCTCTCAATCCTTTATTATCATTCTGTCTTTGTCCTTCTTACTTTTATTTTTAAATCTAGACTGTCAATATGTAATTTTTAAAGGAAAATTCCGTCAATTCACATTTATTATGATTACTTATTATTTGGATTTATTTTGTGCTTTGTATTTATCTTACGTTTTCAGCATTCCACTTTTTTCCCCTTTTTTAAGTTTTTCTGAATCAATCTATATCAACATACATTCTTTTATCTCTTCTTCCACTGGTTTAGATAATATAAATCCCCCTTTTTCCCCCCTTACTGGTCCTACTTTCATTTTAACTTGTCAATGTCATTAACAAAGGCCAAGTATTATCAGCCTCCTCAACAAATGTCTCAGAATATTTTAAATTCAATAACCCTCTCTCTTTACTTACATATCCATTCATAATTTTTGTTGTTTCTTTTAGTACCCACATTAGCAATTATTATCATTATTAAACACCAATTTTTAAAATTCACACACATTAATATAATTATAATTCTATATTATGTAATTATATAATGTATATGATTATTATTGTATATTATATTATTGGGTTATATGTTACCATATTCACACACATGCTGTGCTACTCCCTTTTACATCTCTGAATGTCCTTTAGGGCTTACTTTGCTTCATGGGAATTACATTTTTGGTGGCAAACTCTTCCAGTTTTTTTGTCTTTTTGGAAGATTATTTCACTGGATTGGATAATTCCAAATTACATTTATTTACTCCCTGACCTCTAAAATGTAATTCTACATTCTTCACTTTTTCATTTTTATGTTGGAAACTTGTCAGCAAAAATGTCACTTTTAAAAGTAATCCATTGGGGCATCTGGGTGGCACAGCGGTTAAGTGTCTGCCTTCGGCTCAGGGCGTGATCCCGGCGTTCTGGGATCGAGCCCCACATCAGGCTCCTCTGCTGTGAGCCTGCTTCTTCCTCTCCCACTCCCCCTGCTTGTGTTCCCTCTCTCGCTAGCTGTCTCTCTCTGTCAAATAAATAAATAAAATCTTAAAAAAAAAAAAAAGTAATCCATTGTATTTTTTTTTTCTCTCTGAAAGATCTTAAATTCACTCCTTTTTCTGCGGGCTTCTGCAGTTTTACTACAACGTAGCTGGGTGTGGAAATTTATTTATCCTGCTTGGGATTCCCTGAGGTTCAAAAATCTGAGGATTCACGTGTTTAAGTTACTGTGGAAAACCCTCAGACATAATGTCGTGAAATATTGCCTTCCTCTCATTTTCTATATTTTCTCCTTCTAGAGGTATAATTAGACATGTATTTGTTTAGACTCCAGCCACCATATCTCTTTAACATGACTTTTATATTTTTTGTCTCTTTGGAAAGTATTACTGATAATTTCTTCAGATCTATCTTTCCATCTTGATTCTCTCCTTTATTGTATCTAAACTAATATATAAGCAAATCATTGATTTTCTTTTTTTTTTTTAAGATTTTATTTATTTATTTGACAGAGATAGAGACAGCCAGTGAGAAAGGGAACAGAAGCAGGGGGAGTGGGAGAGGAAGAAGCAGGCTCATAGTGGAGGAGCCTGATGTGGGACTCGATCCCATAACGCCGGGATCACGCCCTGAGCCGAAGGCAGACGCTTTAACCGCTGTGCCACCCAGGCGCCCCTTCACTGAGGACTTTTACATGTGTATTGCAAGGAATATTTGTATGTAGCATCTTTTCTTGCAATATTTTTATTCAGCGTTATTATCAGAATAATATTGGCCTCATAGGATGAGTTATGAAGTATTCCCTTCTCTTGTATGTTTTTGGAAGAGTTTGAGAAGTACTTATACAAAGCATTAAAAAAAAAAATCTTCTTAGAATTCACCAGTGAAAACATGTAGTCCTGGCCTTTTCTTTGCTGGGTGTTTTGATTTTGGTTCAGTGTCTTTACTTGCTGTAAGTCTATTCAGATTTTCTGTTTTTTTAAATACTGAGAAAAGTTAACAGTTTATTATAATTTGTTTTACTGAACAATCTAGGAAGTTTGCAGCTATCAACAATTACAGTGCAATTTCAGGTGCAATTCGGAATTCAGTTTTGATAGATCGTATCTAGGAATTTGGAAATTTCATCTGGGTTATACATAATTTTTGATATATATTTGTCTGTAGCACTTCCTTATAATGCTTTTTTATTTCTATAAGACTGTTAGTGATGTCTCCACTTTCCCTCCTGATTTTAATAATTTGTTCAATCTAGCTAAATATTTGTCAATTTCTTGATCTTTTCAAGGAACCAACTTTTGATTTCATTGATTCTATTATCTTTCTACTCTACTTCACTTTTCTCCATTCCAATCTTTATTATTTTATTCCTTCAGCTTGATTTGTATTTAATTTGCTATCATCTTTCTCATTTCTTTAAGTGTGAGGTTAAATCATTGGTATATTGATATAACTTGCTTTCATTTTTGTGTTTACAACTATAAATTTTCCTCTGAACACAGTTTTCATTGTAGCCCAGAAGTTTTGTTATGTTGTCTTTTCCTTTTTATTCATCTAAAATATTTTCTAATTTTCTTTGTGATTTCTTTTTGACCTGTTGCTTGTTTAAGAGGATGTTAACATTCACAAATTTGTGAATTTTCATTTTAAGTTTTCCTTTTGTTATTGATTTCTAACTTTATCCCATTGTCGTTGGAGAAGATATTTTGGATTACTCTGATCATTTTAAAATTCATCAAGACTTATTTTGTGGCCTAACATGGTCTGTCTTGGAGATTATTCTATGTATAGTTAAGAAGACTGTATGTACTGCTGTTGTTGGGTGAAGAATTCTGTATATTTCTGTTAGGTATACCTGGTTTATAGGATTGTTCAAATCTTCTATTTCCTTGTTGAATTTCTATCTGGTTGTTCTACCCATTATCAAAAACCAGTAAATAAAATCCTCAGCTATTATTGTTGAACTGTCTATGTCTCCCTTCAATTATAATTTTTTTTCTTCATATATTTGGGACTTCATTGTGGTGTGCATATAGGCTTATAATAGTTATATATCCTTGATGGATTGATCCTTTTATGTGATATCCTTCTTTTTCTCTTGTAAGAGTGTCTATCTTGAAGATTCTTTTTCTATTAGCATAGCTACACCAGTTCTCCTTCATTTATTTGCATGGAATATCTTTTTTTTTTTTTTTCTCTGCCCTTTGCTGTTCATCTGCCTTTTTCTCTTCATGGTTTTAAATCTAAAATGAGTTTCTTATAGATAACACATGGTTAGATTATGTTTCCAAAATTATTCTGCTAATCTCTGCTTTTTAACTGAATAGTTTTGTCCACTTCCATTTAATAAGCAGATAAGGAAGAACTTACTCCTACCATTTTAGTATTTGTTTCTGTAATGCTAAGACATTATTCCCATGGTTTCATTTAGGTCTTTGTTTATGATTTCTTTTAGCTCTTTGAGTATATTGTAAATTGTTGAGTTGAAGTCTTTGTCCAGTAAATCCAATCACTGGGCTTCCTTAGGGACTGTTTCTAGTAGTTGCGTTTTCCCTGCTGTGCATGGACCATCTTTCTTCTTTATGTCCGTGCCTCATTATTTTTTGATCTGTTGAAATTTAGACATTTGGAAAATTCTAATGTGGCAGCTCTGGAAATTAGATTCTCTCCTTCTCCCAGGCTTTGTTGTTACTGTTTGTTGTAGTTGTTATTTGTGATTTTTTTGAACTAATTTTGTGACGTCTATATTTCTTGTGTGCCACTGATATCTCTGTTTAGTGGTCAGCTGGTAATTTGAAAGAGATTTCCTTAAACACCTGGAGCAAAAAAAAAAATCCCACAAATAAAACTAAATACAAAATACAAAAGCTCTCAGTCTCTGCTGATCAGAGGTGTGTGTGTTGGACCACCCATCAATGCTCAGCCAGGCAGTTAGCCACTTTGCCTTAGCCTTCACTTTCTGCTTGTGCAAATTCCAAAGGTTAACCGGAGATGAAAGTTTAGAGCCTTCTCAAGGCTTTTCAGAACATGTACCCAGCCCCAAGCATACACAAAACCATTTGGATTTCTAGGAATACATGAAAGCATTTCAAAGTCCTTATTCTACAAAGCAACTCATTACCTAGTCTTTCTTCCCAATCCTTTTGGTTTGTTCACTGTTTACCCAACTGTTCTCCCTTGTTCCAGGTGATAGTGGTTAATATATCTGCCTGCAGTTTTTCTTCAACAAATAATCCATGGATAATTGCCCTAGGCCTGAGAGAGTTCTGAGTTAGGCATAATGAAGGCAAGCCCTTTGACCTGGTTCTTCAGGGAGCCACCAGACAGGTCAAAACAACCATAATTCTTGAGAATAAGGTCAATACTGCTTTCTCACATCCTAGGAACCTCTATCAAGAAATTGTGTATTATTATCTTCAAGGCTGACACTGAACTGTGTACTGGGGGATGGTACTGAGGTAAATGAAAATGTCAAAATCTCTAAGAACAAGACTTGGTTGATTTTCTTTCTTTCTTTCTTTCTTTCTTTCTTTCTTTCTTTCTTTCTTCTTTCTTTCTTTCTTTCTTTCTTTCTTTCTTTCTTTTCTTTCTTCCTGTTTCTTTCTCTCTTTCTCTTGATTAAATGTTTCCTTGATTGTTTTAAGCTTTTGATTGGATTCCAAAGTTCCCCTCCCCCCTCAGTGGATTCTGACAGTTATTACCAGATTATTTGTTGTTTTTGTGGAGGTACAGACTTTTGCAGTTCCCTACTCCACTGTTCTTTGCTGGTATCTCAATGAATGTTTTATTATTTTTTGGCTGTTTTAAAAAAATTCCTGAGTGAAAGAATCCATTCCGGGTTATTTTGTTAATAAGAAAAACTGCACCAGACATTTGACAAGATTCAGTTCCATGGAGTGAATAAATTAGGCAAGGACTGCTCCTGACAGAAAAGGAATCTATAAGACTTTGAAGCAGGCTTAGAATCACTCCAAACTGTCTCTCTCTTTAACTAGAAAGACGGACATTAAGTATATGATTTTCATTAGCCAATCAAGTATAATTATCCTAATAAAGAAAAAGTGTTTCTATATTTGTTGCGCTTTGAGAGACTTATGAATTTACCTGTTTAAGTCAGTGCACTTGATGAGAATTTTCTACCAAAGAAATTGCAGTGTGTTCTAATAATTATTTTCCTCGAGTGCATTACAATTTCATCATGTGCTTATGCAGTATTAAGTCAATAGTAAATGCAGAAGAACCATTAAATTTTTATGTTTCAGGAATTTATTTTTCTTTAGGATACATTTAAGTGATAAATTATTTATTGTAAATGGATATTTGGGGAGCTAAGTGCTAATTAGGAAATTTTTTGCAGATTGTTCCTCAATTAGTAGATTAGCATTAATAGAAGTATATTTGAATGATATAAATTTAATGGCTTAATTTCATTAATGTGGTTAAAATAATAAATGCATCAATTCAAAGAACAAAAGGAATTTATTTCCAATAGTGGACATTTCACTGGTGGAAGGAACACTAAGTATTTGAACCTATTTATTCTTTTGATTGATAAATCCACCATATCAAAGTAAGTAAAATAGAAGACCTCACCTCTGGCCACAGAGTTTCACACTGCTAAATTCTGTTTCTGTCCATTCCCTGGAAGATAAAGTTAAGTAAGGCATGCAAGGTGTTGTTTTATTAGGCGGAATATTCTGATGAGAGTTTTGTATCTTAATGGAAGTGTGGTCAGCAGAACTCCAAAGATGTTCTTTAAGATTCCCATCCCATGATTATTTAACCAAACACTAATCTAGATACTACTGTGAGGGACTTCGCAGATGAAAATAAGGTTCTAATCAGCTGAACTTAAATTATAGAGATTATTCTGGATTATAGATTACCTCAATGTAATCATAGGAATCCATAAAAATAGAAGAAGGCAGAAAAATTAGAGAGATGAAGTATAAAAGAGAGGCAGAGGCAAGGTGAGGTAGGTCGGAGAGATTCCAAGCATGAGAAGAACTCTACTTGCCATTATTGCCTTTAATGATGAAAGAAGAGGCCCATGAACTAGAGAATGGGGGGTAGCTTCTAAGAAACTGAGAAGGAGACACGTGACTGGCCAACATGAAAATGAGAGCCTTAGTTCTGTAATCAAATGGGCCTAATTTTTCCCAACAACCTGAGCAAACTTGGAAGCAGATCCATCCTTAAAATCTCCAGAAGGGAATGCAGCCCTACTAATCTCTTGATATCCATCTTGCCAAATTCAGAAGAGAGAACCAGCTCAGCCATGCTATGCCTAGATTTCTAAGCAATAGAACTATGAAATTTTAAACTGCTAAGCTTGTAATCACTTATTATGACAGCAATAGAAAACCAACACAGAAAGCAAGGTAGAACAGACACCATTTAGAAAATACTCATGGCAGGACACCTGAGTGGCTCTGTTGGTTAAGTGTCTGACTCTTGATTTCAGCTCAGGTTATGATCTTGGAGTTGTGAGCTAGAGCCCCATGTTGGGCTTTGCACTCAGTGGGTAGTCTGCTTGAGATTCTCTCTCTCCCTCTTTCTCTCCTCTGCCCCTCCTCCTGTTCTCTCTCTCTCAAATAAACAAATAAGTCTTTTTTAAAAAAGAAAATCTTCATGGCAAGAGGCAAGGATGTTGAAAGTGGAAATGGCATCAAATGCCCAGGTGTGGCAACACCCAGAAGTAGTATCCTGCTGAGATCATTCCTGTGCTTTAACTTCATATGTATTTCTGCTGCATAACCTCCTTTGATCTCTGGCCATTTTTTTATAACTAGTTTTGCCACAAGAATTCCTATTCTGCTTAAGGCTGGAAAGAGTTGGTTTCTGTTGCTTTAATCAAGAAACTTGAAGTGTATAGATGTTGGAAATAGAGAATGGTGTAAGCAGTGGAACTCAATGGTTAATATTGGTATTTGGAAGGATTTATCTTAACTATTTGGAGCTAATATAGTCTTCTAGGCTGGGGATATGGAAGTCCATTGTATATAATGGATTGCCTCTAGCGATTACCTGTAGTCACCTACAGCACTCAGAAGTACTTTCTGAAGCAAATATTGAATGACTATTTTGCTGTTGGTATGAGTGAAAGACAGGAATATGTCAAGGTGGTTGCTGAAAAAGAATGACCATCTCAAATCCTGAAAGATTGTTCAAGACACTAATTGAAATCTAGATACTTTTTTTTTTTTTAGATGAGGGGAAGGGCAGAGGGAGAGGGAGAGAGAAAGAAACTTAAGCAGGCTCCAGGCTGGGCTTGATTTCACAACCCTGAGACCATGACCTGAACCAAAATCAAGAGTCAGTCACTTAACCAGATGAGCCACCCACGTGCTCTGAAATCCAGATACTTTCTTGATCTCATCTCATGCTTCAATAGAGTAGAAGCAGTCAAAGTCTAAGCTTAATGTTTGACTTCAATTACATTATCTACTGAATTCAAAGATTCTCCATATCTTTTATGTCAAAGATAGAAAACTTGATCAGGAAATATTAGAACCCTAATAAGTAAATTGAGGATATATGAGAAAATACAGATTACTTATACTTCTCTTGCGGGACAGAAGAACCTCCACTGAACGGTATTATCAATTAAATTCAAAGCTTCACCAGATTTTAGATTAATAAGACAATCATTGGGAAAATAAAGAATTTAAAGAAGGATACATAAGGGAGATTTAGAGGTCTTGTCATTTCCTTGGAAGCTGAAGTAGCCCTCTTTCCTTGTTGATGAGACTCTGTTGCATGAAAGTGTTTTAAGTAACATTCTTGCCAAAAGTATTTAACTATTAATTATTCCAGAATACTTCTGGAAAAAATTACAAACTCAAACCTTCATAAAAATGTTTTCATAGTAAAAAATATGCTAATGAATTACTAATTCATATTGACCCAAATCTGGGAAATGTGTATAAGGATGGATATTAGCTTTTTTTTTTAGATGAGAGATCATTACTTTTGATTTGATCAAATTAATATGATTCCAGTATGCTAGTCAGATTCCCTGGAAGTGATTTTAATTGTTTTATTGGATGGATGCCGAAAAGCTGAAACCTGGAACTCAAAGGTGATGAAAGACCAGAAAAGCTTTGTCTTAATACATAGAGGAAACCCCTAAGACTTTGGGATTAGAAGACTGCAGTACATTGGTCATGTGTTTTTCTAGATCATTTAATTTAATTATATTCTCCAAGAAATACCAAAAACACTCTTTCTAAGATATTGAGAAAAATATTGTGTCACGAGAGCACCAACATCTATGAAACATGCTTATTAGTAATTTGTTTAGGATTCAAGATGCTTTTGAGAGACTGTACTTGAAATAGGTTTTGGTTTTGGTGGGCAGGAGGATTGCAGAGGAGCAGAAACCAGGTGGTTGCATTTAATCTCCAGAATAAAAAGGCCAGCATGGTAAACAGAATGTCAAGGGTCTTTGACCTTGGTTAACGATTATGAGATCCTCTAAGACAAAGCAGATACAGAGTTATTAGAAGTTTTCCAAATTTCTAAATGCAACTAGGTTATATATGTTGGGAGAGGATAGAGCCTCATGTCTGGTAAGCTTAGGCTAATTCTGAGAAATCATGATACGTATTTGCCACCCTAGACGTAATCTCAACCTCTGAATCAGTTCCTAGACCCAGTTGTCCTTATTTATATATCTATTTATTTATTTATTCATTCATTTATTTAATTTAATTTAAATTTTACTTAGCTAACATCAGTGCAATACTGGTTTTTAGATCCAATTATCCTCAAATGAAATGGAGGCAGATAACATCATGACTTGACCTTGTAATGATATCAAAGTATGTATCGTGATTCTTTCACCAAGTCTTTCTCAAAGGGATATGAAGATATTCACCACGAAAAGGGGAAATACCTAGACTTTTTGTGGATTAGCAGATACTAACCCAATGTTAACACTATTGATCAAAAAAACCCTGAAATACCACTGTGCTCCATTAGAGTGGTAGCTTATGTATATCAGATAATAAGTAGATATTTGGCTTAATGGAGTCCAAAGTCATTCTGTTTTCCTTTCCTAGTTACGCAGTATATATTTGAAATGAGAAAGTCTATATTTGAAATACATTATACACACACACTGGGAAAATCCCCACAAGGTTTGTGACCCATAAATAAAGGTTATTATGGTACCATTGTGTCCCTTGGAACTTCTTTTTCTAAATGAAATAGTAAATTAAGAGTAATACCCCATCCTCCTGAAAGAGATTAGTGCTGCCATCAAAGACTTGAGAGATGCAGGAGTGCTGATTCTTTTTTTTTTTTTAAGATTTATTTATTTATTATATATATAGACAGAGCAAGGGGAGGGACAGAGGGATAGGGAGAGAATCCTCAAGCAGACTCCCTGCTGAGCACAGAGTCCTATATGGAGCTTGATCCCAGGACCCTGAGATCATGACCTGGGCTGAAATCAAGAGTTGGAAGTTTAACAGACTATGCCATCCAGGCACCCCAGGGGTGGTGATTCTTAATATAACTCTACTTATCTCTCTAGTTGCAGAGGTGCAGAAAGCGAGGGACCTCACAGAATGAGCATGAATTATCTTAAATGGAATAGATTTAACTCCAACTGTAGCTGCTGTTCTTGATGTGATTTCGCTGCTGGAGCCATTCAGCACACTCACCGGCACCTGGACTGCATGTGGATTTGGGAATGCATTTCCTCTCTCTCCTAATAAACAGAAGATATTAGCAGAAGTTTGCCTGAACAAACAAGAGCAACATGCCCTCTCTGTCTTGTCTCACGGTGTCAACCATGCCCAAATGAGTTTCCAGGACCCTTGACTGCCTCATCACTTCCAGAGGACAGTTCGCTGCTTGCCCTTCTCCATAGATGATACCATATGGATAGCAGGAGGAGAGAGAGGATTAATAGGCATTTAAATACCTTAGCAGGACACCTGCACGGCATTGGTTTAGAGGTTGATCCCACAAAAATGCAAGGTCTTACCAGCTCAGTGATTTTCTTCTGATCCACGGATGTGGCAATTAGTTTGTCCATGTGGTCAGGACATGCGAAGGGCAAGTTCAGAAACCTGTAACAAAGAGATTTACAGAGGAGGCATGGAACTTTCTGGAAGACCAGATTGTGAGGTTGTTTTGGGCCGCTTACCAAAGGGTCACACCCTCTGCGGAGGGGGTTCTTAATAATCAGTACTGGTTTTCTTGAAATAGCTCTCCTTTGTGCTAGTTACATATTTCAAGTGGCCATGGAACAAGGTTAAATGCTCAAGGTGGCTTAAAAACATGGACTTCCCTTTTACCAAGGTCATTTAGGCTACTCCCGCTAAAGGATGTCCAATTCACCATCCACATAAGTAACATTAAAATACAGACCTATATTACATCTTAGGAGGACCAGCCAGATGTTTTGTAACAAGATAATAACACTGAAACCTTTCTAAGATAGGTTGCCACTTTTCCTCACTGGAAGACGTATTTAATATGGATTTGGACTTGTCTTTGTCCATCAAGCGTCTGCAAGGAATACTATAAAGAGACTTATTTATTACTCTAACATTGTTATGGGTTTCTGCATAACATCACTTCTAAGGGTGGGGGGGACTTGAAGGAAACGAGAAAGGCAAAGGACTACTATATTTTGATTCATTAGCCTTACCGTATTTGCCATAACCCAGAAGTATCTGTCATTACAAGAACTTTGAATGGCCTACTGAAGTCTCTGTAGTAGTTACTGTAACTGAAGTTACAGTGCTACTTTTAAAAATGTTTGCTTCTTATTTCTGTAAGTTTGGGGTCTGCTGGTTTAGAGATATTAGTCCACCAGGGAAAAATATTTCCACCAGGACGTACAACATTTCCATTGCATTGGAAGCTAATACAACCTGGTCATTTTCAGCATCTTATGACTCTAGGAAAAATGGAAACAACAGACATTTTAGCATTGGTTGGTGTGACTGATCCTGGCTGTAAAGAAAAAATAAGATTATTACTTCGTAATGGAGGAGGCTGATTATGGGTGGAACCCATGTGGTCTCTCAAGGCACCTTCTTCTCTTACCTTTTATAATAGTAACATTTGATGGAAAAAATAAAACCATACACTGAAGAGATTATGAAAGGCCTGTCTCCAACAACAATAAAAGTTTGAGTAATCTGCTAGGTTGAAAACAGCAACAACCTCTTGATCAGCTGGGGTGTTGGTTGTAGGTAGATGCAGAACGGGAAATGAGGGAGAGAAGTTGTAAGTAGCAGCTCTGTTTCATGCACAGTTGCCCCAGTGAGGGTAATAACCACTACACATGTCTATTTTTGTTGTGTGGTGAGTACATTTACACACCTCAATTTCCCATTTATTTTCTTCCTCCTTCAGCATTGTATTTGGGCTATGCTACTTACCGGTTGCTTCCAGAACGATGAATTTCAACATGTGATGATGGTGTCTGCATATGAGGAATGAACATCACCCAGGAATCCTGGACTTTGAACAGGTTCAAATTAATTGACAAGACTTTGAGCTGTCTCCCTTTGGGAAAGAGTGAGCATGTTTATTGTGGCATGACTGTCTGATGGGCTGAGTATCCATTTTCTGTTTCCCTTCTGGAGGTGTGAGCAGAGGAAGTAGGATTCAAATAGAGGACAAATAGTGGTGGACCCTTCTGTATCCTGCCTTCTTAGTGTCTGTATGCCTTTTGTAGTTTAGGCAAGGTCCCCACTGTGTCAGTGTTGGTGGGATTCCATTTCAGAAATGAGAAGGACCATGTTGTCTCTCTTCTCACTTCATAGTAGTTGGAATGAGAAGTTTTTGTTAAGATTTATTTTATTTATTCTAGGGGGCAGAGGAGCAGAGAGAGAGGAAGACAGAGAATCCTCAAGCAGATTTCCCACTGAGCACAGAGCCCGAGGTGGGGGGTCCATCCCAGGACCCCAAGGTCATGACCTGAGCCAAAATCAAGAACTGGCTGCTCAACTGACTGAGCCACCCAGGTGCCCCAGAATGAGATTTTTGTCCTAGGCTCAGCTAACTGGGACTCTATATTGAAGGAGTGATGCTGAGATATAGGAGAATTTTAGAAATGGTTTAATTTGGCTTTAGAACTGCTGAGACCCATGGTGGGGTGTTGCAGTCCCAGAAGCTGACTGCCAGAGGCGGTAGGGACAATGCAGTTGGGTTAGGTTCCTGGTCAGAGCCATCCTGTACCTGGTCCTCATGCCTACGTCCCACTTGCCAGCAGCCCCCACGTGACACCAAGACCTTGAGCTCTCTGATGGCCTTTGTGGCCGAGTTAATAGAAGTGGTTTGTGTGCCCTCTGACTCCAGCTGGTAAAACAGTACTACTGGTATTTTGTTAATACTTGTGTAGTTTAATTTTATTTATTTGTTTATTTATTTATCTATTAAAGATTTTCTTTTTAAGTAATCTCTACACCCAATGTGGGGTTCGAACTTATAACCCCAAGATCGAGAGTCACATGCTCCACTGACTGAGCCAGCCAGGCACCCCACTTGTATAGTTTTATATATGTGCATGTTTGTACCTATATGTAGTTATATATATGTATAGTTATATGTATAGATTTATATGTACATAGTCTATATAACAAAATATCAACTTTTTGCTAAGTCATCATAATATTTTTTCATTTTCCTTTCCATTCTTTAGACTGACATTCACTATTGATATTCATGAGAAGATAAAGGCAAGATATTTTTCCTCTAACTGTATTCTTCCCCTGAATGAAGAGCTACTGTTTATTTCACTTAAACAAGTATAAAATTCATTTTAATTCTACCTTTTACAATTAGATTCCTGATATTGATCACGAAGCACCTTTCTGCACGTGACACTGTGTTAAGTACGATGTAGACTGAATGGACAGCCACGGGGACCTCCTCCCCAAGGCAGCTCGCAGCCCATGAGAACTAGCGTGATTATAAATAAACATGAACATCCATAGACCAGGACAGACATGGGGGAAATTAATATTTTTATCTATTTATTTGATATGGAGTACAATGGTTGGGTGTCAGGAGGAAGATTTGGGAAAGAAATAATATTTTTCTATGAGAAAGAAACATGGACCATTTGAGGACTTTTTTTTCCCCCCACCAATAGTCAGCATAATTATTCAACTTGCTGGTAAACTTTACAGATTCAAAATGAGTTCTTCCTCTATTCATTAAGATAGCATCACGAATGCTTGGCATAGACAGCATATGTCTGTGCAGGACAATGTGCTATGTCTGACTGCTAATAAGTCCCTCATGAAGTTGAGTCTTCTGTCTTTATGACATTTGAGCTCCTGGCATACTAATTTTATCTGACACAATACAGTCAGACCCTCCGGATGTGTCTTCGTATTGATCAGTTTCATATAAATAGTTGGTCTTTGTTCCTTTTAAGACGTGATCCTAGAAATAACTGTCGGGCGAATAATGACAGAAAACTGCATTTATTCTCACATTGTTTAACAGATACAGTTTGGGTTGATATTAGAAAATGTTTCGCAATTGAATGTATTGTACCAGCCATTTAAGACTTCAAAAGGAAGTTGAAATAATATTACTACAGCTTTGTGTAAAATTTGACAAAAGTGAGAAATAATTAATATTATCTCTGTTAAATGCCAATTAGGCAGTTACCTGATCTTTATTTTTAAAAAAAATCTAAAATAGATGTGGGACTGTTTGTTGCCCATGGATATTAACTCCTTCATACTTGCCTTTTTTTCCCAGTAAGCCATCTACTTCAAGAGAAGCTGGGCCCTTCTCCAAAGCAAGGAGGAAAATGCTGATCAGTCTAAATTAGCCATGGAGATACAATGACCCTTTGGTCAGTAATTTGTTCAGAAATGAGCTCGTGACATAGCTCTCGCCAGTGAGACTTAAGTAGAGATTCTAAGAAAGTTTCTCTTGCCATTAAAATGGGAAGAAGTTTTCTCCTCTACTACCACTGGAAGTATCTGTGTGAGAATACGGTGCTTGGAACTGTTGCAGACATATTACAACCAACAACAACAACAAAAAAAGTCATGAGGGCAAAGGCCAGTGTGTCAAGATTTGCAGAGCAGGAAGACAAAAAGAACCTGGCTCATGGATTACATCATTAAGGCAGTGAATTATCCCTCAAGCTGCCCTACCCTTGGGCTTATAATTATGTGACATTTCAAAGTCATCATTATGTAAACCACTTTCTGCTAGGTTTTCTGTACTTGCCACTAAAGCATCCTAACTGATTTAATAAATACCTTTATTATCAAAAGAAGACTAAAATTGCTATTCAAGTATATGTAAGTTAGAGGGACACAGTTACAGGGGCAGTATTGATTAGATTCTATTAGGAAAGCAAATCCTCGACAAACTTGAGTACTTTGTATTATTCGTGTATTGTCACGCTACTGCTGAGAATCACAGAGAACACGCTGGAGTGGATAAGGGAAATGGCACATCTTGGTGGAGTCCGCCATGGATGGAGATGGCTTGGATATTGTCATTATTATCATCATCATTAATATAAGCTCTAGTAAGAATCACCCGTGCTCCCTGGACCTCAGTTTTCTTAGCAGCAAAGGGAAGTGATTATATAATTTCGTTTCCTAAAAAATTCCTTCCAGTTCTACATTTTTATCTGCTTTATTTATTTTAAAATCAGATTATGTTTCTTCTAAGACATAATTGATAAAAGTTCCTAGAACCCAGGAAAGATTTTTTTTCATGATTTCCTTTCCTTTCTATGAGATGAAAAGTTATGTACTTTGACACAAGCACTACACCAGGCACTGGGAGTGAAATGCCAGACAACAAAGATGTGACCCAAGCCTTCGCTGATCAATGGAAGAGAATCATTTAAAAATAATTACCAGTATGAACATTCACTGGAATCTAGAGAGTCTGAGAATATATGCCCAGAGAGAGGAACTGGAAGCTGGCCTTTAGGGATATGTAGGATTTACCCATTTGAGGGGTTTGGGGTTTTAGAGAGGGGAACAGCATGGCTGAATGTCCAGTGTAGAGTGAAGGCTGAATACATTTGAGAAACAGAAGGGATTCCAATGGAGTTGGGGCCATGGGGAGACATGCGTAAGATGAAGCTGGATGGAAAGGCAGGGAATGGTCTTAGAATACTGACATATTATGTAACTTCATCACAAAGACAATGGTGATTGTGATTTGGGATATAAAAGGCAAAGTTGGAGGGATCCATGCTTTCATTTTTCCAGACATACTTGTTTTCCTCTCTATTCCAAACATGACTCAGCGACTCTCTGGACATATCCTATCTATCCTTGTGAAATCTATATTGTCAGGACCTCCACTTCCAGGACTAAGTGACATTACATAAGAGGTTCACTTTTTGGCAGAAGAAATCAAAGTGGAATGAAGAGGAATGGTCGAGATAAATATTTTCTAGGTGATTGAATGTCCATCATCTGTTTTTAGTATGGTAATGACTAGACAACCAGATGGAACAAGCCAAGTTGATCAGAGGAAAGAGCAGTATACTGCCATCTAAGCTTTTAACACATTTGAAGACTATTAATAAGTTTAGATAACTGCTCACATCCGTACTCTGCAGCCATTGCCTGGCTTAGGAATTGGAATCAGTACAATCAATAAGAACATCCAAATACTTTCTTATACTAGTCATGTTGACTTATTATTATCCCAGATGAGACCTCATTGAATTTGAATGTAGATCCATCTATTAAAACAATGTGTCAACTTTTATATGGATGCAACATAATATCTCATATTTTACAGCATTCAGAAATCAAATCTTAATAAGATTCCAATATTATTTTTTTTACTTGGAAATATTTCCTATACATAATTTATTTTAATTTTTGAGATTATATTTTATTTTTATTTTTTTCTTAAGATTTTCATTAGGAATTCTGGATATTGGTATTTATATTCTTCATAAAAAGCATCTATGATTCAAGCCTTGCAATTCACTTATTCTCATTAGAGTAGTGAATTTTTTTTACGCATTTGCATATATTAATTTATTTAATCCTCCCCGTAGCCCTTTATTTTTTTTAATGTTTTTTTATTATATTATGTTAGTCACCATACAGTACATCCCTGGTTTTTGATGTAAAGTTCGATGATTCATTAGTTGCGTATAACACCCAGTGCACCATGCAATACGTGCCCTCCTTACTACCCATCACCAGTCTATCCCATTCCCCCACCCCCCTCCCCTCTGAAGCCCTCAGTTTGTTTCTCAGAGTCCATAGTCTCTCATGCTTCATTCCCCCTTCTGACTTCCCCCCTTTCTTCTCTTACCGATCTTTCTAGTTCTTATGTTCCATAGATGAGAGAAATCATATGATAATTGTCTTTCCCTGCTTGACTTATTTCACTTAACATTATCTCCTCCAGTGCCGTCCATGTTGCAGCAAATGTTGAGAACTCGTTCTTTCTGATAGCTGAGTAATATTCCATTGTATATATGGACCAGTCATCTGTTGAAGGGCATCTTGTTTCCTTTCATGATTTAGCTATTGTGGACAATGCTGCTATGAACATTGGGGTGCATATGGCCCTTCTCTTCACTACGTCCGTATCTTTGGGATAAATACCCAGTAGTGCAATGGCTGGGTCATAGGGTAGCTCAATTTTTAACTTTTTAAGGGACCTCCACACTGTTTTTCAGAGTGGCTGTACCAACTTGCATTCCCACCAACAATGTAGGAGGGATCCCCTTTCTCACATCCTCTCCAGCAATTGTTTCTTGCCTTGTCAATTTTTGCCATTCTAACTGGCATAAGGTGGTATCTTAGTGTGGTTTTGATTTGAATTTCCCTCATGGCTAATGATTTTGAACATTTTTTCATGTGTCTGTTAGCCATTTGTACGTCATCATTGGAAAAGTGTCTGTTCATATCTTCTGCCCATTTTATGATTTGTTTATTTGTTTCTCGCGTATTGAGTTTGAGAAGTTCTTTGTAGATCTTGGATACCAGTCTTTTATCTGTAGCATCATTTGCAAATATATTCTCCCATTCCGTGGGCTGCCTCTTAGTTTTTCTGACTGTTTCCTTGGCTGTGCAGAAACTTTTAATCTTGATGAAGTCCCATAAATTCATTTTATCTTTTGTTTCTCTTGCCTTTGGCGATGTGTCATGAAAAAGGTTGCTTTGGCCGATGTCGTAGAGGTTGCTGCCTATGTTCTCCTCTAGAATTTTGATGGATTCCTGTCTCACATCGAGGTCTTTCATCCATTTGGAGTTTATTTTTGTGTATGGTGTGAGAGAGTGGTCAAGTTTCATTCTTTTGCATGTAGCTGTCCAATTTTCCCAGCACCATTTATTAAAGAGACTGTCTTTTTCCCACCGGATGTTTTTTCCTGCTTTATCAAATATTAGTTGCCCAAAGAGCCGAGGGTCCATTTCTGGGCTCTCTATTCTGTTCCATTGGTCTATGTGTCTGTTTTTGTGCCAGTACCATGCTGTCTTTGTGATCACAGCTTTGTAGTACAGCTCGAAATCCGGCATTGTGATGCCCCCAGCTTTGTTTTTCCTTTTCAACAGTTCCTTGGAGATTCGGGGCCTTTTCTGTTTCCATACAAATTTAAGGACTATTTGTTCCAGTTCTTTGAAAAATGTCCTCGGTATTTTGATCGGGATAGCATTGAAAGTGTAGATTGCTCTGGGTAGCATGGACATTTTAACTATGTTAATTCTTCCGATCCATGAGCATGGAATATCTTTCCATCTTTTTATGTCTTCCTCAATGTCTTTCAAGAGTGATTTATAGTTTCTAGAATATAGGTCCTTTACGTCTCTGGTTAAGTTAATTCCAAGGTAACGTATGGTTTTTGGTGCTATTGTAAATGGGATGGATTCCCTAATTTCTCTTTCTTCGGTCTCGTTATTCGTGTATAGAAATGCAACTGATTTCTGAGCATTGATTTTGTATCCCGCCACGTTACTGAATTGCTCTATAACTTCTAATAGTTTGGGAGTGGCTTCTTTTGGGTTTTCCATATAGAGTATCATGTCATCTGCAAAGAGAGACATTTTGACTTCTTCTTTGCCAATTTGAATACCTTTGATCCCTTTTTGTCGTCTGATTGCTGTTGCAAGGACTTCTAGTACTATGTTGAATAATAGTGGCGAGAGTGGGCATCCTTGTCGAGTTCCTGATCTTAAGGGAAAGGCTTCCAGCTTTTCCCCATTGAGAATAATATTTGCAGTAGGCTTTTCATAGATGGCTTTTATGAGATTGAGAAATGTACCTTCTATTCCTACACTCTGAAGGGTTTTAATCAGGAAAGGATGCTGTATTTTGTCAAATGCTTTTTCGGCATCGATTGAGAGGATCATATGGTTCCTGAGTCTTTTCTTGTTGATATGATGTATCACGCTGATTGATTTGCGAATATTGAACCACGCTTGCATCCCAGGTATGAATCCCACTTGATCGTGATGGATAATCCTTTTAATGTACTGTTGGATTCTATTAGCAAGTATCTTGTTGAGGATTTTGGCGTCCATATTCATTAGGGAAATCGGTCTGTAATTCTCCTTTTTGAGGGGGTCTTTGCCTGGTTTGGGGATCAAGGTAATATTGGCCTCATAGAATGAGTTTGGTAGCTTTCCTTCTGTTTCTATTTTTTGAAATAGCTTTAGGAGAATAGGTATTATTTCTTCTTTGAATGTTTGGTAGAATTCCCCAGGAAAACCGTCCGGGCCTGGAGTTTTGTTATTTGGAAGGTTGTTTATCACTGACTCAATTTCTTCATAATTAATTGGCCTGTTTAAGGAATCAATTTCTTCCGGTTTCAATCTTGGTAGTTTATAGGTTTCCAGGAAGGATTCCATCTCTTCCAGATTGCTTAGTTTATTGGCATATAGCTGTTGATAAAAATTTCTAATAATCCTTCCAATTTCAATGGTGTTCGTCGTGACCTCTCCTTTTTCATTCATAATTTTAATAATCTGGGTCCTTTCTCTTTTCTTTTGGATAAGTCTTGCCAGTGGTCTGTCAATTTTATTGATTCTCTCAAAGAACCAGCTTCTAGTCCTGTTGATCTGCTCTACTGTACTTCTGGTTTCTGCTTGATTGATTTCAGCTCTAATTTTGGTCAACTGCTTCCTCGTGCGTGGATTAGGCCTGTCCCTCTGTTGCTGTTCCAGCTTCTTGAGGTGAGAATATAAAAACTGCATTTTAGATTTTTCTATTCTTTTGAGTGAGGCTTGGATGGCTATGTATTTCCCCCTT
Organism: Ursus maritimus; assembly: GCF_017311325.1. Taxonomy (NCBI): domain Eukaryota; kingdom Metazoa; phylum Chordata; class Mammalia; order Carnivora; family Ursidae; genus Ursus; species Ursus maritimus. The sequence goes on along the minus strand of NW_024425230.1, from coordinate 11,737,425 downwards.
AGGACTGCCTTTGCAGTATCCCATAGGTTTTGGACTGTTGTATTTTCATTCTCATTGGTCTCCATAAATTGTTTAATTTGATTTTTGATTTCCTGGTTTATCGAGTCATTCCTGAGCAGGATGGTTCTTAGTCTCCAAGTGTTTGAGTTTCTTCCAAATTTTTCCTTGTGGTTGAGTTCCAATTTCAGAGCGTTGTGGTCTGAGAATATGCAGGGGATAATTTCAATCTTTTGGTATCGGTTGAGACCTGTTTTGTGTCCCAGAACATGGTCTATTCTTGAGAATGTTCCATGGGCATTAGAATAGAATGAGTATTCTTTGGTTCTGGGGTGTAGTGTTCTATATATATCTATGAGGTCCAACTCGTCGAGTATGGCATTCAAAGCCTTTGATTCTTTGCTTAGTTTTTGCCAGGGTGTTCTGTCTATTTCTGAGAGTGGAGTGTTGAGGTCCCCTACTATTAATGTATTTTTATTTATATGTCTCTTTATTCTGGTTAAGAGTTGGCTTGTGTATCTTGCTGCTCCCCTGTTGGGGGCATATATATTTATAATTGTCATATCCACTTGTTGAATACTTCCCTTAAGAATAATATAGTGCCCTTCTGCATCTCTAACTATAGTCTGTAGTTTAAAATCCAATTTATCTGATATGAGAATTGCTACCCCAGCTTTCTTTTGAGGTCCATTTGCATGAAAGATGGTACTCCATCCCCTTACTCTCAGTCTGAATGCATCTTTGGGTTCGAAATGAGTCTCTTGTAGACAGCAAATGGATGGGTCATTTCTTTTTATCCAATCTGCAACCCTGTGGCGTTTTATGGGATGGTTCAAACCATTTACATTAAGACTGATTACTGAGAGATATGATTTTAATGTTGCCATGTTGCCAGTAAAGTCTTTGTTTGTATTGGCTGTGACTTTCTGTTCTGTATCACTCTTGGGGCCTTTTTACTTTTATAGAACCCCCCGTAATATCTCCTGTAGGGCTGGTTTCGTGGTTACAAAATTGGTTAGTGACTGGCGATTCTGAAATGTCTTTATTTCTCCATCAATTCTGAATGACAGCCTTGCTGGATAAAGGATCCTTGGCTGCATGTTTTTCTCTGAAAGAGCTTTAAATATGCTCCCCCAACCCTTTCTCTCATTCCAGGTCTGTGTAGACAGGTCTGACGTAATTCTGATACCTTTGCCTTGGTACGTGAGAAATTTCTTTGCCCTGGCCGCTTTCAATACTGTATCCTTGGATCTAATATTTGCGAATTGCACTATGACGTGACGTGGCGTAGGTTTGTCGTGGTTGAGCTTGGGAGGGGTCCTCTCTGCCTCTTGGACACGAATGTTTGTTTCCCTTGCTAGATTAGGGAAGTTTTCAGCTACAATTTGTTCAAATATCTCTTCTAGACCTCTGTTTTTCTCCACCCCCTCGGGGATGCCGATGATTCTAACATTGGATCGTTTCATTGAGTCAGTAATCTCCCGTAACCTACATTCGTGGGCGTGGATTTTTTTAAGACCATCTTCTATTTTCATTTTTTCCTCTATTAACCCATCCTCCAATTCACTAACCCGTTCCTCTGCTTCTGCGACCCTGGCCGTCAGAGCCTCTAGTTTTGCCTGCATTTGGCTCATAGAATTTTTAATTTCTGTCAGATTCGCTCTCATTTCTGTCCTTAGGGATGTCCAGATTCTATTTTAGCTTTTTCTTCTACTAACCCATCCTCCAATTCTCTAATATGTTCTTCTGCCTCATTCACCCTGGCCGTCAGAGCCTCTAGTTTTGACTGCATTTGGCTCATAGAATTTTTAATTTCTGCCAAATTAGCTCTCATTTCTGCCCTTAGAGATTCTACATTCTCATTAACATTTCGTTAATACTTTTTTCAAGTCTACACATCATCTTGACCATTGTTACTCTGAATTCCATTTCTGATAATTTGGTCATATCCATATCCATTAGTTCTGTTGCAGAGGTCACAGACTCATTGTCTTTTCTCTGCTGGGAGGGACTTCTCCTTCTTGTCATTCTGATGAGGACAGGTTGCGGGGTTGTCCAGAACAAGGACAACAAGGTGGGTCCCAGGCCGTGCCCCTTGTTTTATAGGGATCTTAGGGATGTGGGCTTCTTCTTTAAAGATTTTATTTATTTATTTATGTGGCAGCCAACCAGCGAGAGAGGGAACAGAAGCAGGGGAGTGGGAGAGGAAGAAGCAGGCTCCCAGCGGAGGAGCCCGATGAGGGACTCCTTTCCGGAACGCCGGGATCACGCCCTAAGCCGAAGGCAGGCGCTCAATGACTGCGCCACCCAGGCGCCCGGGTTGTGGGCTTCTTGATTTTTCAGCCTGCCTTCTGGGGGAGGGGCCTGCCGCGCTGATACTCAGGCAGCCATGTTTGGGTAGAGTCTCGGCGTCCCCTGCGAGGGGGGATGGGGATGGGCACGCTGTGAGCCGGTATTTCCAGGCTTTTGTTCTGTGGTGGCTTTTCCTGGCGGTTTGCTGTGCCTCTTCTGAGAGGAGAGCACAAGTGGCCGAATCTCAGCCTCTGTCTCAGAACAGAGGGATCGCGGACCGTTCTCCACTGATGTTCTGGCCACTTTAACTCTGTTTCTGTTGGTGTTGCTCAACCCTGCAGCGTCCCGGGATGTGCGCCCCACACCCGGCGTCCCAGCCCTCACTTCCAGGGCCAGCACGTCTCTGTCCTTTGTGTTTCTAACACCACCAGCCACCCCCGCGCGCTCCTGGACCTCCTGGTCTCAGTCTGGATCCAGTGAACGCACCAGAGCTCCGTTTCAGTCTGGAGGTGCGCGCTTCCCGGTTCCCGGTCTCAGTCTGAATCCAGTGAGCACACTGGGATTCCGGAGTTCCGCAAGATGCCTGGTGGCGTGCGCTCCCAGCTCCTGGTCTCAGTCTGCTCTTTCGCGGGTGCTGGTCCGGGAGTCCTCCCGCTCTCTCGTGCAGGTGGCTATTGCTTCCTGGAGCCCAAATGCGGTGGCTCCCTCCCCCTTCCATTTATCTTCCGATATCTGTGCGTGGTTTCAAGGCTCCCCGCTTCGTACCTCAATACTCAGCGCTGGAGATGTTCAGTTGTAGAGATCCAGATGTATCTTCCTGCGTCTCCGGCTGATTCCATGGATGTTCAGGCTGGTCTGCTACCTATCCAACTCGACTCAGGGGACCGGCTGAAGAAGGGGTCCCCTACTCCTCCGCCATCTTAATCTCCTCCCTGAGTAGTGAATTTTTGAGTATGTCTTTCCCTTAAGTGTAAGTGTTTGTTTTGATAACTATTGGTTCTGTGGCATATACTCTGGTACCTGTATATTTTTCAGCTTGGCATCCATGTTTTTCAAGGAAAAAATGAGGAGCATGACAATTTTTCAAGTTCTAAAAACTGATATAAGGAATACCTGTGACATTCCAAAATACAGTGTAATTTTTTTTTCTGCACTAGCCATGACGTGCTTGGATCTATTTTAAAAATCAGCAGCGTAGATTAAAAAATTGGGATATGTTGGAGCATTACCTTCATGCAGACCAAACCTGATACCAAATATAATAGGAAGAGCTGAACAAAACCAGGCAACAGCAAAAGCTCTGTTGAAGTGTTGGAGAGCTACCAAAGCAGGTAACACTTGGATGCCAGGATGCAGTTAAAGAGGGAAATGCATAGCAGTGAGCCTGACATTCTGTGCCTCTTTGCCACTTAAGTCATATGACAATTAATAAGTGACACAGGTCCAAGAACCTACAAAGTGAAGTGGCAAGTAGCAGAAAGAAACAAGGACTCTGAGCAGAGATTTGGAAGTTGTATAGGATAAAGGAGACAGAATCTTGGAGTTCCATGCTACCCAGGCAACCAGGACATGAGAGACCAAGATGCCAGAAATAATTAAGTATGTTTAGTTGAGCTTTTTATTCTGTTCCATGTTTCCCATGAAGACATTTGCTGATTCAGAACTAAGAAGATAAGAAGTCAAATTAGAAGTAGGAGTTAATAGTCTAGGAATTCAAACAGAGATTAAGGAAATCTCATTAAATTGAGGAGATAAAATTGACGTTAGAAATCTTTAGGAAGTGAGGCCATGATAAATAGCCAGAGCTCCAGTTAGGAACATCAGAGGATTATACCTTAGAAGTAAGAGCTTTCTTGTCTAATCAGTAACCACAAGCTACAATGAGGCTATTGGCATGTAAAGTGTCCCAGTCCAAATTCAGATCAACTCTAAGTGTAAAATACACACCAGACACTGAAGCCTTATTATAAAAAGAATGCTAATATCCCATTAATAAATTTATAATAATAGCACTTTGAAATAATTATATTTTGGGGTATTGGGTTAAATAAAGTAAACAGTAAAATTACTGTCCTCTTTTGCTTTCTACTTTCTAAATGTGCTATTGGATAATTTGAAATGATAAAGTGGCTCACGTTACATTTTTATTGAATAGCATTTTGGAAAAATGATTCAGATATAAGTGAGCTCTCAAAAAGATTATAAGTGAGGGGTGCCTGGGTGGCACAGTGGTTAAGCGTCTGCCTTTGGCTCAGGGTGTGATCCCGGAGTTCTGGGGTCGAGCCCCACATCGGGCTCCTCCGCTGGGAGCCTGCTTCTTCCTCTCCCACTCCCCCTGCTTGTGTTCCCTCTCTCGCTGGCTGTCTCTATCTCTGTCAAATAAATAAATAAAATCTTAAAAAAAAAAAGATTATAAGTGAGGTTTCAGCTTGATTATTGCCAAGTAGATTGAAGATGATCTGCTCCTTTGCTAACTGCCTTCAAGAAAGCAAAAGAAAATATTCTCTGGAGAGTGGTGACTACGGCCAAAACCTTAGAAAACTGTTGTATATATTTTTTAAACTTGGCATTTAATCAACAAGTATCAGGTCTACTAGAAGGTAAGACTAAATAATTATTAAGCAACTGAAAAAGAAAAAAAAAGACAATAAAAATAGACCCATAGGGGATTCAGATACTGACATTGTCAGACATAGGCTAAAATAAATGCTATTAGTATGTTTAAGAAACTAGATGCCAACATGGATAATTTCACCCAGTAATCTAGAATGAAAAAAATCAAAGAGAAAGCCTAGTACTGAAAAATAAAATAAACAAATTTAAAAAAATGAATAAATGGTCTTAAAAGCATATTAGACACAGAAAAAGATAAGAACAGTTAACTGAAAGCCAATTTACTAGAAGAGATCCATACAAAAGCAGAGACAGAAGAAGTGCGAAATACATAAAAGAACACAAGCATATTTGTAATGCAATGAAAAGTTAGAATATTCCACAATTTAAATACCATAAAAGAAGGAGGGACTATCCAGAAGTGATATTTGAAGTGGTATTGGACAAGAATTTTCTAGAAATGGTGAAAAGCCTCAAGCCCCCAATTTTAATATATATAAACATAGAACAGGATAAATACAAAGAATTGCATATAAGCATACCAACGGTAAAATAGTAACAATCAAAAACTTGGAGACAAATCTCAAAAGCAGCTAAAGAAAAGCGATGTATTACTTCAGAATATAAGCAGTAAGGCTGACAATTGACTTTACAAGAGAAATTATGGGAAAGAGAAGAAAATGGAATGGCGTATTTAAGGTGTTTAACTACTAATCTAGAATGCCATCCACTAATAGTCTTCAAAGATGAAGGTGCCAGATATCTTGACACACACTCACCTGAGCGAATTTATTTCCAGCAACTCACACTTAAAATAAATGATGAAAGGAAGCAATTTAGGGAAAAAAATAGATTAAGACAAGAAAACGAAGGGGAAAAAATGAAGAGCAATAAAAATAGACATTAATAGTCAAATATGTACATATATTTAAGTATACTTTGAATATATGCTGCTACTGCTACTACTACTACTAATTAATAATAATAATAATGTATTCTTTGAAGGGTGTTGAGCTTTCCAGAAAGTGATGAGGGTTAATTTATATTAGACACTAGAATCAAGGATGTATGTGGTATCTCTATGGTAAAAAAAAAATGAAAGAAAGGGGAATATTTAACGAACAAATGAATAGAGAAGAAAAATGGAATGAAAAGGGAAAAAAATAATAAGATGATAAATTTAAATTCAAATATATCAATAGTAACAAACTATATCAAATATAAATAGATGAAAGGATGAAAAGATTGGATAAATCTAATGAAAAGATTAGATAACTCTTAAAAGATAGGATGATTTTCTGACAAAGATTATCAGACTGCATAAAACAAGTAGAAAATTATACATACATATGCATATAGATATGAAAAATACAGGTGATGTATACGACTTTCTTTATATGTCATATATGTATATGATATATAAGTATATATTTTAGAAAGTTTAGGAAATTAAAATGGAAAACTTAAGCCATGCAATAATTACACAAAAGAATGCAAATGTCCAATTATAATAGCAGGTAATGTAGACTTTAAGGCAAAAATGTTTAATAATGATAAAATTTCAATCTAACAGGATGACATAAAAATTCTAAATTTATATGCACCTAAAACTAGAACCTTAAAAGAGAGAGAGAGAGATTGATAAGACGAATAGGAGAAATAAATAATTTATGATTATTGTGTGATTTAAACTACCTCGTTCAGCAACTAAAAGAAGAACCAGACAAAAATTAGTTAAGAGTATAGATGATTTCAATCACATGATTATCAAAATTGACTTTATTTACATACATAGAAATCTGCATTCAATAACTTAAGACCATATGCTGAGCCATATGGTCTTGACAAATTTCTAAGGATTGAAATCACAGAAAGTATATTCTCTAACCACAATGTAATTACAGTAACAATCAATAGAAACAGAAAACAGAAAAGCTCTGACACTTGAAATTTATCAATATATTTCTAAAGCACTCAGAATGGGTATTAGAATGTATTTTCTGCTGAATGACCATGAACGTGCACTTTTCAAGACACATGGGATGCAACATAAGTAGTGTGTACTGGGAAGTGACAGTCTTGAAAGCATACATTAGAAAAAAAGAATGACTGAAAAATCCCTGACCTACGTGACTTCTAAAGAAGTTGGAAACAGAAGTGCAAATTAAACTTTCAAAAAAGTAAAATGAAGGAGGCAATGAGTCACAGCAGAACTATAGTCACATAATTTAAAAAATACACTATAGAGAAAATAGTGAAGTTAAAAGCTCACTTTTCAAAAGACCGCTAGAATAAAAAGTAAGGACAAATTACTAAGATCAGGGGTGTGAGCGGAGGAGGAAGAAACACCACCAGTAAGATAAGAGGATATTAGTAAGCAACTTTTAGCCAATGATTTTGAAGAGTTACATTAAATGGACAAATTCCTATGAAAATATAGTTTTGAAACTCTGATACAAGAAGAATTACAAGCAACACTTATTTCTGTATTTATTAAGCACATCAAATATATTATTAAATGCTATTCCCCAAAGAAAACTCTAGAACCGATGGCTTCACTGTTTATTTTTTTGAACATTTAAGGAAGAAATAATGTTGTACACAGACCTGTCCCATAAATAGAAAAAAAAAAACAAGAAAAGAAATTATTTTCGTTTTAGAAGACCAGCATAGCCCTGATACCAAAACAGTAGAAGGGAGAAACAATTAATGGTAGTCACAGTATATTCATGCAATGGAATACTATAGAGCAATTAAAATAAATTAACCACAGGGGCACCTGAGTGGCTCAGTCAGTTAAGTATCTGCCTTCGGCTCAGGTCATGATCTCAGGGTCTTGGGATTGAACCCCACATAGCGTTCCCTGCTCAGTGGGGAGACTGCTTCTCCCTCTGCCTGCTCCTTTCCCTGCTTGTGCTCTCTCTCTCTGTCAAATAAATTAATAAATAAAATCCTTTAAAAAAATAAAATAAACTACAATAGAAGATACCACCAACATAATATTGAATTAACAGGAGCCAGACAAATTAGAATATATACTATTATTCTATTCAAATTATACAAAAGGGTACATTGAGTATGATTCTATTTATATAAGCTTTTAAAATAAGTAGCATGAATCTCCGGGGTTAGTCACTAGGATATTGGTTATTTTTAGTTGGGAGGGTGGGTTAGTAACTTGGAAGGGAAATGAAGGTGTATTAATGAAACATCGTTGTTTGATCTGGATGCTGCTTGCATGGGTGCCCTCCCTTTGCGAAAAGTCATCAAGTTTCACCCTTATGATCTGTTTACTTTTATGTAGGTTGCACTTCAATGAAAATATTTACTTAAAAATTTACACGATAACAAGTTATAAAGCTGAAAGATACTTTTCCGAACCATCATTAAGAAGAAAGAAAGAAAGAAAGAAAGAAAGAAAGAAAGAAAGAAAGAAAGAGAGAAAAGTTCGATCAACGATGTTAGAAGAATGACAAATTAACCTTCTATCATCTCTATGGAAAATTGTTTGATGAAAGTGTTGACACATGAAAAGCCAATCAAAGATATGCAACCAAAAAAATATAGGAAAACAGTACTGGAGAGTGTCAAGTTCCCCACTGGTAAAAGTCTTATGTTATTTTTCTTAGAAAAGTTCAGCATGTATCATTTAGGATGCTTTTAGTTATCTATCATACTAATTATATTCTAGAAAAATGGCTTACATTAGTTGAAACAGAAAGGGAAACTAGGAGCTCATCCAAGAGGAGGTTCGAGGTGGATAGACTTAGGGTTATCTAGATCCAGATTCTTCTCGTCTCTCTTTTTGCTTTCCCCTGAGTTTAATTTCCCCATGCATCCAGATACTGTGGTGGCTGCAATGGTAGTCAGTAGGATTCATGACTTTTTGGTACATGTCTGGTGATGGTGAGAGATGAACTGGCTCCTTCTTAAGAGCAGGGAAGAATGTGTCCCCAACATCTAGCAACTCATTAGTCAGAATTGGATCAAATGTCCAATCTTTAAGTAATCTGGAAAGGAAATAAAAATATCCTCAGAGCAATCAAACCCATCCTTGAAGGTGGAGATCTGATTCTTTAAGACAAAAGGCTGTATGAGGGTGGGCTGGGGATCTGACCACAGCTGAAGAGGTGTTAAGTAGTAGAATAGGATAATGAGCAGTGAGCACCTCAAGCAGTCATCAGGGTCCTCTAGGAAATATGGCTGCAACATCCATTCAACAATCTCATCATAGTAGCCTGCCTCGTAATTATGTTTTATTCACTAGGATATTTTTGTCTATTTCTTACCTATCGAGAATAGTGCCTTGAATTACTGTATGCAATTAAGCATCTTTGACAAAGAGTTGTTTAAAATCTAGACATACCTTTGAGTGTTTTAAAGTGTACATAGTATACTTAAATTCTTGTATTAAATCTTTTAATGAAATACATTCACTTTTCAAGTTATATGCTAGCCTCAGTCATGTGTGTATGTGCATTTCACGACGGCCTTTGGTTTCTTAATCCCTTTACATGGCATTGAGTACTTGGCTTAAGTTCTGCTTTCATACACCATACATTTGCTTGGAATAGTTGAGGGCAATGTTCAGAGGGGAGACTTGGGATAACGCTACCTGGAAGAACAGGCAACAGCCACAGATAAAGGAGTGTTCAGATATGCAGTGAACTCTCCTGGTAAACTCAGAATCCTGGCATTTTGCATCAACAGGAGTTAGTATTCCCAAAATGGGCTTTAGGACTTTTAAGCAGCTTCTTAGCCATGGAGCAAATATCAATGTGATTCTGTAACATCGTCAGCGCAGGAAACCTTACTCTGGACATCAGCTAGAAGACGCAGACATTCTTTAACCACGCCGTAACTCAATTGGCAATAATACGAAGTATCTGACTTCATTTCTTATGTGCAATAGACAGGAAATACCTTCCAAACTCCCTGACTTTCCTCTCTTACAGCTTGTTATAGTATTAGCTGCTTATCACAGAGCATTGTTATACTATCAAGCCTCACTTATCACAGATAGGTGTATGTACACACCCACAAAATTAGAAATACCAAAATGAGATTAAAAACATAATTATTTCAATTCAAAATATCCATTTTTACAAAATAATTTACATTGTTTAAATAATAAACTTCCTTATACATCTGAAATATAATTTGATTTGTAAAATTTTATTTACATGTAAAATCAGTGTTCATTGAATTAACGTTCCACACCCCTCCCAAAAAAATCAAATTTTCACAAGATGAAAGCAAGCATACTAATTATATTCTAGAAGGTATTATCATTCAAACCTTCACTATCTGAATATTGTAAAAAAAACCAAACAACAACAGGTTTTCTTTTTGAGATATTGTTTCAACACACCCTATGCTGTCTGGGAATATGATACTGAGTCACTTAGGAAGTTTCCAAGAGATTTCTAAATTCCTACATGCCCCAAAATGGAAAAGACTATATATAAACTCTTCACAAAACGGTGAAAATGAGTAAGGCTGGATCTGCTCACACGAAGTGCAGAACCAAAGCCTGAAATTGGATGATGACTTTTCAAATAACAGCTTTGTTGCCTCCCCTGCTACGGTAGAGACAGCACATACTCCAGAGCTGGGTAAACCCGGCGCAGATCTTGGCTGCAATTTATTAGCTGGGTATCTTTGGAAAAGCCACTTTGCCTCTGTTGGCCTCTCTTTCCTCTTTCCCATAACGGACATCATTTGGAGATTGAACATGCCCCGGGATCCGCGGGACCCGCAAGTCTCACCACCATCATCAATGACGGGGTGACTTGCGTCCAGCTCCTTTACTTTCTCAACCATTTGCCCATCCACAAAATGGGAGCGATGCATCACTTCAAGAGTTTCTGAGACAAAATGAGCTATATCTGGTTCTTAGTGCCGTGAAACCCAGAGAAACATGGAACCCAGAGGCATTTGATGGTGCCAAGAGGCCTCTACCGCGTGCCAGGAACTAGCAATACAGAGATGAAACCCATCAGCACAGCCTCTGACCGCAAACAACTCTCCAAAATCGAGCTGCTGTAGAGATTAAATAAGATAGTGTCTGGAAAGAGAGCTAACGCTGTGAATGCTCAATGCATGTTACTCCCCCCCCCCCCCCCCCCCCGCCTCCTTTTCTATTTATTTGATGGAAGCTGAGTCCTGATGCTCAAAGGATCCATTTAGGGGGATTTATGAATAAGAGACCTAACTAAGTAATTTCACAACTTAAAATTTTACATCAATTAAAAAAAAAAAAAAACGGTTGCAGCGTGGGTGGGTATCAGTGTCGTTTTCTGGCCATCTCCTGTGGCCCCTGCAGTTTCATTCCCTCCGCATTCCAGGGTGCTCTCCACAGCCTTAAGAGGATGCATCTATCTATCAGCCGCATTGTATCAGTGAAGAGAGGTTGGGTGACCAGCCTAAGGGTACGCGCGCACAGCCCCCATCCTGCACCTGCGCGTTCGGAGCAGCGGAGCGCACGGAGCACTCTGCCCTGGTTGCTGGTCGCAGCAACAGAAAGGTGCGGCGGGACACTGTCCGGATACACAGTTTTGGGGGCGGGGCAGCTGCTGCGGCACTTGCCCCCCCCCCCCCCCCCCATGATTTCGAAATGAAGCTGGTGCAGAGTGGTGACTGCGTGCCTGAGATGAGAAAGGGCCTGGGCTGCTCTCCGGGGCTCCCTCTGCCCTCGTGGGGTTGTTGGTGGTAGTATTAGCCGCCGAACAGTCCTGGCGGCGGGTAGTCGGGGCAGCAGTGGCCTTAGCCGTGGCACCGGCAGCGATAATCACACTAGGAGCAGCAACCAGAAGAATATCCTTCTCCAGGGAAGATGGTCTAAAAGGGTTAAGAATCCGAGGACGGCGACAATAGGGACGGGCTGAAAACCCCGTGCGGAGTGGAGGGGTAGCAAGAAGCCGAGGGGGTGGCTGGGGAATAATAAAATAAGAGGGAAGCTAAACCAGTGACCCTTGTCGGCAGTGAAAAGCGGCAGATTAGAAAATGTTTCATGCTAATTTCCATGGAGATTTCTTTAATTTATCGAAGATTGCTTCCCGGCTCGCCCAGCGCGCGCCGGCCGTGTCCTCTGCGGTCGCGGCGCCCGAGCTGCTGGGCCCCGCGCGGGTAGCTCGGGCGCCTCGGACGTCTCTATCAGCCGTGCCCGCCGCCCGCGCCCGCGCCCGGCCCCGCGAGCCGCCCCGCTCCGCCGCCGTCTTAGGATGCTTGTCACATGATGGCTTCATCGGGCCCCTCGCCTCCTGATCCTTTCAAGCTCTTTCTCCTGCCTGGCATATCAAAGGAGATTTGTGGGTCACCGAGCCGGGACGCGGCGTATAAAGTCATCAGCCTACCCGGCACCACCTCGATCATTTGCCACATTGTTCTTGCAACCGGCCGAGGGGGGCTGGGGCCCTTTAATAACTGGATTACTAGTTAAGCGAAAAATGTTAGCTTTTAAAGATACAAAAAAAATATGTATACAGGTAGATAAAGAGTACACTTAGGATGATGAACACTGAGTAATATACAGAACTGTTGAATTATACTCTGTTGTACACCTGAAACTAACATGACACTGTATATTAACTATACTGGAATTAAAATTTAAACACTTAAACTCCTGAAACCACTCTTGCGCAGTATGTTAACTACCTAGTATGTAAATACAAACTGAAAAAAAAAATAAAGAAAAAATGTACAAAAATGTAAAAACTTAATTAAAAAATACCAGTGGAGACAGGCTGATGGTGTGATCACTCTCTCCCAAATGACGTTTAGTAGCAGCATAAGATAAAAGAACACATCAGATGACTTAGCATCTTTTTTACAGAATCCTTATGAATCCTTATTAATATTATTTTTTTAAATTTAACAAACAATTTAAATATCAAACCCTGTGCTAATTTGGCCACAAAATTACAGGCTGCACAATATTTTTTTTTGGTATGTGTATGTCTGCACAAGCCTTAAAAAAAACTGTTTTAAGTTTACCAAATAATTGAGTTTCAGACGCTTTCACCATAAGAGTAAAACATATTTTAAGTGGACGTGTTATACAAGATGTCGATAGACCAGTGGTTGTGTATATACAGTGTAACACGTAATCTCCAAAAATAAGTCCCAGAGACAGGCTAGTATTTTACTGGGTTTCCAGGTAAAGATTGCTCTTGTTTGCAGAATTACGTAGGACCAATACAATTGCTTCTTCCTACCTTCTCACTTCTTTTTCCTCCTGTTGTCCCAACTCTCTTACAGCAGGCAATGGACACAATTCCCATCGACGCTGCAATGAAAGCCAGAGGCACTGGCTTCAGTAGAAGTTTTGTTGGAGTAAAACAGTTCTGCCAAGTCATTTTTGATCAAAGACTCTCCCATGGCTCTAGCTGCTTGTACAGTGTGCACTCCTTCTACTATGTTTCTCCTATACCTACATTTATACCTTCAAGCCTACGTTTCCCCAGTGCCTTTCTTTCTTGCAGTCACAATTATTATACTTTAGTTAGTCACATCTTGAAAGGTCAGGGCCAGTTGCTTTGGCATTAATTATCTGTTGTAAAAATCAGCCTATAAAAATTGAAGTGTCCCCTTCAAATCTTGTCCCATAATAGGACATAAATTCCCAGTTGGAAATGTGTGTTTGGGGAAATACAAAGTAGGCTTTGCATTAAAAATCAAAAGAAGTTCTTTTTGTAATAAATGTAGCTAGATGCAGCAAACAGTGTATCTTAGACAATGTATTATATAAGATATATCTATATCATGCACTATACCTGGAGAAATAGAACATCTTTCTGTGTCATGCATAGATAAATTCATCAGCACTATAATTTAGTTAAAGCAAAGTTCTTGAGGCCCCTTTCCAGAACCTTGCTGTTTAGTTACTAGAAATCATTCAGAGCTGAGATGACAATTATGTGATATTCATGTCACCCTTTTTTTCTCCCACGCCCATGGCAGAGGAATTCAATTTGCATATTTTGTGATTGGAACTACTAAAATTGTCCCTTTCTACCAGTTCTTAAATAGTTAGAATGTGAAGCTTTTATTCTAGGCCCTTAGGACAAGAAGATTGACTTTTTAAAAGGATTTATTTATTTATTTTAGAGAGAGAGCGAAAAAGAAAGAGAAAGAGCATGAAGAGGGGGGTTGAAAGGGGAGGGGAAGGGGAAGGGACGATGCGGGTGGGGGAGAATCTCAAGCAGACTTGCCATTGAGCACGGATCCCATCTCAGGGCTTGATCTCAGGACCCTGAGGCAAAATCAAGAGTTGGATGCTTAACTGATTGAGCCACCCAGGTGCCCCAACAAGAAGGTTGATTTTATGTGTCTTCCAACCCCAAGGGATTTTGGACAGATGTGTGACCCTACTTTGCTGTTCCACCTTCTATACTGTGGAATATAGAGACCTTTAGATCAGTCCCGGTGTCTGGAAGCATTGTCCTGAAAACTGGATTTGGATTTCAGAAACGAGCAAAGGCATTACCATTTCTAATCAGCTGCCACAGTCCCTTTCTGTCTACAGCTGTAATGACACGGTTACAAATATCCACAGTGAAGAATTGTGATCCATAACCAATTATAATATTTTTAATAATTGTATAATAACAACCTTCTTTCTAGCTAATGAAATGCAGATAGGCTATTAAGGAGTCTCCTTTCCTTCCTTCCTTCCTTCCTCCCTTCCTCCCTTCCTCCCTTCCTCCCTTCTTCCCTTCCTCCTTCCCCCTTCCCTCCCCTTCCTTCTCCTTTTCTTCCTTCCTTCCTCTCTTTCTTCCTTCCTCTCTTTCTTTCTTTCTTTCTTTCTTTCTTTCTTTCTCTCTCTCTCTCGCCCTACACACCTACGTTTTGTTTCTCAGATACTGAGAGTGAGGCATGGGGTCTATGGTAGATCTATGAAACTGGAAATGGAGCATATACTTGGAGTTACAGAATTTAGGATTTGATAACTCCTCAATCATAACACGGGGCATGGATCACTGCTATAAAATGAAACCTTCGCTGGCACAGTGGGGGAAAGTACCAACCTATTTGTTTTACTTTGTTCTCATTAAGCTCCTATATTTAATATACAACTTGGTCTCTCATATTCATCTCTCTTTGTCACCCCCTCAAAATTTCAGATTACTCTTGCATTTAATTCCTGGCTTAATGACTATGTGTTCCCACAGGATCAAATACCATCATCCAGAGTTAAAGTTAGGAGGGATGGTAAGTGTTATATCATTAATTTCATAAATATGCAATAGTAAAATTAAGTGTTACCCAGTGCTGTCAGTGTTCGGCAAATTCCTTCGTGTATGCCAGAATATATTAACTGACCATGTGCCTGGGATATTAGATATTCACACTCTGTAAGAAGATTTTCCAAAAGTGATTTCACCTCCTTTGTTTAAGGGTTGTATGGATTGTCAAGATAGGAAATGAGCAAGGAGGATTTTATATCACATCTTAGTGCCCAAACCAGATATGTCACCACTTTCCACTGCTGGTGGAAACGTTCTTAGCGGACTCAGAATCCTTATGACACACTTTTATTCTTACATTAATACTGATGAGAGCCAAAGTATAAGCCAGGAACTATTTATTAGTGTCTTAATGCAGATGATATAACCCAAATAATCTCAATATTCAAACACAATTTTAGAAGCTTGAGCCCTGCTTGCCTTATTGGATAACCCTATTTTTATCTATTTTGGTAATCTCCCTAGTTTTCATTGGTCCGTGTTGATGACATGTCCAGTCTTCCTTGCTTATGTTTCTTGGAGTTAAAAACAAAACAAAACAAAAACACAGAAAGCAATAGCTTGGTCAAACACACGGGAGATACTGGGAGCAAACAATAGGGAGGAGACATTGCTGTAACAAAGGCTTTTAAAAATTTTCGGCACAATCTGTGTGTTTTACTCCTTCTCCATTACCTCCTCCCTTGATCTACCTCTTCAACCACCAAAAAAGCAAACCAAACCAAACAATAAACCCCACAACACAACACAAAACAAAAAACCCAAGCTCTTGAAGATTGAGTGAGAATAATATCCCAATACCCAGAAATGGCACATGGAACTCATTTAATTGCTTTCGGAACCCCGAGAATAAATGCGTGCTGAGAACAGAGTTCTGAGAACAGACCCTGCCCAACATCTTACTCATAGGTCAGCCTTTCTCATCCCGGGCGCTCCTGACTTTTGTGCTGGGTAATTCTTATTGTGGGGCTGTCCTGTGCACTGTGGGATATTCAGTAACATCTCTTCCTTCTAACCCACCCGTGCCACTCCTATTGAGACAACCAAAAATGCCCCGCAAAATTGCCAGCTGTCCCCAGAAATTGACAAATGTCCTCTGGGGAGCAAAACAGCCTTGCATTGAGGACTGCTCTAGGATGTTTTACTTTTATCTCCGCTTGGTATTTTCTCATCTCTTCCCCTCTTCTCCATCCTTCTCCCTTAACACCTTTTCTAGCTTCCTGCTTCTCATCTTTCAGGTCTTAGCTGACAAGACACCTCCTCCGGCAAGTCCTCCTTGACTTGGAAGGATTTAGGTGTCCCCAGACTATCATACATCAGTTTTTAAGAACTTTTATGACCTTCTACCTAAGTCCTCTGAAGTTCTGGTTCTTCTGAGGACAGGAGCTGAGTCTGGTTCCCATATACTTTCTGCTTCCAGCACAATGCCCCACAGAGGAGAAAAAGTACGCATGAGGTGCATGCTGGGTGAATAACGGTGGAGGACCGAATTACAGGGGTAATTTGCATACACTCACCCCCTTTTTTTGACCTGGCCAAATGCCAAAACAATCTCCCCTTTCTTAGTGAATCCAGGGCCCTTTTTGGAGCCACTTCCCACAACTGGTTCCCCAGCAGCATAATGAAGAATGTAATTTCAAAGGTGACTGGCTGCTTGATTTGGTTTTTCACTTCCCAAAGAACTCATTTAGGAATTTGGGTTGATAAAAATGTCAGCTCTGCCTGGTGCCTTTCTTTCCAATATGGCATCTTTCCCTGGTCCCCAAACCTTGGGGAAAATGTTCCCCTAGAGAGCAGGAGGAAGCGGAAGCAGATCCCTCCTGGTGCCAATGTTTCCTGCCCTGTTCTCTGAGCAGTCTGCTTGCAGAGAAAGAACACTTGGCAGGCAGCGAGGCCTTTCTGTGGGCGTGTGCAGATTTTCCACCACAATGGCAAGATCGCACCTTGCGTCTGGCTCCTCTCCTGCCTCATTACGATTTTTCTATTCTGTTCCCTCTCTCATTCTTCTTGGGAAGTGGCCCATTTCAAAAGGAGTGAGATGACTCTAATTTTGTGCTTTCAAAAAGCACACAAGCAAAATTTGGATACATGTGGATGCGTGGACATAGCGTATCAGTAGCGTTGACTCACAAACGCTCTGAAGAGAATGCTGTCTGAGCAGGGCATGCTCTTCCCTCCAGCCCAGGGACCTCTCCCTCTTCTGGGTCACGGAAATGTCTCAGTAGGAGATGTAGCTTTAAAAAAACAGTAAAAGCACACCAGAAGAGAAGTTTAGGGTAAATAAGGCATAAAAGAGTGAGAAAAGGAGTTTCTGTCTTGCTTCTGTGCCTCCCCACCCACCTTGCCTGCTTACCAAAAGAGAGTCAAATAACATCTTGAGAGGAGGATGGTAAGCTGAGACAGGATCTTCTCCGTATGGTCTTAAGTGAGTGTGATAGTTCAGTCTTCTTGTGCCTCATCTCTCTCCATTTGTCAAAAATGCATTGAAGTGTAAGCTAATGAGCCATTTCCAAATTGCAGGCAATCCAGAAAGCCCTGTGTTAAGTAACATAACTAAGTAACTAAGTAACAAAAGACCTCATTCACCTTTGAGATACTGCACAAGTCTGTGAATTGATATGTTTCTCCTAATGATCGTTTATTAATGTTTATTGAACATATACTATGTGCTAAACTGTGGAGCTAAGAGCATTGTAAGCATAGTCTCATTTTATCACCACAGTCACACCTGTGATTATCCTCCACCCACAGGAACAGCAGAATGAAATAGAGTGGTAATTTACAAGAACCGCACAAATGCAGTTCAACTTGGTTGTTCAGTTTTTTTTCCAATTAAACTTTAAATGTTGAGATAATTGTGGATTCACATGTAGTTATAAGGAATACAACTCAGAGATTTGTGATCTTGTATTCCCTTTGCCTCGTCCCCCTGCCCTCCATCCCATGGTAACATCTTGCAAAAATTGAGCACAATATCACAACCAGGGAGCTTATATCAATATAATCCACTCATTTTATCCAGATTTTCCAGCTTTACATGTTTCTATTTCCCTCTCTCTGTCTCTGTCTCTCAGTGTGTATGTTAGTGTATTTTGTGCATTTAGTTCTTTGCCATTTTATCATATGTGTAAATTCGTGTATCAACATCAGAGTCCTGATACAGAATGCTTCCATCCACAGAGATCCCTTGTGTTACCCTTTGACAATCATATTCACTTCCCTCCTGCTTCTAACCCCTCCTTAGCCCCTGGCAACCCCTAATCTGTCCTCCATTCTATAATTTTGCCATTTCAAGAATGTTACATAAATGGAATCATACACTGTATAACCTTTTGAGATTGGCTTTGTTCACTCAATCCCGTGAGATTCATCCAACTGTTGAATGTATTTATTATCTCTTCCTTTTCATTACTGAGTAGTATTCCATGCTGTGGATAGACCACAGTTTGTTCAACCATTCACCCATGGAGAGGTACTTGGGTTGTTTCCAGTTTGGGGCTAATATGAATGAAACTGATGTGGATATTTGCACACAGGTTTAACATCATTACGTGTTCTTATTTCTCTGGGATAAATACCAGGAGTACAATTGCTGAGCCATGTAATAATTGCATGATTAGTTTTATAAGAAAATGCCAAATGCTTTCCAGAGTGGCTCTACGAGTTCACAGTTCTACCAGCAATGTATGAATGATCTGGTTTGTCCACATCCTCACCAGCTTTGAGTGTTGCCATATTTTTAATTTTAGTCATTCTGACAGGTCTATAGTAATATTTCACTGTGATTTTAATTTGAATTTCCCCAATGGCTAACGATGTTAAACATTGTTTCATGTTGTCTATTTTGGTATGTAACTCTCCATTTTAAAAATTAAAATTTTTAAAAATTAAAAAAATTTTAAAAAAATTTTAAAAATTAAAAATCGATCTCCCTCCATTAACTGGAGTTTTTAAATAGGTAACTATGTATATGAGTCAAGATGTAAGGGAATCTATAATCTGTTATTTGGCAGATGGTACTCGGAAGAAGATAAATAAGTTGCAGTCAAAAGAATTCATAGGAGCCGGTACCACATGGTCTTTACCATACTTTTGCCATGCACAAAGCTGTAATGTAAGCAGTGGGAAAAATGTATATATATACACACACACACACACACACTTTTGACTATGTAGTATATATAATATATATATGTACACACACACATATATATATACTCTTGACTACATAGTATATATAGTATATATAGTAAAAACATATAATACTGTATATTAGTTTATATATCATAATTAATATTGTTATGCCAATATATAATAACATAATAATTATATAGTGCTGGTATTAATTACAGTGTTAACAGTATTAATACTTGATATGAATGGTAATAGTATTAATATTAATTATGATATATTATATTAGTTAATATGTTAATATTAGTATATAATGTATATTATAAAACACATAATATGTATTATATATTAGTTTATATGTTATAAGAAACATACATCTGTAAAAACCGAAGAATCTTTAGAATGCTATTACTAGTAAACAGAAAATTCCTGGTGTATTTAGCTTTCTGTTTTGTTTTAATTTTAATAAAAAAACTGATTCTAAATGCTTGTCATCATATACGGATCGATGGTCCAGTTTGAAGGTTTGTTTCTTTGTGCTTTTCTATAGAGGGACAGTTCACTGTGGGACTCCCTGCCCTTTCACTGTGTCTCGGTAGCTGGAGATTCTGGAGCTGGCGTCAGTCAATAGATTCCAGAAAGCAGTGTGTCTCGGACACAGAGGTCCTCATAATCTGGCAAATTCCCCCACTATTTTCCTTTATTTCAAAACTGTGCTGTGTTCTTGGTGTTTTGGGCAGTCCTCTAATTACCATCGAGAGAGCTAGGTCAATACCCGGTCTGGTGAAACCATGAGATAAAAATAGCACCTACTGCAGTGTAAGGCAAGTCACGGCAGGACCTAGAGCTGGTTACATAACACCTCCGAGCCCACGTGTCTCACCCGGGACTCAGGAATGCCACCATGGATTTCAGGGTGGAGCTGTGGAAGTAAATGGCACGAGGATATGCAGTGTCAGACACAGGTTTCGCTCGTGGTAATCACCCCCTTCCTCATGAGGTTCCAGTTTCTACTTTTTCTTACCTCTTGCTCTAGCTTTACTTACTGTGAGCCCTGCTTCTCCCCCGACAACAGTCACTCATGTGGTGCCTCCAGCCCCCACTGAAGTCACTCAAGCAGCTGGGGATGAGGACAGAAGCCCCTGGCGGCCATCACACACCAGTCAACCTTTTCCCCAAGTACTTTGAAATTATTGCACAAGTCAGAGGGCAGAAAACCATTATTTTGGAAGACCTATCCATCTATCCCAAATAACTCCTTGTTATTTTCCTTAAAACATTAAAAAAAATTAACTGGCTCTCTCTCTGACACATGCTACAACATGGATTAACCCTGAAGACGTTATGCTTCATGAAATAAACCAGACATGGAAGAACAGATACTGTATGATTCCGTTCATGTAAGGTACTTAGAGTAATCAAATCCGTAGAGTCAGAAAGTAAAATGGTGGCTGCAGGGGCTGGTGGGGGGAGGGAATAAGGAGTTAGTGTTTAATCGGTGCAGAGTTTTGTTTTGTAAAATGGGAAAAATTCTGGAGATGGATGGTGTTGATGTCCAATGTGAATGTAGTTAATGAGACTGAACTGTACGCTTAAAAATGGTTAACATGGGGGGCGCCTGGGTGGCTCAGTTGTTAAGTGTCTGCCTTCGGCTCAGGGTGTGATCCCAGCGTTCTGGGATCGAGCCCCACATCAGGCTCCTCCGATGGGAGGCTGCTTCTTCCCCTCCCACTCCCCCTGCTTGTGTTCCCTCTCTCGCTGGCTGTCTCTCTCTCTCTGTCAAATAAATAAATAAAATCTTAAAAAAAAAAATGGTTAACATGGTTGGGGCTCCTGGGTGGCTCAGTCAGTGAAGCGTCTGCCTTCTGCTCAGGTCATGATCCCAGGGTCCTGGGATCAAGCCCCGCATTGGGCTTCCTGCTCAGTGGGGAGCCTTCTTCTCTCTCGCCCTCTGCCTGCCTCTCCCCCTGTTGGTGCTCTTTTTCTCTCTTGCCCTCTCTCTCTGTCATATGAATAAATAAAATCTTTTTAAAAAATGGTTAATATGGTAAATCTTATGTATATTTTACCACAGCTTTTTAAAAATTCTAGTATAAATAACATAGAAGGTTATATTAGTTCAAGGTACATAATATAATAAGTCAATAATTCTATATATTACTCAGCTCTTACCACAACGAATGGACTCTTAATCCCCTTTACCTATTTCATCTGTCCCCACACTCACCTCCCCTTTGGCCACCATCAGTTTGTTCTCTATATTTAAGAGTCTGTCTTTTGTGTGTCTCTTCTTTGTTCGTTGTGTTTCTTGAATTCCACATGAGTGAATTCATGTGGTATTTGTCTTTTGCAGACTGACTTATTTCACTTAACATTATACTCTCTAGATCCATCCATGTTTTTGCAAATGGCAGGATTTCATTCTTTCTTTTTTACAGTTGAGTAATATTCCTATGTGTGTGTGTGTGTGTGTGTGTGTGTGTGTGTACCTATATATGAATATATACCATATTCCTTATTATTAATCAATAGACAGACACTTGGGTTGCTTCTATAGTTTGACTATTGCAAATAATGCTGTGATAACCATAGGGGTGCACGCATCTTTTTGAATTAATGTTTGTTTTCTTTGGGTAAATACCCAGATGCAGAATTATTGGATCATATCTATTTTTACCACAACCTTTTTTAAAAAAGATTTTATGTATTTATTTGAAAGAAAGAGAGAGTACGAGTGTGGGGAGGAGCAGAGAGACAAGCAGACTCTCTGCTGAGCATGGAGCCCAAGCAGGGCTCATTCCCAGGACCCTGAGATCATGACCTGAGCCAAAGTCAGACACCTAACCCGCTGACCTACCCAGGCACCCTAATTTTTACCACAACTTTAAAAAAATATTTTTTTTCAGCTATCATTGCTTGAATATCTACAGTGACCAAACTTCACTCACTTCTTCACCAGGAAATCCAATTTAATTTTGGGTAGCACTAATTGCCGTAAAATTTTCCTCGCGCTGGCCTGAAATACGCGTCTTCTGAACTTTAGCAGTGACCTTCAGCGCTTCCCCTTTGAGATGTGTAGACTATCTTTCACACAACAGTGTTTAAACATCCACCTGTTGGTACCCCATTTTCCCCAAGCCCCTTGCTCTAAATAAACAATCCCCTTTTCTTTTAGATTCTATGACAGATGTTTCCAGATCTGGTCTTTTCATCAATCTTTGTTTATGTTTTATCTAAGTTATATTCCTATTAAAGTATGCTGCTTGGAACAGAACACCATTCACTTGAAATGACTGTATAATAACCTTCACGTTTCTGGAAGCTGTGCTTCTGTTATTGCACCCTAATATGGTATTCTACTTTGAAACACTCCCGGGAGAGTTGTGTCTAAGTTACAACTGCCATGCGGCTCACTGACAACACCCTCCTCTCGTGAGTTGCCCACCTCTATATCCAGAGTCTATTTGCTGATTCTTACTTAGTTCATTTGTCTACTCCTCTGGCAGCAGCATAAAGCCTTCTGCTTGGGCCAGGTGCTGGGCCCTGGAGATGCCTTACTGATTCTTGCCAACGGGCTCGTGGTATTCTGTGAGTTAGGTGGAAGAGCTGAGGGGCCGCAAGAGCCGATGGTTAGAGCAGGCAGGAGAGAGATGCAGTAAGAGAGTGTGGACTAGAGCAGGGACAGTGGAAGAGGCATGTGATGGTCATGACAGAAGGAAGCTCAGGAGAGTCTTCCTAGAGGGAAACCTATCAGGGGGTTCAGATCATTTTCTGGGTCTTGTTTGTTTGATCTTTCAGAGGTTGACTCTTGTCTATTCGGAGCCTGCTTCCTTTCCCCGTCCCTCTTAGGTACGTGGATCTCACATACTCTGAAAGTGATGACATCATGACCCAGCTGTGGCTAATTGTAGCCTATGGGGAAACTCATCACACACCCCCTTTTGTGTAATGTAATTTCTGGTGCCACATCTTTCTGTCTGGCCTTTGTGTCACCTTTGGTGCTGGCCACTAGTCTTCAAGAAGAACAAGAAAATTGGGGCGCCTGGGTGGCACAGTGGTTAAGCGTCTGCCTTCAGCTCAGGGCGTGATCCCGGCATTATGGGATCGAGCCCCACATCGGGCTCCTCTGCTGTGAGCCTGCTTCTTCCTCTCCCACTTGTGTTCCCTCTCTCGCTGGCTGTCTCTATCTCTGTCAAATAAATAAATAAATAAATAAATCTTTAAAAAAAAAAAAAAAGAAGAACAAGAAAATTGTTTTCATTTGGAGACCCCCGGGTACCCAGTAGGTGGTCAGAAAGTGCCCATGGGATGATTGAACTAGTGGCTGAATGAACACCCTGCACGCTAATTCAAGGTAATCTAGGGAGTCACGAATGCCTTGATTTTGTTGTCGTAATCTTGTCCTTAGGGAACTACTGGGTAAAGTAATTATTGTGACCTTTCACAAAACAAATACTAACTCAAAATGGATCATAGACCTAAATATAAAATGTAAAACCATAAAACTCTGTGACGATAACAGAGGAGAAAACATAGGTGATCCTGGATATGGCCATGACTTTTTAGGTACAACATCAAAGTCACGATCCATGAAAGGAATACTCCATAAGCTGGACTTCCTTAAAATTAAAACAAACAAAAGCAAACAAACAAAAAAATCAAACAAACAAAAAATCCTCCTGCTCTTCCAAAGGCCATGTCAAGAGAATGAGAATGCAAGTCACAGACTGGGAGAAAATATTTGCAGAAGACCCACATGATAAAGAACTGTTATTCAAAATATACAAAGAATTCTTTAAACTCAACAATGAGAAAAATAAAGAATCTGATGATCTTAACAGACACCTGACCAAAGAAGATACACAGATGGCAAATAAGCAGGAAAAAATGCTCTCTCTCTCTTTCTTTATATATATATATGTCATATATCAATATCATATATATCATATATCATAAGGAAATTTCAAAGTAAAACAACAGTCACACACTACTAATACACCTGTTAAAATGACCAAAACTTGGAACACTGACAACACCAAATGCTGGCAGTGATGTGGAGCAACGGGAATGCTCATTCTTTGCTGGAGGGGTGCAAAATGGCACAACCGTTTTGGAAGACAGTTTCGCAGTTTCTCACAAAACCAATCTTATCCTTGCCACATGATCTGGCAGTCACACTCCTTGATATTCACCCAGGGAAGTTGAAAACTTACCTCTAGACCAAAACCTGCACACAAATGTTTATAGTGGCTTCATTCATAGTTACCAAAACCTGGAAGGGACCAAGTAACTTCAGTAGTTGAATAGATAAACTGGGGCACATCCAGAAAATGGAATCTTATTTTGTACTAAAAAGGAATGAGCTATCAAGGAATGAGCTAAAAAGGAATGAGCTATCAAGCCATGAAAAAATATGGAGGAATCTTAAATGCATATTACTAAATGAAAGAAGCCCATCTGAAAAGGGTACATACTGTATGATCCCAACTATATGACATGAAAAAGATAAAACTATGGAGACAGTAAAGAGATCAGCGGTTGCTAAGGGTTAAGGGAGTGGGAGAGAAAATATGCATAGCAGAGAGAATTTTTAGGGCAGTGAAAAGATTCTGCATGATACCACAACGATGAATACATACCATTATCAAAACCCACAGAATGTATACCACCAACAGTAAACCCTAATATAAATGATGAACTTTGGATGACAATAATGTGTCAGGATAGGTCAACTGTAACAAATGTATTGCTCTGGCGGGGAATGCTGATAATGGAGTGGGGGCTAGGCGTAAATGGGGACAGGGGATATATGGGAAATCTCTGTACCTTTCCTCTAATGTTTCTGTGAGCCTAGAACTACTCTTTTAAAAAAATCTTTATTTTTTTAAAGATTTTGTTTATTTATTTGACAGAGATAGAGAGACAGAGAGTGAGAGAGTAAGTACACAAGCAGGGGGAGCAGCAGACGGAGAGAAGCGCGTTCTCACTGAACAGGGAGCCCAGTTTGGGGCTGGAACACAGGAAGCTGGGATCATGACCTAAGCCAAAGACAGAAGCTTAACTGACTGAGCCACCCAGGAACCTCTTAAAAAAATCTTTAAAAAATACTAACAATTGTGGGTTCCCAGAGTTTGGAAACCATTATTGAGTTTGAACCTGAATTTTAACCAGAACCCCAAATGTAATGGTGCTTTTGTTCTATCAGACAGACGATAAGCTGACATCGAACACCTGTGGGGGTCACGGGGTCAGCAATGTAAAACAAAAAAGGAGATTGGCAGTGGGGTAGGGCCAAGGGAGGGTGACGAAGAAGCTAACGGTGTCACCACTTCCTATGATGGGTCAAGAGGATCCTCGGGGAATGACAAGTGAGGAGAGACCTCGGTGGAATCTCTGGCCACATGGTAGAACAATCTAGAAAAAACAACGTATAGATTTGCAAAATTTCTTTCAGTTTCTGCTGGATTTTTTTCATCATACAAAATGTTATAAAAAAGCAGCATTTTGCTTACTTTAGAGCAAGTGGTTGCTCTAAAGTGAAGCAAAAGGCCATAGTACGGGAAAACGTGTCCTCACTACTTGTAAAGCACCGTGGGATTGCAAGGGATCGTTACCTTCTCTGTGCTTTCGTATCTTCCTAAATGTTCTTCTGCTTTTATAATGAACAATAATTAAAAATGTTTTCTTTTAAACTAAATATACAAAATGAAGTTTTTCTCAGCAGGGCAACTTGATCTTTCCCCGCTTAGATCTGGGGAGATGGCTAAACACACAGTTTGCTCTATCGCAGAGCCAGCGTGCTGGAACAAAGCTGCCCTTCCGTTCAGTCTGGGGAACAGCCCAGGCCGAAAGTACGGCCTGCATTTTGTCAAGTTTCTTTGGAAACTTCTCAGTCTTTACCTAAGCCCTTGATCTAAAATGTAGGGGTGTCTGCCTTCGGCTCAGGTCGTGATCTCAGGGTCCTTGGGCTCTCTGCTCTGCTCAGCTCTCCCCCCGCCGCCCGTCCCTCTGTGCGCTCTCTCCCTCTCTCTCTCTCTCAAATAAATAAATAAATAATTTTAAAATAGAATGTAATAGAGAATTGAGGAATGGTCAGCCATCCACCCAAAGCTAAAAGAAATCCAGAGACAGAGACAGAGAGGGAGAGAGAGAGAGAGGAGAGGGGAGAGAAAGGGGAGAGGGAGAGGGAGAGAGAATCATTTCACTGTTTTCAGGTTAAGTGAAGTAGGATACGCTCCCTTCCATTCTAGAATAATTCTCTCAAAGCTCATTCACAAAGTTACCTACAATACAGACAGTGGGGATAAAACAATTCTCCTTAAGTGTTCTTCACTGACACGAGTTTTATAGCTTAGCTGGGAATTGCATAGAGGACGTAAAGCTCTCGGCTTCCAAGCCTAATAGAAATGAGAGAAGAAGGGCTGGTAGCCTTGAAGGAGGATCTTTTCTCTTGACATTTTCTGAGCACCTCTGAAGACTCAAGGGCTGCTTCGAGCTCAATACAAATCTGGTCTTTGCGATATTTATCTGCAATGGTTTTAGTCTAAGGGTTTCACACCACCCATCCCTGCAGGGGGGTCAAAGGCTTCCACTGAGTTCTCTTTAGCCATTGGGTTGTTCTTTGTTATTATTTGGGAGTTTTACAGCTAGAGTAAAACTTCATTTCATATTTTGTTTGAAAATAGCAAAATATAGATATTGAATTTTTTTTCTTTCGGGCTTTTAGCTCCCCAATAGACCTTTATTATTTTTTTTTCCTGTGCACTGAGATTTTCCAAGTTAATGCACTCACTCAGAAATGTTAAGTGTAAAGCAACAGCATGTCAATGAAGCTTAGGGGGTTTTTAAATAATCAGTGGGTGAGGTCCTCCTTTCGATTCAAATAAATCAATATTCATGCGCCCTCTTCCAGGAGGGCTTATTTTCTTCAGGACTCAAGTAAAATGTTTTTCTTTGAATACTTCAAGTATTTGAATGTTGAACACTAGCTCCTTGCCTGTTCCTGTTGTTTGGCTGGGGTGATATTATAAAACACCTAATGATACTCTGTATGGATAAAGACAGGATATGGTTTTTCCATACTTTCAGCAAGTGGCACTTAAAGTTTTGTAGATGGAGCTGGAGCCAGGGTGTCTAGAACACCAAGCTTTCTGACAGTCTAGCTTTTAAGTGCAGCAATTGGCTTTTCATAGCTGGTGACCCTGGGGACCTGTCCACTAACAGCATTGTCTGACATTGGTGCTGTATGTTAGGAATGTCACAGGAAGTCTAAATTAAATGGCAAGTGCCCTCATGTCTTAGGTCTGCTTTTGGGGATCTGTGTAGAGATGGGCCCTCCCTGAAGGAGGAGGAAAAAAACCCCCTTGGGTAGCCAGAAGTCAATAAAGTGCAGGATCCGTACCAAATTGATTATACCCATAGAAAGGCATTGGCTGCATATATCAATTAGAGTTTTATTAATAGGTACAGTTTGGAAGCCTAGGTTGACATTAATTTTAATGAGGGATTTATCAATCAAAAATTAGCCCATAGTCATTTACTATTGATTTCAAAGTAGGCACCTTTAATAAATTACAACAGCAAACTAGCTTGGGTACCTTAGAGGAAAGTTAGCATTTTTTTTTTTTTTGAGTAAAACTATTTTTTTGGGGGGGATTTTGCAATTTATATTTATATTTAATTTTTTTTTCTCATATATTCAAGAGAATGAGAGAATGGACTGCAAGCCATCTGGAATTATGACACCTTGCAGTGCTGAAGTCAACATTATGTCATAAATACATAGCATGAAGCTACTCACAATACTATGTGAGGAATAGTAGCCATGGAGACCCAGGTGATAGTAGCCAGCATTCACAAAGTCTTTATTTGCTACAAGCAGGACGCTTTGACGTGTCTCTCAGAGGGCAGCACGGTTATGAATGAAATGCTGGAATTCTGGCTTTGAAACTTACCTGCTCTGTGGCCCTGGGCCAGTTGCTTCATCTTTGAATCTCGCTTTCTTCATTCATTCAGGGACGCCTGGGTGGCTCAGTCCGTTAAACGTCTGCCTTGGGCTCAGGTCAAGATCCCAGGGTCCTGGGATCGAATTCCACTTTGGGCTCCTTGCTTAGCGGGGAACATACTTCTCCCTGTGCCTGTCGCTCGCCCTGCTTGTGCTCTCTCTCTCTCTCTCTCTCTCTCTCTGGCAAATAAATAAATAGAATAAAAAATAAAATAAATAAAATGGGTTTTATTAATGGTGACGGGCGTTTGACGTTCTGCAATGATTAAATGAGCAAATATCTACCGAATGTTCCCCAAAATGCTTGGCATCAAGTAATAGCATTACAAATGCTAGCTATTATTATTACTGTTGTTGTTATTGATGATTTTTTCCCATCATTGACATTGTAGGTTATTTTACTCACAGTTTTTTTATGCTAAAAATGCAAATGGAAGCAATTGTTAACACGGAAGTGGAAGTAATTCACTACTGCCTTTGCCCATGAGATGTTTAATGACCACCAGTTAGGAGTTCTGCCTTCCTTCTACCAGACACGCTTCATTTGCAAAATAGGTGCTTACGTACACAAGATTGCCCTTTAAAAGTATTTCCTGGCTCGGCTGCCATTCTTCTGATTAACCAACTCTTTCTTTAAAGACTTGAAGTCATGAAGTTTATTTTTTGTGACATTCACTCGAGTAGAGACACGAGAATTGCCAGTGGTTTCCAGCAGGCTTTTATGTCCGTTCCATCACGCAAACTCGCAGATGTTGTTTGCATGAAAGACACAGTTGTAGAGAGAAGGTAATATTGACAGATAACATCTGCTGTAAGGGACAGTTCTCAAAAGTGTTGTTAAGCCAATTCCATTGTTTTGCTGTCTTTCCCACAGTGTTAGGGCCTTACTTAGGAGAGTTAGAATTAGAACATATTTTTAGTAAGCTTTATTCTCTTAAACTTGTCTTTCTGAGGTTTAATGCATGCAAACATCGAAGCAATCCATACATCCAAGACTCTGGTATCTTCTAAGTACTTAAAACCTTTGAAAGATTTCTAATTATACTAGAATAAAACCCAAACTCTGTTTCTGTTCTATATGGTTCTGTGTGATCAGACACTTTCTACTTATTGCTTTCTTTTCTTGACCCACATCCCCTCTTGCTTCTTCTCCTCTGCTCCTCTTGATGGGTGTTTTATTTTTGTTAGTTTGTTTCTTTGCTTGCTTTTTTAAATTGAGATATAATTGATAAATCACATTATGCAAGTTTAAGGTGTACAACGTATTGATCTGATACATTTATATTGCAATATGATGGCCACCATAGCATTCACTAGCCCCTCTATAGTATTTTTTTTTAAGATTTTATTTATTTATTTGACAGAGATAGAGACAGCCAGCGAGAGAGGGAACACAAGCAGGGGGAGTGGGAGAGGAAGAAGCAGGCTCATAGTGGAGGAGCCTGATGTGGGGCTCGATCCCATAACGCCGGGATCACGCCCTGAGCCGAAGGCAGACGCTTAACCGCTGTGCCACCCAGGCGTCCCCCCGTCTATAGTATTACACGATTATCATTTCTGCTAGTGGCGGGAAGAACTGACATAGCTCATTTCCCATCATAGGGGCTACATTCAGTTTTTATCTATCGAGACCACTCCAGATTTTCACATGGCTTTCTCCTTCTTAATATTCCTGCCCTGACTTAAATACTAACTTTTTGGATTTTATACGGAATTTCTCCATATGATACAAAGTAGTATGCCTCTAAACCGGTCAATTTCTAACACATCTCCCTTCATTTTAATCATCATTCTTAGCATTATTGGAAGCCATAAATACACAATTATCTGCATACATAGAGCATATATTTTCAATTTATTTATCCATCCCCCTGATCAAAACTTCAGGGCCCCAAGATCAGGGTCCTTCTCTGCCTTCTTCCCTGCTGGATCTCCTGTGCACAGAATCGGATTCGTTGGCCAAGTGGATAATCATGTGGCTGCTACGTACTGTGGGGGATTCAGAGAAGTTTCAAAGGGGATTTGATCTCTTTAGAAGCCATCTCTCTAATAAGAGAGTTAAGCCACGGGTGTATGAGAAGATAATTTAACAAGCCAGTATAATTAAGTGATGAAAGCCATAAATACCGGGAGATCTGAATACGGCAAAGTCACTTTATGCTGATCAAGGGTGGATTGATAGCAGAGGTGAGCTTTAAGCTGGGCCATCGTCGTAATTCAGCTCTTTATTACACAAACCTAAGCATAAGTCATTTCACTTTAATTGCAGCCTAGGTATATTCAGTGCAGTCCACGTGACTCGAAGGAAGACAATGCACGTTGATTTTATTTTTGTGTTGCTGGCTTCACAGATGGCACATGAGTGAGAAGGTCCTTCAAATGTGCTGCTGTCCAGCTTTGAGCTTTATCACATTCCCCTTGCTCTTTGCCTCACATATTCCAAATGAACTCTTCCTCCACACTACTTTTTTTTTTTTTAAGATTTTATTTATTCATTTTAGAGAGATAGACAGAGAGACAGAGACAGAACATGAGAGCGGGGGTGGGGGGGAGAGGGAGAGGAAGAAAGAATCTGAAGCAGACTCTGAACTGAGTGCAGAACCTGACTTGGGGCTCGATCCTACAACCCTGAGATCATGAGCTGAAACCAAGAGTAAAACATTCAACCAATTGCACCACCCAGGTGCCCCTCCTCCACCCCACCTTAGATTCCCTAGAATCCTCTCTTCTGGACCTTCATTCAGGCTTTTCACTGGGCCTGTACTCTCTCCCAGCTGTGCCATTTCACGTGATTAAGGCCTTCCCATCGCTCATATCACAGTTGACAACTCCACTGTGCAGCAGGCCATTCCAGACCAGTGTGGGGTTCCTTTCCCTTCCCTGCATCTTGCCCCACGCAACGCTTTGTCACTGCATGTAGAATGATGGTGTTCCCCCTGGTCTATAGACCACATGAGGATGAGGATTCCGTTTCCATCACCCCCCGACATCTCATGGCCAGCACAGTGCCTAGCACATCAAAGGAGCTAAACAAATGTTTCTTGAATGGGTGCATGAATCCGGAGGAAAGGTAGAAAGCAGGAGCCCTTAAGTGGGACTTTGGAATGCTGAGCTTAACTTGAAAACTTTTTGAAACCATCTTGACACCAATCACAGAATCTCTCCTAATGGAAACCAACATAAAAATGCCAACACTACCTTATTTACAAGGTGCTTTGTTCACTAGAGCTATTAAAGGGTCCTGTTGATGGGAAGCTGCATATAACTATACGTATTATGCCAGAGACCGCTTGCTGTAAGGCTGCCAGACCAAAGAGGCAGGCACTGTGCTCTGGAGACCTTCACCCAACAGGATTATTAAAAGAATCTGTAAGGGTTAATAGATGGCTGGTAGCTCATTAAAACCAACTCTAAATGCTTTGACCACAGACTCATCCTATGCACCATCCCAGGGAGCCTGGCGAAGCCTGAAATGCATCCTTCAGGTGGCGTTGCTTGGCTTGCGAAGAAGGTAGCCACTTGGAATAGCAGTTAGTAGCAAAAATACCTAATGCTCATTGATGATCCCTCCCACTGGCCGGACACTCCTGGGGGCTTTATGCCCATCATTGCCAATCCTTACCAAAAAATCCCGAAGTTTAAGTTTCATCATCTCCATTTACAGTTCAGGAAACTGAGGCTCTGAAAGAATTTGTGGCCACTGGAAACAAACTATTAGAGATGGCCTTGCAGGGCCTATTCCTCTCATTCCCTTGGACGTAGGCTATTCTGCACGGTAGAATGGGATTTCATCTACGACCTGTTTGGTTATGAGCGGATTCCCTAAGCTTTCTGTAAGAAGATGCATCCCCTTCTGTATGATGGAATGTATCTCAGAAACTTGACAGGTAAGAATTCGGAGAGTTGACACACACAGCAAATGGGATCCTATCCGGATCTTTGTAGGCACGTGAGAGATACTAATGATCATCCTACGGCATTTGGGGTCAGTGGCAGCTTGCAGACTTTCACTCATTCCTTTGTTCCACGAGCACTGATTGAGAACCACTCCATATCTGGTGGTTTCTGGTCCTCTAGGACCTGTGCTGACCTGTTGCACTTCAAGATCTGTGCTCACGCTTCTGACCTTCTCACAAACGTTTTTAAGTTGGGTAGGTTAATATTTCAGCAAACCAACAAACATCTGGATTTCATCTAAATATCCTATATATTTTTTTAAATAATCGATTTTATTTTTTCCCTTAACCCACATCTTTGGAAGTGTGTTGGCTTTGTTTGAAGGTTGGTTGGGCTCCTCTGGCAGAAATAATGCTTTAGGGAAAACACAGTCTTTCCACCGCCTTTCTCAACTTGGTGAATGTTGGTTTCCAGTGCACTGTCCTAGTTTTGACAGACAATTCTCTGTAGATGAATTACTTTTTCTTCTAATATTGCATCTGGGTGCAATATCTTTGAAGACACATGAAACCTCTACTAGGTATCTCTATTTTAATTAAAATTTGACTCAGTAAGTTACTATGATCTAAAGCAGTAGGGTAAAAGGATGTCCCACCTCCCGGGGATGAGGGAGGTGAGCGGTAACCTGGTCCCCCTCTTGCTCCATTATACTCTGAGATGCCTGGTTAAGTAACTCAGATAGCTATTGCCCCTCAACAAAGTCACACGTAAGTGAATGGGAGTGATGTGACTTTCTCAGAACAGATGGGGATCTAAATCTCTTCCGAAATAAGATTTATTCTAGATACGTTAGAAAAGGATACTGGAAGTCTGGGGAGAAAGACCCAGCTCTGCTTCCTCTTCCTGAGCAAATAGACCAGTGTTCCCCTGATGCCCCATGCCCAACCTGTGGGATCTGCAGCCACTGAGACCAGGGTTCCCACTTCCTTAGCCTTCTGGAAAAATCCAGTGGAGGAGAAACACTTTGGTATTCGGTGGATTGCCGGGACTGAAGAAGTGGGGATGGACCCTCCCTGCAAGGTTATAAAGGGGGTAAAGCCTGGGAAGAGAGGATGCTATTGTGAGACAGGGCTCTGAGTGCAGGGAGCTGAGGCTGGGATCCTGGGTTGGCAGGGGAAGTGACTTGAGCATCAGGCTGAAATGCCATACTGAGAAGGAACTTCAGATATGCAGAACTCTTTTGTCCTTGTGCTCTTGGGTCTATGTGCACTGGGACTATGACTTTATATGCATTCATATGACTTTATATGCATTACATGCATGCAATGTTCTCCATTCCCTGCACAGCCTGGGTATTAGGCACTCACTCTGAGCACCGAAGAGCTTAGTGGCAGAGCGCCTACTGGCAGTCATCTCTAACTCCAAGGCAATCTACTCCTGTAGAAAGCAAAGGGGAACTACTTGGGGAGGGGGCGCGGTTTGAGTAGCAGCGGACCATGACATGGGTGAAATGTAATCACAATGTAAGGAATCATTCTCAAGATCTTGGCCACAAAACCAGTACAAAAAACTAGTCATTAATTCATTTTCACTTGTCTAAATGTTTTCAGAAGAGGCTAAATATAATTAATGTAAGGTTTGACATATTTGCTTATTAATAAATGAATCCCCAACAAAACTCTAGCTTAATGTGTTACAAGCATCCACGGGGACGCAAGAAGGTCAGGGCATGATTTAGTCAGACGGGACTAGATTTGTTTTTATGTCACATCCTCTCTCTATCGGTATATTACTTTTATGCTAGATTTCTGAGTCACACCAATCGATAGAATTAGCCCCTGCTTTCCCTCTGTGCCTTCATTTAAACATCAAGGTGAAATTCAAAAGCTTGTGGAGACTACTTGGGTCATTCAAAAGAGCACTGCTCTTCTGGGAATTGTCTTTGTTTTTCCTTCTCTGTGTTGGCTTTTGTTACCCCGATGTGGGTTGTGCGCTGGGCCTGCCTGCACCCATTCAGGAACTGAGCACAGCCCCCCGCTCCCCCCCCCCAAAACAGTCCTGTAGTCAGGGAATCAGGTGAGGGGACAGAACACAGGTTTGTTTGTTTGTTTGTTTTCTGAGCTATTTAATTGCAGTCCTGTGCGGGAACTCAAGAGGATGACCAGGGATTTTATAAAACCTTGTAGCCTCATTCAACAACAGACTACTAATTAGTTCATTTACATGGGTACTAAACTCATCTAAGAAGAGGAGTAGAACCTAATTAGAGAAATCTCAAAGGATATTAAACCCCAGTTCTTTAAAGTTACAGTTTTTTTTAAACCACCAATCCACAAAAGCATACACACTTGCACACACATGCTTGCGTGCACACACACACACACACACACACACACACACACACTGAAATCAGTATCTATATGAACAGTACACCCAAGTTATCTGATTAGAGCTGTTAATAGAAAGGACATCAGTGACTGGTATAAAAGAAGACAAAAGTGACATGAACCACATTCACACTGAACCAAAGCATGAATTTATTTTTTCTTCAACATGAACATCGTTGAAAGATATGGTGGAAATTAGAGGGTATTCAAAAAAAAGAGAGACAGAGACAGAGAGAGAGAAAGAGAGAGAGAGAGAAGGATTTTGGTGAGCTTTTCTTCCATCATTAGAATTTCTTTTCTTGTATTTTATGGGATTTTGTTTGTCTAATGCTTGTGTTCTGCAATCCTTTCATTTATTTGCATAATAGATATTTTCCCCATGGCAGGTATATTCTAGGCATTGTGCCGGGTACCATGGGGGATACCCAGAAGCAGGCCTGAATCCTACCGTTCCAGGAACAGCTATACGTCAGTTCATTCAACAAATGGTTAGTGATTATTTGCAAATGCAAATATTAATAAGGGATAGTCCCTCCTAGCAAAAGAGAAATAGAACCATTAAATACAAATAAGTATATTAAACTCATATTTAATATATAAACATTTCAAATATACTTATATATATTTATGTTATATATTTATATTTATAACATATGTATTAGTACTAAATAGATATTTCATTCTATTATCTATTATTCTACTTAATTATATTCTCATTCACATTCTATTTTACATATATATAATACATAACACATACTAAAATATACTGATATTTAATATAATATATGCTATTTAATATAATATATTATATATCTTATATATAAAATATATAACATATTAAAATATAATATGCTATTTAATATAATATATGCTATTTAATATAATATCATATCTTGTGTGTATATATATAATTTAACATATGTAAATATATATATTATATTTGCAGAAGGGAACTCTCAGAAAGAAAGGAGAGATATGGACCCAGAGGGAATCAGGGAGTCTTTGCTAAGGAGGTGGCTCCCGAGCGGGGTCATGAGGGATAAGTGAGAAAATGTCAGACAAAGGGGAGAGGACATCAATTTCATGAAGAGGGGAAAGAATGGCAAATGATAAGTTTAGGAGGAATTAAAAATGCTTTGCTATGCTGATGACAGCTTTTGAGGCAGGGATGGAAGAAGGCCATAATAACATCAACAACAACAATAGTAACAATGATTGTTAACACTTCTTGACAACAGCCCATGCGATGAGATTTCATTAAAAGTTGCTGTGCAAATCCTTTTAATAATCTTTTGCAGAGTAATAGTGTTTAATGTGATGAGGTCCAATCCTAGTTTTCCCTTATATGGCTCGTGTTTTGGTATCAAGTGTAAGAACTCATCCTGAAGATTTCCTGCCATTTTTTTTTCCCTAAAAACTGCCATCTCTTTTAATCTAGGGTGTTTTGTTGTTAGTTTGTTTTCCAGTATAGTTCACTCAAAACTTGAGGGTTTTTCTTATCTATCTGATTCCATTTGACACCATATGTTAGTATACCAATTGCTATAAATATGTGTGTATATATATATATATATACACACACACACACACACATATATACATATTTATTTTTTGAGATATATATATATATATATATCTCAAAGATTTTATTTATTTGAGAGAGAGCGAGCAAGAAAGCATGAGGGGGGTGAGGGGGAGAGAGAGAGGGAGAAGCAGACTCTCCCCTGAGCAGGGAGCATGAGGCAAGCCTTGATCCCAGGACCCTGAGATTATGACCTGGGATGAAGGCAGACACTTAACAGACAGAGCCACCCAGGTGCCCCTACCAATTGCTATATTCATGCACAATTCTATTTGCAGATTTCTTTGTCACTTTTGCCCTTCTCTTCTCTCTCCCTGTTTCTGTGTGTGTGTCTCTCTGTCTTTCTCCAACACTTACTGAGTGGAAACGCTCTGCTGGTCATTGTGTTGGGTATACGGCACACTGCATACCTGTCATTTAATGGTCACACCATCCCATGGAAAACACTATGATGATTATTTCTAATATATTTTAAGACAGGAGAAAGGGAAACTTAAGAGTGTAAAGAGCTTGTTTGGACATAAAACTAGCAAGCGGTGGGGTGTCTGGGTAGCTCAGTCGATTAAGCATCCAACCCTTGATTTTGGCTCAGGTCATGATCTCAGTGTCCTGGATTTGAGCCCCACGTCTTGCTCCACACCTAGTGGGGAATCTGCTTCTCTTTTTCTCCCTCTGCCCCTTCCCCTGCTCTCTCTGTCTCAAATAAATCAATAAATCTTTTTTTAAAGATTTTATTTATTTATTTATTTATTTATTTATTTATTTATCAGAGAGAGAGCACAAGCACGGGGAGCGGCAGAGGGAGAGGGAGAAGCAGGCTCCCCGCTGAGCAGGGAGCCTGACACAGGGCTTGATCCTGGGACCCTGAGATCATGACCCGAGCCGAAGGCAGATGCTTCACTGACTGAGCCACCCAGGTGCCCCAATAAATAAATAAATCTTAAAAACAAACAAAAAACTAGCAAGTGTTGAAGCCAGGAAACAGAGTCACACAGTCTGACTTCAGAGCCCCCTACCCTGTACTGAATCGGGATGTAAAACTCCCTATAATAAGATAAATCATACACCTTAGTCGTATGTATATATAAAGCATTACTGCACCAAATGGGAACAGAAGAGGCTGATCATAGCGTATTATCACCCGCGTGGTTTCTCAGATCACTTTTTCTTCCTGTTTACTATGGTCCATTGCAGCCACGTGAAGGCACAGAGACATCGGGGAGGTACATGAAGATGGAGGGGGGATTGGGTTGATGGATCTCCAAGCCGAGGAAGGCCACAAATGTCTGGCTGTCACCAGCAGCTAGGAGTGAGCCATGGAACAGAGAGCTCAGAAAGAATCAATTCATTGACACCTTGATTTCAGACTTCTAGCCCCCAAACTGTGAGACAAAAAATTTTGTGTTTTTTAAAAGCCACCTAATCTGTTTCTATCTATTACGACAGCCCTCGGAGGCTAAGATAGCCATGGTTTAGATTTTTTCCCCTATATTATACATTACATCGTATACAATATAACTAATTTGCATTATGGGTTTTTAAATGTGAATTTCCTTTACTCGGTGTGAGCTCTGAAGAGCAAGGGGGTAATAAGTAGGGGCAAAGGCACATTCTGGATATTAAGTCGTATTTTGGTAAATCTGAACATCCTTTCGAGTTACTTTAAAGGCTGCTCTATCGTGTGTATGAAACAGCACATGCTAAATTCATCAGCTTCTCTCACTGTTAATCAAAGAGGGAGCCAGGGGTCATAATCATCAGCTACACAGGGAAGATCCATTCCCTTTCCCCACATCCCGAGAACGGACTTTCTGGCCTATAGCCAAAGCCGATGTTAAGATATGAATGGTGTGTTTTTGCCCATGCGGAAAGCATAATTTCTGATTATAAAAAGCAATGCCCGCTTTCTGCAAGGAACTCAGAAATAATACAACATATATATAAACGAAAATAAAAATCACCTGTGATCCCACCATCCAGAGATACAAAGTCAAATGTGTGCATAGTACACATATACTAGGCGTGGTCAAGAATAAGATCATTCCATATAATTAAGTACATATACGTATATACGTATTACAGGGGTTTTTCTCTGCCAATAAATTAAATCTAGACCATATTTTTTTAATGTCTTTATGGTACACCGGTAGATCAGTACAGCATGATTGATTTAACTATTCTGTTGACTAACATTTAAGATGCTCGAGGAACTTTCGATATTTTGAACCTTATGATAATCAATTGTATGCTGATGTATTTGTGAAACTGTCTAATTACTTTCTTAGACTCCACATTTTTACAGGGAGCTGCGACAGTTTTAGCGTCCCTAGTTAAATGACGGGTCTGCTATTACGAGAAGTGATGTGTTAATTCTGGATGACGTGGGCTTTATTTCATCGGACTGTTTCTCAAACCAGAATGGCTTCATTAGTTCTACCCCCTTCCAGATGATACCATTTATGGGAACAGAGCTCTTCAGGGACAAGTAAGAATAGAAGGTATGGCTTTTGCCAGGAAAGAATCAACTATGGCATGTGCAGTGAGTGAGTGATTTTACAAACTGATTCTTAACCACACAGTGCAGACAATGAGTAGGAGAGAGAGAGTGTGTGTGTGTGTGCGTGTGTCTGTGTGTGTGTGGGTCTGTGTCTGTGTTTGTCTGTGTATTGAAAGGTACAGGTGTCAAGGTCAGTGTGGGTGGGGTCAAGTGTGAAGTTACTGGGCTAGAGATGAAAGACCTGAGACACCTGACACCGATCAGCACAGGGCGTAAGGATGGGAGTGAGAGGGAGCGGTCATGGAAGGGGTATCATGGCTTGGATGCACACATGGTCCAGCCGCCATGTCTTTCCTTCTGGGAAACCTCCTCCCACCTCTGTGGAGGGAGTAGACAGTCAAATTAGAGTTTCAGTTTAGTGAACGGCTAGAAGGTTGGTGCTCTGTCTCCTCAGGCTTCTCCCCACACGTGACCAGGACCCTCAGTCTCCTCAGGATTAAAATACCCTTAGCGGTGGGAACAATCCTGTCTTTATGAGAAACTCTGGAAACTTTAATTCAGGAGTCCAGCATCAGGGCATGTGACGTTGTGTCCTAGTTCTAGTAACAAGGTGATCGCCTGCCCTCTCCCCTCCCCAGACCCGCTGGTATTTGGATGCACTCATCTCTGTAGGCCTAAGAGAGTTCTTGCCTTTCGAAGCGTCCCAGAGAGCCATCTCTTCTAGAACCAGGACTGACCTCGCCCGCTCATTTTCAGCACAGGGGACCAACACAGCAGATGGAGTCTTCTCTCTGTTTTGTTCAATAGCTCTACTGAGGTATAATTAACTCACAATAGGCTGCATATATTTAAAATGTGAAATTGGACAAGTTTTAACATGCATACAGTCATAAAACCATTACAACAATTAAAAAAATCAACTAATCTATTACTTGCAAAAGTTACCTTTTATGCCTGATAATCCTTCCCTCCCACTTCTGTGCAACCACTGATCTCCTTTCTGTCACTATGCATGCATTGTCCTTTTCTAGAATTGTGCGTGAATGGATTCATATACCATATACGTTTTTTTTTTTTTTGGCTGCCCTTCTTTACTCAACATAATTATTTCCAGATTCATGGCTGTAGTTGCATCTGCCAGTAACTTCTCTTCTTTTATTGCTGAGCAGTATTCCATTGTATTGTGTACCCTAATTTCTTTATGCATTTACTGCTGAGCAGTATTCCATTGTATTGTGTACCCTAATTTCTTTATGCATTTACTGCTGAGCAGTATTCCATTGTATTGTGTACCCTAATTTCTTTATGCATTTACCTACTGGTGAAATATTTTGGGTTGTTTCTAATTTTGGGTTATGACCCAAACCTGCTATGAGCATTCATGAACAAATCTTCGTATGAATGTATGTAATTGTTTCTCTTGGGCAAATAACTGGTACAATGGCTGGATCCTATGGCAGCCATATGTTTCATGTTTTAAGAAACCACAACATTGGATTGCAAGTGGTTGTACAGTTTATTTTGCCACCAGAAGTGTATGAGTGTTCCAGTTTCTCCCACTTTTTTATCAACACTTGGTATTGGGGGGGGAGTTCTTACTTTTAGCTATTCTAATAGGTATATAACAGTATCTCATTGTAGTTTCAATTTACATCCCCATAATGACTAGTGATGTTGAGCGCGTTTTCATGGGCTTATGTGCTATCTTTATGTCCTCTTTGATGAATTGTCTGTCCAAATAATTTGCCCATTTTTATTGGGCTGGGGTTGTTTGTTTCCTTCTTATGGTATTTAGAGAGTTGTTTATATATGGTGGATTTAAGGTCTTTATCAGATATATGAATTGAAAATATCATCTCAAAGTCTATGATTTTTCTTTTCATTCTCTTAACAATCTTTTGAAGAGCAGAGGTTTGTACTTTTGAAAAAGTCTAATTTAACATTTTTTTTCTTTCATGGATTGGGCTTTAAGTGTTAGATATTTTTTACCAAACTCAAAATTAACTACAGAATTTTTTTATTCTTACTCTACAAATCATATAGCTTCTTGTTTCACGTTTATATCTATGGTCCATTTTGAGTTAATTTTTGTATATGGTATAAGGTAAGAATTGAAGTATTTTTTTGCTTTTTGTTTTTTTATTTTTCTCATGGCTATACAATTGTTCCAATACCATCTGCTGAAAACGTTATCTTTTCACCAATGAATTGCCTTTGCGTGTTAGTTAAAAATTAGTTGTTCATATATGTGTGGATCCATATCTGGACTCCTTACTTTTTCTCACTGATCTGTTTATCGATCCTGATGTCAATGTTACATTGTCTTGATAATTAGGCCTTTGTGATAAGTCTCAAAATCAAGTAGCTATAGTCTTCCAACTTTCTTCTTCTTTTTTAAAGTTGTCTTGGCTATTGTAGGTCCTTTGAACTCCATATGAATTTTACAATCAGCTTGCCAGTTTCTACAAAAAAAAAAATGGCATTTTCATTTAGACTGTGTGGAGCCCAAGATAACTTAGGGAAATAGATAAATAAAATGTGGCATATTCGCACAATGGAATATCATTCAGCTAGAAAAGGGAATGGGGCACTGTGACACGCTGTAATGGGGATGAGCCTTGAAAACATGCTAAGTGCAGTGTCATATGATTGGAGGGAAGAAAGGAGTGATTGCAAATGAGCACAGGGTTTCTTTGGAGAGGGTGCAATGTTTAGAAATTAGGTTGTGATGATGGTGGCACAACTCTATAAATATACTTAAATGATTTAATTGTACAATTTAGTGGAAAGATTGTGTGTACATTAATTATATCTCAATAAAACACTTTTTGTTAAAAAGATCAATTTGAGGAGAACTGACATCTTAATAATCTTGAGTCTTTGGGCCCATGAACACAGTGTCTATTTTCTTTCATTCAGGTCTTCTTTAGTTTCTCTCAGCAATATTTGTGATTTTCAGGTCTTACCCATCTTTTTTTTTTTTCCTTTCAGATTGCTTCTCAAATACTTCATATTTTGAAGATATTATAAATTATATTTTTTATTTCAATTTCCAAATTTTGGTTGCTAGTGTGTAGACATACAATTGATTTTTGAATATTGATCTTGCATGCCGTGACTTTGTTTAACACACTTATTAATTCGAGCAGCTTTCTGGTAGATTGCACAGAAACAGACAATCACATGGTCTTTAAATAAATCTCACTGACACATATTTCTTATGATGACTGTGTCCCAGACCCCTATCTTTCTACCTTTTTTTGCTTCACTGTAATGTCACCGAGAATGATTCCTAGATGCTGACGGCCGGTGGAGGTTGTTCCGAACCTGGGGCATTATACTTTCTTGATTGCCTTGGACTATCTCTTAGGAAAAATTAATTTCCAGGCTAAGTAGCTGACCCCATACACGAGCAGTTAGCCACTCTGTAAGAATGTTTAGTTCTCAGGTCCTGAAGGCTCCGTGTCTTGCCCACATCATCGTCTACGGATGGTCTTAAGATCTTACTTGGATAGAGAAACACAGCTAGGCACCATTCATACTACAGGATTTCTCGTGAAGATCTTTTTTTTTTTTTAATCTAGGAGAATGTGGGCCACATAAAATAGTATAAATTGCCAATATTTCACAAAAATGGTTGATTCCAAATAAAAATACAAATTTCTGGTTTATCTTGAAAAGTAGAAGGCCCCGGAACACTGGACATGTGCTCCCATTTATGTTATTCCGTCTATGTTCTCTTGCTTTGGCAAGATAAACGCTACTCCTGAGTCACCGCGCTGATATAGGTCATTCACCTGGCTCTTCTGGGCACATTCGAATTTCAAATTCTGCCTTAGTCGGGTGGATTTGCCTAGCAAGACACTGGAGCACTCTCATTCATTCGTCTATCATTACTCACTGAGCATAGTAATTAGCGTGCCAAACACCATGAGAGTTGCTTTTTTAAAGACAAAGAAATAACACGTACTCCCTGTTTCACAGAGAGCTCCCAGTTTAGGGGAACGCACTGAGATGCTGTTGTGTGGCTACATTTCAGCACAGGTTCCTAAATGCAGACAGAACAGGGGGTGGTGTTCATAAAGTGCTTTCCAGAGGAAGTAGCATTTGGTCAGAGTCTCCAGAGTACAAGGAATTGCCAGGTAGAGAAGGGGGAGGGAGTGGTGTGCTGGGTGGAGGGAACAGCATGTGGGAAGGCACTGTGGCATGAACTGAAAATAGAAGTTTTACATCGTATAAGGAATTCACGATGCCTGGGGCTGAACAATAGAGAGGAATTGAAAGCTAGAGATAACGGCCCCCACGCAGAAGTGCCTATTAGAAGAAAACATTGTTTGCTGTTAAATAGATTGCCCCTAGGAAGCACAAATAATTTACTTAACCCAAGTGAATAGTGACTCTGCAACCAGAAAGTCACTCGCCAGCTGCCATAGAGGATCCACAAGACCCCTGTCCACCACTCTCTGTCTCTTCTGCAGATTTCTGTCATTACATGGCGTGGATGTGTGTGTGTGTGTGTGTGTGTGTGCGCGCGCGCGCGCACGCACGCTCGCAGGTGTTGGTCACACATTCCAATTTCACTTTGTTTTTTTTCACAAGCTTTTTTTCTTTCCTTTTCTAGAAACGACTCTCTTGTAACCTCTCCATGTAAGTCAAGGGCACAATTTTGATACCTCAGCACGAGTTACCCAGTGAAATATCTGAATTCACAAACTTCAAATCTCAAACACGGCATTCCAACAGCGGCATTTCTTCCGTGTTTAGTTTGTACTGGTTTCATCCACAGGGAAGTCAATTTCCATCCCACTCCCTTCAAACTCAACATTTCTTGGCAATATCCAGGTGAAACACGATGCCCATTAACCCTCATTAACCCAGTAGCATCTTCTGTGAAGGGGCGATGTTTCCCCAGTCCGAGGAGAAGAATTTTGGTGGTGATGAGAATACAGTGTTTGTTGGAAAGTCTCTCCTATCAAATCTAAGGTGGGGGAGGGACAAAGACACAGGGAGGCAGAGGAAGCGTCAAAGGCAGCGGGAAGGATAACGCTGCAACAAATGTGAATCTATCATTGTTTACCTTCAGGAAAACAGGAAAACTGTTCCTATCTTTCTTCCTTAATTGCTTGGTTGACCTCAGGGAGGAAAAAAAGAAAGAAGTCTAAGTTAAATGCACAACATTTCTTCTGACAATGTTCGTGCCCTGCCCCCAGTTTCCTTTCGGCTGAGTACCCATGTGGTTTCTGCGTTTCTGAGCAGAGAGAGCCAGAGCTGCCTTAATAGCCCTTGAGAAAGTGCTTCAGGAGGTATTTGCAGAGAGCAGGGTGCCAGGCCACAGCCTTGTCTCCTCGACATGCCCAGATATTGAACCTTCCAGTAACTACAATTACAACCCAAACCACAAAATGTAGATTTACAGATTGTTTTCAGCAACACCCATTCAAATTTACTTATATTTACACTAGAAAAATTAGGGTAAGTGCTATTGTGACCAGAGACACAGACCAGGATCAATAACCAACCAATTCTTGGCTAATAAAGCACTTCTCTAAGGTCTACGGTTGCTCTATTCTGACTTTGAGGTTGGCCTCTAATGTCTTACCCATTGACTTTTCCCGTAAATATGTCTAATCGAGGCCATGTAGGATTCTAAAGAGAAATGATATACTTGGTTTGGTAAGAATTGCTAATTAACCAAGTATGTAAAACCTGTACCTTCTGTGCCTCACAGTATCTCTCCTGTGGTGAAAATTTATACATGACAAGGAACTGAAAGTAAAATCGCAACTTCCATTTTTCTGTGCACAAGCACACGTGTGCGTGTGTGTGTGTGTGTGTGTTTTATTTTCCCTCT
This sequence comes from Ursus maritimus, assembly GCF_017311325.1. NCBI lineage: Eukaryota > Metazoa > Chordata > Mammalia > Carnivora > Ursidae > Ursus > Ursus maritimus. Next base: position 11,692,927 of record NW_024425230.1, on the reverse strand, counting down.
TCCAAATCCTAATGGCTCCAAAATCACCTTTAAAGATGGAATTTAAAAAAAATGTCTGTAGTAATATTTCCTAAAGTTATGAAACCTTTAACCAGGAAAATAATGTGCGGGATAGTCTCACATTACATAGAAATTCTTTAATCATGCTTAACCTCAGTTTATACGAAGTTCTCTTTTTCACAGCCACAAAAGATTGCACTTCATATTAGAAAGGTCAAGAGAGATTAATTTGGTTGCTTGTACACTTGAATCATTAATTTTGTTCTGGTAACAGAGCGGGGTATTTAATCAAACCTAAAGGAAGCAAAATAATGAATGACAGGAGAAAGGAAACAGGGAGAGACCTCGAAAGGCTTTCTGAATATCCATTTCCAGTGGGGAGTGTCATGCCACAGTGCCTATTCATGCAAGGAATTTCTGAAAAAGTCAGCGCTGCCCAGAGAGCTTGCCTGATGTATCGAGAATACCCCCATCCTTGATATCTCTGTTCCTTAGGCCAGAGGCAACAATGCCTGTGCTCAGTTGATTACAGTCTGGGGCAATGGGGTGAAGGTTGTGATTTCCATTACCAGACGGGCCTGTTCGTGTGGCTCTGGTCTAAGTTCACAAACCCGCTTCATTCCCACCTATCACGATGCAGATCACAAGGAGAATAATAGTATGACCGCAGGATAAACCTATCACCGGCATGAAGGGAGAACGCCTATAGACATGCCTGCCTGGCAGACGGACACCCAGCTTTATGGCACCCCAGGACTCTCTTTTTTATCAAATTTCTTGCTGTCCTCCAGTTTTTATGGGAAGGGCATATCATAGCAGGTAGGTTAAAAAAAAACAACTTGGTTTCTTCAGGGAGAAACTAAATGTAGGCTATGCCTAGGGTTGTGTTATGAAGACAGTCTTAGGTGGATTGAACCATGACAATAGTGACCAAAAGATAGATTCTATAATCTATGTGGACCTATGCCTGGGTGGAAAAATCTGGCATTGTTAGAATATTCTATTCTAATTGTGGTAAAACATTTTAATACAACTTTATAAAACAAACCAATACAATATGTTTACAGCCAATTACTCATGTGACCCTCTGGGCAGACTAGTGAGAAAGGAATTATTTTTATTCCAATATTACAAATGAGGAAATTGCAAACTTCCACTCTTGAGGAGTTCATAGTCAAATTGAGGGAACACTGAGTTTTATTAGTTTATGAGAAGGGCTGCCATACGGGTGTTCAAGCAGGTGATAAGGGAGGACTGCTTCGACCAGGGTCAAGTTTAAGGTGTACACTGATGGAACAGAAATCACTTAGAGGGGGGCGCCTGGGTGGCGCAGTCCTTAAGCATCTGCCTTTGGCTCAGGGCGTGATCCCGGGGTCCTGGGATCAAGCCCCACATCAGGCTCCTCTGCTGGGAGCCTGCTTCTTCCTCTCCCACTCCCCCTGCTTGTATTCCCTCTCTCGCTGGCTGTCTCTCTCCGTCAAATGGATAAATAAAAAAATCTTTAAAAAAAAAAAAGAAGTCACTTAGAGAAATAGGGAGCCCTTTGTTATGAGGGGTCATTGATGAGTCCTCAGACATTTGATCTTGAAAATTAAAAACTTTGCTCCATGAAAGCACCATTAAAAAAAAATTAAAGGGATAAGCCAGAAACCAGAAAGAGATATTTGCAACCCACATAACAGGGGAAGATTAGAATTTAGAATATGTAAAGGAAAAGATGAATATACCTAACTAATAAATAGATGAAAGACCTGAACAGGAATTTTGGAGCAGAGAAAGTATGTATTACTATTAAATATGTGAAATGTTCATCTTAGCTCTACCAGTAATCATGTGAATATTAATCAAGACCACAAAAAGATATCATCTTCTACCACTACATTGGCAAAAACCTAAGAGATTAAAAAAAAAAACACATACATATTGCTAGTGGGAGTGTTAATTAGTACAACTACTTGGAAAACAATGTAGAATTATCTTGTGAAGTTAAACATTCACATATCCTGAGATCCAGGGCATGTGCCCCAGGAGATACATGCATGAATCTTCATAGCAGCACAGCTCACACGAGCAAAATACTGGACACAACACAAACACCCACCAACAGGAGACTGGGTAAATAAATAGTGGTATCATAAAGATGATGATATACTTTCAGGAGCAATAGTGAATAAACTATAACTACAAGCGACAACATGGATGCATTCTAGAAATATAATTCTGGAAACAAACTATCGAACAAAGATAGGAACATGCAGAAGACTTCACAGAGCAGGATACCTTTATAGTAAATCACGAAAACAATCAATCAAAGGCAATGAATCAAAGTATTTCTTTTTAAAGATTCTATTTATTTATTTGAGAGAGAGAAACAGACAGAGCATGAGTAGGGGGGGAGAAGGCTGAGGGAGAGGGAGAAGCAGACCGCCATCTTATCAGGGAGCCTGACAGGAGGCTGGATCCCAGGACCCTGGGATCATGATGTGAGCCGAAGGCAGATGCTTAACTGACTGAGCCACCCAGTCACCCTGAATCAAGATATTTTTCAAGCACAATTGATGTGATAAATGCATTCTAAATAAGTCAAGAAAAAATAAACACAAAATTTGGGATAATGAGTTCTTCTAGAAAGAGACAAGGGTAGGAGCACATAGATGTAAGTTATGGTGATAAAATCTCATTGGCAACCATATTAGAATCTCATACACTGACTGGATGGGTAGATTGTAAAATTAAATTATAATAATGAACTATTTTTCTAAATTATTTTTCAAAATGAGCCAAAATGCTATTTTCAAAAAATAATCAAACTCAGAAAATAGGCAAGGTATATCCTTTCATCACAAGAATGTAACACTGGAAAATACGTTAAGAAGAAATCCGTTAACTCCCTAAGAAAACATTATTTTGAGTTGCTCAAAGAACACAAGAGTGAAACCCTTAACACCAGATTTTTTTTCATAAGTCAATAATGTTAAAAATAACATAGTCAAACTTAATACATGTGGCAAAAGATAGTGTTAAATGATAAATTTACAACCTCGGGGGCCGTAAGGAAATAAACTGAACTACTCCTTTAATTTAAATAATTAGTAAAATACACCTTAAGGTTATATGAAGCAGAATATGATAAATACTAAAGCAGAAAACAATGGATCAAAAATAGGAAGAAAGAAAAGGTATTAGCACAAAAGCTAGCTCTTTGGGGAACAACAAAAGATAATTCCAGGGAAATCCAATAAAAAAAGACTGAAAACAAACCAACCCCCAGATGACTGGAAAGAGAAAAGAATGCAGTAACCGAAGCAAAATGAACACGAGTAAGAAGTGATTTATTACTACTGCTTTAGGACCAAACTGCTTTTACACTCTTTTCTTTCTCTTCTTGATGAGCAATTAGGAGGGACAACGGGGGCTGCTCTGGTCTTCGTTTTCATCTTCTTATTGATTCGATTACAGGATATTGTAGCTAAGGGCACCTTATTCTTTGGATAGTCATTGGAATACTGGGAGGTATTATGAATATTTAAAGACCTGATTGTGAGTCACTTCCCTGTTATGGACAATGTCCTTGGCACAGAGCCCTGGGCCAGGCAAAGTGCAGGAGCAGAGGCGGGAGGGGTGCTGTGGCACCTGCCTTCAAGGGGCTGACTAGCTCCGGACTCGTCCTGCAATGTAACTCCCAGCCAAACCTTGTCTCTGGCAGAATGATTCTCTGGTAGGACGAGAAGGGAGAACCAGGCAAGAAAAACTGGAGGTTCCTGATGGCCAGATACTGTGCTCAGCACGGGGCTTTTGGAGAGCCAGAGCCAGACTCCCCTCCTTTCCCACTTTCGAAGCTGAATGACAGATACGGTCATCTACAATCAGGGGGTTTCAAGATAATTTATCAAATTATCATTTGATAATCATAATAGATACTTTAAAAAGGAAGATTAAAAACAAAACAAAGAGCAAGTTATAATGAATACATGTATATATGTAAATAAACGCTATAGAAAAAACCAATTTAACAATAATTATCTCTGGGTGATTATAATTTTCTTCTTTTCTAATCTTCCAAATCTTCTATCATAGAAATATGTGAAGTTGATATCTGGGAGCATAATTCCAACACTATTTAATTGTCTCATCGATTTTTCATTTATATTATATAAACGTTTAATTTTTTTTTTTCGGCCTCTCTTTCACAGGACCCTGCTCTCTCATTTGCAGTGTGTTTCTGTGACCAAAACACTGTGACCTCCAGCTTCCGATTAGACAGAGGATTTGCGCTCAGGGAAGTATCCTCAGCCGAGGGTGCTGGCCAGAGAAGTGAGTGGGAGGGAGGATGGGTGAGGAAGAATAGCGTCACTCACAGTTGTGATCCTATGAGCAGAGTACATGGGTACAATCACCCAGTGACGTGTACTGCCATAAGGATGTGATCTGTAGAACCAAAGACAGAACAATCGAGGGTTCGGTTCTTGTTGCTATCTTCTGAAGCAGTGAGCCCCAAATTTTCCTCTATGTTAGAATCACCTGGGGCCTTCCCAGAAGGTTTTCTTCATTTGCTACCCCCTCCCCAGTCCCTTGAATAAAAGACAAAAACAAATAAACAAACTAAAACGACAATGATATGGCCTTTCCTCCGGAAGGCAAAATATCCCAATTGGTCAGAACTAACTTAAGATGAAAGCTGTTCTTGTGTGGCCCTGGCATGTCCTCACTTCCTCTTGCTTCTTCTCTGAGACAGAGTCCAGGCATGGAGGCCACAGCCCAGGCTCACTGTGTAAGGGGCACAGAAACACCCTCCATGATTAGTCCCCCACCCAACCATGCTTCATGCTCTATGGAGAGTGCGAGCTCATACCCGCTGTCTGCAGTGTGGAAATAGAAATTATGTTAAAAAAAAGAAATATCCAGAAAAATTCGCAGTTATTTTGTTTTGTTTTGTAAAAGTTGCATTTTTTTTAATGTAGTCTATCTTATCATTGGTCTGGTTCATTAATGTGCTTGAATCAGGAAAGAAAAATGAGAGGCAGCTGTATTCTTATAGGAAGGTATAGAACCTAAGTATTCTTCTACGTACCAGCTGTGTGCCTGTGAGCAATTTCAATTTTGTCTTTAAAAAAATTGGCCTACTGACATCTGGGCTTTGGCATGGGAAAAGTATGAGAAAATAGTTCTTGTGGTAGAAATACCATTCACAAAGCAACACTTGATCTGAAAGGTGAAGAACTCGATGTCTACACAGAAGTGAGGGCAAGTCTTGACCACCAGTGATGTGCAGAACTCTGAGAAGGGCACGAGGAGGACAATCATACATTGCCATGTATCTGGGATAACTGGTTTACCTAGAAAGGACTAGTTTGCGCCTTTTATCCCAGCATCCAATTGGCTTAGCACTTGTCCATCCCTGATGGGGATTTCATTTTTATAGTATTATTATTAATCACGGCATCATGGTCTTGTCCGGGGCTGTGCTAGATGCACTTCTATTGAGTGAAGTTCTTGCTCTCATGTGTGGTCAAATCTCAAAGATAATTGAAAACCGTCTTCTGACACTAACAGCTAACACCTTCTTTTCAGGGACAATATACAAGAAGCTCCCTGATAAAACAAAATGCACTTTTTGTGTGGACACAGCTAAGGCCTTGCAACCTTAAGTTCTGGAGGGAGAATCATCCAACATTACTATCCCCGTCACCTCTTGAGAATATATGAAGCCTCAAAAATTCTACTTGATAGGCTCTACGGGAAACTTGAAAAATTATACATTAGTTACATAGGAAATATATGTGAGAAAGAGGGGCTAAGAAATACTGCAATAAAGGGTAGTAGTTTCAACTCTTGCAATTGTGGCTTTATCATTTATAATATGGTAGATATTTACAACTATTTCTTTACTGTATTATTGATACTGTCCTGTCTTTGGGCAATAGACCCTTGCAAGAACTGATGAATTTAAAAACAGAAGGTGTATGTTGAAGAAAAAAATCAGAATCGAGTTCTGAATTTCTGTTGGAAACCTGGTGATACACCGATGAATGACTGATTTGACAAAATGTCAACATTCGTCATCCACCGAGGGGGCCATGAGGATATCACTGACCACATGAAAATCAGAAGACACGAATCTGCTCCAAGCATCAACATCCAACCTGAATGGTTTGTAGTGATGTTAAGAAGACTGTGCCCAAAGATGATGACTTAACAAATACATCCACAGAAGACAGGTTTCTAGATCATTCTGTGGCATGTGACTTTCATTTAAATCAAGTAGCTACTCTCCACTGAACGTGCTCATTTCAATTGCAAGTTATGTAACCAGGACTCCTGTACACATACAAAAAGTCAAGAGTGAGCTGCTAATGTATCCGTTCCATTAGCAAAAGAGAAAACCTGCAATTAATGAAAATACACCAGTTTTATGTCAGTGTTGTCATTTGCTTTAAGTAGACTTTAGTTCATTCCAATAGTAATTTATTTTTTAAACCAATTTTTGGAATCAAAATGAAGCTTTGGAAATACATTCTGTCACAGATGAAACATTTGACACTACTATGAATGTTACAGTTAATTCAGACAAAAAATTCAACGGAGGAGATAAACTTTTTGTTGGCTTTGGGGTGACAAAATAAATATAAATTTGGGGCAACACAATATAGTAGAAGTAGAATGTTTTACTAATTAAATATCTATGTGAGGGAGTATACTGATTGAATTATTTATGATACATACAATGTCCAAAATCCATCAAAACACATTTTCATAACATACCAAAAAAGCAGTTATTATTAGAATTAACAAATATTTTTATATGTATACAAAGTAATTGAACTACAGTTTCTGTATATGGGACAAAATTGGTGTTGAATTAAAAAAAAAAAAAAAAAAGCAGCAGCAGCACTTTCCATGATAGTATGTACTTTTTCTCTTTGCTGCCCCCATGACCTGGATTTTTTTTTTCCATCACCTGGATTTTAACATGTTTGCAATTCAGAGAAATTTAGTTGTAATATAAGTGATGAACAAAGATAACATTTTTTTTTAAAAAGATTTTATTTATTTATTCGACAGGATAGAGACAGCCAGCGAGAGAGGGAACACAAGCAGGGGGAGTGGGAGAGGAAGAAGCAGGCTCATAGCGGAGGAGCCTGATGTGGGGCTCGATCCCACAACGCCGGGATCACGCCCTCAGCCGAAGGCTGACGCTCAACCGCTGTGCCACCCAGGTGCCCCAAAGATAACATTTTTTTGAAAAGGCTTTGGTTGCATTTTGTTCAGTCTCATTCGGAAATTTTAATAAAAAATTCAACAAATAAAGCACCAAATTCTTTGTTAATAATAAAGTGAAAGCAGGAAAGCAGTGGTGATCGTGTGGGATTACCCACAACACCAGGGTGGACTGAACAAAACAGGCAGTGAGGGCTGAATAAGGCAAGGTTTAATTCTGAAATCTGTAACTGTACTTTGGAATATCTTGGTTTGGGGAAAGCATTTCCAATTCAGTTCTTATATTCAATTGAATCCATTTCTAGTCTGTGTTAGAATAGAGTGGAATTGAAAAGGCCTATCATTTCACAGTATCTAAATTTGGTAAAACGTTCAAAAGAATCACAAGTGGAGACAATTTATTTGATGAGAGATGTCTTTGAAAAATAGTTGCTCTAAAACTGAGAAGGGAAGCAAAATGACAGTGTCTGCAAAAATATTTTAGCCTAAGCATTTACATATTTTCATACAAAACAAATTAGAAATGAAAATTTTCCTCCTTTAACAGAATCTGTTCGTAACTTACCAGGTACATCTGCACCTGTAAGAAAATACTTCTTAATTAAAAATGGCATGTTCTGTACAGCAGCAGTGATAGAATGTGTCAACAGTTAAAATTATTAACACACAGTTCAGCTCTGTAGACGATTGGAGGCAAGTTTATGAAAAAGTTAAAAATAATAGAACAATATATAAAATACACATTTTTAAAAAAATAGAAGACACCACTTACATGATATTGGAGACAGCTAAAAAGCAGAATAAAAAATTTGCATGTGTAATAAGAATAATTATTGTTTGCTATTTTTTAATGTGTAGATAACCAATATAACACATTTTTAAAATATACACAGCTCAGTGTTGTTTTCATATTTCAAAACGATTTTTTTCAAATAGTTTTTGAATAGGACTATATTATAGGTCTACCAATATGGCGAAGCCAATCATTGCCACCAAGTAAATATTAAAATATATCATGTAAATTATGGTTAACATTTCCCTGGCACTCAAAGCTCTCCTTCTAAGACATTGGATTAATTACATGTTCACCCTGTACTTTGAGGTTCCCTAAGGACCTCAGTCTAGCTGCGTGGGGATTTGGTATACATGCTGTAGGTATTAAAATAACCAGGTAAGGCCTCAGCGGCAAGGTAGAGAATGAGTGATTAGTTACTAAGAGAATGAGTCAGATGGTGATGCTAGCAGCTCACGGCACAGGGAGGTCACCGTTGCCTGGAGTGGATTTGGAATGTTTTACGGAGCGTTATCTTGAGTTAGGAGAAGGAAGTGAGCAGGGGTCTGAAGAGACCCGGGAGAACAAGGCACAGTTTGAGAGAGAACTTTGTGGATAGCCACATAAAAATGGTAGTCAGGACACTAACTAGGACATGGTGAAAAGGAATCATCCTGACGTGTTCTGAGAGAAAACACGTATAGATCAATGACCTCTTTGGAAGGCAAGCTTAAAAAACTCAACTTGGTGATATTTGGATATTCTGAACAATGTTCTAAATTAATCTCCAAATTAATTAGTGAGAAGTTGCATATTTTTCTCAACAAAAATTACTGTTTTTCCAGAACATTTCAGATGCATGGTAGGGAAGTTTGAGAGGAGAAAAAAGGAAAGAAAAGAAAAGAAAAAACAAAGAAAAGAAAAGGAAAGAAAAAAGAAGTTTAAGAGGGGTCAGGAAATTAAAAAACAAAACAAATCAAACAAACAAACCGAGAAACCCTTTCCATTTCTACCCAAGCCCATTGTAAACCCAGTTATGCCAGTTTCTTACAGGGCAATTGAGGGGGTTCTGATTTATTGAAACATAGATATGCTATTTTGTACACCTTGGTTCCAATAACGAATTTTATGCACACATCCACATCTTTTGCAGATTATATATTTTTATTCATATTTTTAAAGTTTTTTTTGTTGGTTTGTTTCATAAATCCTGCTTAGGATTAGTGAGGAAGTAACCAGGACCAGTTGAAAAGAACCGAGGACTCAACACATGTGTTTGCAATTCTAACAAAGCCTCGGTTTTCCACACCTATAAAGTGGGAATTGAACTCCCTCACCCACACAGTGATCTTCTGTTGAAGTCTAGTACATATTAGGCACTGAACGCAGCAGGGCTTGGAGTCCAGAAAGTCATTCGGAGCAAACACACCGCTATAGCAACATGGCTTCTGTTACGGCAGACGATGGTTTAAGGAACTACGCGAGATAAGAAAAAGCTTTACTGTAAAAAGAAAAGTTGACATCGGAATTGACTCTTGAAGTTTGAGTTGGGTCTTGGCGGAAACAGAAGAGAGTGTTTCTAGGAAGATGAGAAAGCATATACAAAACATGGCAGGGCAAACATATTCTAGATTGTTGTGTGTTCTCCATATATCAGCTTGCAAATCACATGAAAAGTATGGTATTCTTCACCGTGTTAGTCGTTGAGATAGAGAAATGCCTTAATGCGCTACCTATTTTTAGGGGGTTGCAATGTGGGAGTATAGATTTGGTCCCATGTTTGGTGAAGACTGCCCCTCACTCATCCCGATTTTGGTGAAAAGATGCCCTGCCAGTTGAAGACTACCTGAGCTATGAATTGCTTTACAGCACAGGTGCTCTATGAAATGCAACTGATCACCTCGCAAGGTCAGGGCCCCTCCTCCACTGAATCATTTAAAAATACAATGCATGTGTCTGTCAGGAATTTCCCGGTCTTACTTGGAGTGGAGAACAGAACAGTGGTCTCCTGAGATTCCCACCAATTACATGATCCCAACCTGAGAGGCAAAATGAAAATTAATGAAGACACGATTTTTGAAAAGCTTACGTTCTCAAAATCTTTTTACAAAACACCTTTTGCTAATTTTTCCTCAGCCCTCTTTAATGGATCTGTCTTAGTCTGTTTGGGCTACTGAAAGAAAAACACCACAGATTGGGTGGCTTAAACAGCCCATATATTTCTCAGAGTTCTGGTGGCTGAAAGGTTTAAGGTCTTCTCCCTGCATCCTTGCGTGGTGGAAGGGGATGAGAGCTCTCCAAGGTCTCTTTTATAAGGGCACGAGTCCCATTCATGAGACCCCGCTTCCTAATACCACCACGTTGAGATGAATTTGGGGGGAATGCATGCATTCCGTTTATAGCAATACCTATTACCCCAAGGTCAAATCATACGTGCTCTACTTATCATGAAGACCCTCTCCCAGCCTAGCCCGGCACCCCTCTGTACTAGAAAACTTGGCTAATTTATCATTTACCTTCCCTTTCATTTCTCTGCCTTTGTGCCAGTCTCCCCAAGCCAGATCGATTTTCCTTTCCTTCTTTTTTCTTAAACCTCTTTAAGACTCTGCTCAAATCCCATAGATATTATAAGAGTTAAACAAATATAATCTCTCTGCGATTATACTTTTACTTTCCGTAACACATTGCACTATGTCAAGAAAGATAGTTCTTTTGCACACAACCTGTTCTTCCCAGAATGTATATTGTTACAAATAGATATTTTTTTTTTCTCATTTTTGATTGATTTGCCTTCCCCTGGCCAGGGAATATAACCAAGATTGGATAATTCACCACTTAGGGAGGGTAGCAACATTTTGAATTTTTAGCGTTTGTTTGTTCACCGAGTACTTTTAAGTCCTGAATTATTTACAGGCTAGGGGGATTATCTTGCATCAATATTACATACAACATTGACAGTAGGACTTGAGTTTTCCTCATACAATCATTCCTTTTGGCAGGAGGTGGACATAATGCTTAGACCTTAAAGAGCCACTGTGGTTTTTAAAAGGTCATATTTGGCCAGCCATAATTTATTCTGTGTGTCTTTCAGGAACAGACAAGAGTGATTCAGTTGACAGAACCTGATTATATTTTCCCATAAAAGATTTCACAGATCTTCATAAGGAGATATAATTTCCAAACTGTACAGACTTGGAAGAAAAAAAATCAATATGATGGATTGGAAAATGAAAAAATAACAAATTTGAGAAACTAAACCAGATCAGAAGATAATGACCAAGCAGAAGTAACTACGCACCTAATTCTCAGTTCAGATGTCTTAAGGGTTTGAAAAATATTTGATATTTTTCCCTACCTTCATGTTCATAAACTAATCACCTGAGGAAGTAGAATTTTAATTAATCAGACATCTAGGGATGATGTGGTACTGCACACTTTTTTTTTTCATATGTTTGCTCTAATTCAATTATTTTAAGCCAGAAAATAAATCCTCTTTCACTGAAAATAATTAAGAACAACAACTTTTTTCAGAGAAATGAGAATAAGTTGACTGTTACTTACTCTCTCTCTCTCTCCCTCTATGTATATTTACTCTAGTTAATCTTTTTACTTTTCTTTGTTACTCACATTTTGTTTTTTCCAGAACTTGATCTAGCGTCTCTAAAGTATATTAGGAAGGCTTTGGGGTTGTTGAAAACACAGGAGCTTTCCTAAACCTCTTCTAGAAGTTTATGAAATCCATCTTTTGAGCATTTTCTGGCTTTGAAAATGTGAGGATATTTATACTCTTATTTTTATGAAGATCAAAGATTATATTTATGGTTTCAGGAAATAATATATTCTTTCTTTTAAATTCCCAAATAACTCAGATTGCCTTTTAAAAATGAAAATATAATACAAATATGGAAAATCTCATACTCTAATGGAACAAATGACTGGATTTTCACAAACTGGGTATATGTTTGTAACCAGCACCCTTCTAGGGAATAGATGGACTGCTATGGAAAAGATCGTGATAAATGGGATCACTTCAATGTGCTCAAATATCTGAATCCTAAAACCTCAATGTCTTGAATTTTTAGTGGGAGTCTTCCCCCTCAGGGCACTCACTGAGAGGAGATCAGGAAACAGACAATAAATTTATTAAATCTGGCGAATTAGTACATTTAAGGACGCAGAATCACATTTTTCGTTAAACATCAAATATGAAATAAGATAGGGTATTGTTTTTCATGCATTATTATTAAAGGCAGTTATGCAATTGCTTTCATCCCAATATCTCCAAGTAATAGAACCATAGGTACATAGAAGCCTTTCTAAATGGACAGTATATTTATACTTGCCTCTGGTTTTCATTCAAGAACACTGAAGAACAGCCAGTATCAGGTTTTGTAAATGAAGAATCAGAACAGATTCTTAGTACCAGATATGGTTTCAAATATGTCCCTGGATGTTGTAATCCCTGTATTAGCTCCATGGAAGTTCTTAAGCTTTCACTTTGGTGAACATCCTTCCAAATGTTTCTCTAAGTGTGTCTACACATACGTGTGCATATGTCCTTCATATTAGTAGAACCATCCTACTCATGTTGTTTTGTAATTTGCCTTCTCCTTCCACAATATTTAATGGAATTCCCTCCATGTTAACAAATATGGCTGCACGTCATTGTTGATGGATCTACACGTGTTGCATAGGCCATGTTTGACTAAATGCTTTATAGATGAGAATCCACTTGCTCTTATGAATGATCTTGTAATGAATCTTATGCAGTTATCTTTTTCAGTTTATATGACAGTATCTTAATTTGAAATCTTAAGGTGGGTTAGAAGGGTCAGGGCATCTGTGCACATGATATTGGATACATGTGGTCAAACTGCCTTCTACAGAGATTGTCCTAAATGTGTGATGTATACTTCAAGTGAGAGAACATGTTTCCACACACACAAGTCAAACAGTGAATTTTAATGACGCTTTAAGTCTTTGTCTGTATCACTAAAAACGATATTGTGTTGCTTGAATGTCAATGAGGTTGAAAACATTTCTATTTCTTCATTCATAAATTGCCACTTTACCCATCTTCCTCTTGGACCCTTCTTTTTCCTCTATTGTTCTTTATTACACATATCATTCCAATTTTGTGGCTTGTGTTTCAAGTTTTATTTCGGTTTATTTTGCTGTGAAGTCTTTGTTTGGTTTTAATTTGAGGCAGTCAAGGGTATCAGCTGTTCCTTTTTGTGCTTTTTGATACTTATAACATATTTTGGAAGGCCTTGTCCACCATATTAATAAACTTGCATCTTTGGTTTTACAGCTCATTAAATGTTGCCTCAATTTATTTGTTATTCTTTTTATGTATTTTACCCATGTCCCCAAGTAGATCATTGATCAAGGAATAGATATTGTTTCCTCTCCCCTGAGTATTTTGTTCTATTATTTCTTCATTGCCTATCTTTTGCTCTGAAACTCCTGTTACATAGTGATAGGAGCAGATGGGTAGAGTCTCTATTTTATATTCTTGCTAATATTTTTATTTCTTTTCATGGTAATGGGAATTGCATTTATTATTTTTTTTAGATCTCCAAGAGACACTGGTCAAGTCTGTTTTTATAAAACCTATCCAGTGAATTTTTAGGGAGAGAGTATATTTTATGTTTCTAAGATTTCTTACTATTTGTTGACTCTAGCCACATCTTTTTGCTTACTTGCTGCAGGACCTAAACTGAGAAGGTGGTCCAGGGCTGGAAAAGAGTAGAGTAAAATGGCACCTCTATAGGGAGGTTCAATAGGACCCAGGGGGTCTGGATATGGGACTCCAGGAAGAGGGGGCGCTCTAGTTTCTTGTCTAAGTTCAGTGAGAGGTCTGGCTTTTCACATGTGTAAGAGGCTCAAGCTCACTATGTGTGGATTTTGTAGAGTGTGGCTTAGGCCCTGTTGATCTGCAGGACTCAGTAAAAGGCAGTATTTGGCAAACAGTAGAAAAGTGCAGGGAAGAATGATGCAGAGGAGGGGTACTTCTTTTCTGAAAGTGGAAGTGTTTTAATAGGATCAGTATTTTAGGGGGATAAGGAAATGATATTTTAGTTGGAGAGAGAAAACACATGGAGATGGAAACATAAGAGAAATGTTTATGAATGACGATGATGATGGTGGTAGTGGTGGTGATAACTACTCTTATGTACCAAACATCTGTCACATGCCCAGCATAGAGAACCAGACATCTGCCATATGCTCAGGGAGTAAGCAGATATTTATATCTGATTCCAATCTCTCATCATTTCTGGTAGACATTATTTTCCTCATCATGTATTAATATAGTAAAGCCAAGAGTTAGAAAGCAAACACATATAAGAAAGCTGAGATTCAAATTTAGATCTTCCCAGTGCCAATGTCTCTTGCTCTTGACTGCTGATATACTTCCTCAAGTCATCCAGCTTATCTGGAAAAAGGAAAGGATGTTGGGGTATGGTTTTGTTGGGAATCTAGCTTGGGGTTAGAATAGCAAAGGGCTTCGTAGGCCACGCTCAGGAATGGGAATTTAATTTGTCAGGCACTGGGGAGTCACTAAAAGTTCTTGAGCAGAGAATGTTATGGACATGTATTACCAGAACAGATTGGTTTGGGTGTGATGGAAAACAGGCAGGCCAATTAGAATTTGTTGTATGGTTGATGGAGAAATCATGAGGTTTGAGGCTGGACTAGAGGTAAGGAAATCGGATGCAAGAAATCAGTGGAGAAGGAAGGCTTGGCTGTTTGGGGTGTCACAGAGAAGTAAAAGTGACCTAGAGCCTAGAAAAAGGGTTGAGGATTCTTGGTAATGGAAATTGATTGCCACATTGAGAAGGATCCAGAAGGGTCACTGGCCTGAGCACTCTTATGTTGACTGTCAGTATCTGTAATGGTCACCTTGCTAGGCTTGGTAGACATATTCAGTGTGCAATTTTCTATATCATTCTCATGCAGTGATTCCTTAGCAAGTAAAACAAGTAAAAAGCTCAAAACATTATAATGGGATTTGATACCTCAACATAATAAAGGCCATGTACGATAAACCCACAGCTAACTCAATAGTGGAAAATGGAAAGCTTTTCCTCTATGATCAGGAACAAGGCAAGAGTGCCCACTCTTACCATTCTAATTCAATATAGTACTGGGAGCCCTAACCAGAGCAATTAGACACAGCAAAGAAATGAAAGGCATTTCCTTCCAATTTGGGAAGGAAGAAGAAAAATTCTCATTATTTGCAGATGACATGATTTTTTTCTTTTTTCTTTATTATGTTCAGTTAGACAACATATAGTACATCATTAGTTTTTGATGTAGTGTTCAATGATTTATTAGTTGTGTGTAACACCCAGTACTCCCCACACTTGCCACATGATTTTATATGTAAAAAAATCCCAAAGATTCAACCAAAAAACTGTTGGAACTAATCAATAATTCAGTAATTTACAGGTTGTAAAATCAACATACAACAATTGGTTGCTTTTCCATACTCTAACAATGAAACATCTGAAAAAGGAATAAAGAAAACCATTCCATCCACAAGCATCAAAACCAATAAAATACCTAGGAATAAATTTAACCAAGGAAGTCAGAGATCTGTACAAGGAAGACTATAGGGCTCTGCTGTGAAAACAAAACAAAATAAACAAACAAAAACGAAGAAGACACACACAAATGGAAACACATCCTGCTTTCATAGATCAGGAGAATTAATATTGTTAACATGTCCATACTCCCCAAAGCCATCTATAGATTCAATGCAATCCCTATCAAAATTCCAATGGCCTTTTTCACAGATACAGAGAAAGCAACCCTAAAATTTGTATGACACAAAAGATCCCAAATAGCCAAAGCAATCATGAGAAAGTTCAAAGCCAGAAGCATCACCTTGACTTCAGACTATGCTACAAAGCAGTAATGATTAAAACACTAGGATATATCAAATATATTTCAATTAAACAATAACAAAAAAAACCCACAAAAAATCCAGAAGGTTATATAGTGTTTACTCGTGTAATAAATTAGCATATTCTTCTCTCTCTATTGTATAATTTTACCCTAATAATATAGTCCATACGCTGTGGTTCTTTTCTTTTTTTTTAATATTATTTATTTATTATTTGAGAGAGAGAGAGAGAGAGAGCGGGCACATGTACACCCAGCTGGGGGAGGGACAGAGAGAGAATTTTCCATCAGACTTCCTGCTGAGTGGGGAACCGTAGGGGGCTCAATCTCTCCAGCTGAAACCAAGAGTCAGACGCTTAACCAACTGAGCCACCCAGGAGCACCTGCTGTGGTTCTTTATGGGACCACAGTATGGAGGGTCTGCTTGGTTTGCTCCCATGAAACATAAGGGAATATAAGTTATTTTATATGGTTTAGTTTACCTTTCTATGCAGGCCACTCAAAAGATGTTGGGTATGGATTTCTTAAATATAGCCTTTGACATTAAAGTGTCATCAAGCTCAACAATTCCTACTGTATTTCTAGAAACCATAGGGACTTGCCGGACACCCAATCCAAGTTCCATTTTTGTCTTTTTTGTGTGTTGCAGCTGGCTAGCAGCCTTCCTCCTCCCTTTATTCTAGCAAGACGGTTACAAAAGCCAGGAAATAGAGATGGCCGGTACAGCTTATTGGAGAAGTCAGTGGAGGAGGCCATGCACAGGCCTCTCATAGAGTACAGGGGAAGAGCACAATTTGGAGACTGCTTTCTTATTACTAGGGAGAGGATGACAGTGAACAGCGGACCTGGTGGCAAGGAGAGGAACCAACCAACCGGAAGCCAACTCTGATGACACCTGAAAATCTGGGCTCTTTGGTTTCCTCTCCTCTCCTCTGCTCTGCTGCAGGTCAGGCTTTTGGGCCCGCACAGTTATGAGACTCTGTCAGCCAGTTGCTCACTCGCACACCCTATACACCCCGATGTGGTTGGAATTCACTCGAACGGGTTTTTACAGCAGTAGAACAAGATACACCCAGAAATTCAGCTTTCATCGGCATTTTCTTGTTAGGATTTTCCCCCACCTTCCTGAATGCGGGTGGCCGGATTGGAGGATCGTGGTGGTTTCCAGGTAAAGTGGAGAGGTGACCTTCTAAAGCCTTCATAAAAGTGACCCATAGACGCAGTGGGACACTTTCTGGAGATATTGAGGACTTTGAACTGGATTTTGCCCCTGTGAAATTGGTAATGCTTGCAACAATGCCGAGATCTTTTACTACAATAAACAAAGCAATTAATGTGCCTTTAATTTGCACCTAACCAAACAGAAAGGGTGCGTTTATTCCATGTGACATGTAGACGAATTTTTCTTTAAAAACAAAGTTTCATGCTGTGACTACAATTAGTGTAATTGTCAGCTCTTCTCTAAAAACAAATATGTATTAAGAGAAACGCCAGCATTGTGCCCTCCTCTGGTGTGAAAATGAGACAATCAAAATCTATTGTAATTACCTCAGTGATATTATAATTAGCAACGATTAAGTTATTCCATGCTGCTTTTTTCCTCTTGGCTACAATTAAAAAAGTATATATCTTTCTGCTGCACATTACTGCTGATCATTTTACCTCAATACATGTCTGGTAAGTGGATAAATTAGAAGTAATTTTAAAGCACAACTCCGTTAAAACATATATCTTTCTATTTAACTGCCTTAACCCTATAGACACATCTGTGTTCCTTGCTGCTTCGTGAAAAAAGGGCTATGCCCCTGGTTTCTTCACCCCTGTGCTTTACCCCCCATTAGAAACCAAACATATTTTTAAATAGACCGTTCTAGAGAATGGATTTTTTTTTTTTGGTTTGTTTTTTTAATTACAGACACCCAAATGATATGATTAATCATTCAGTTCTTGCCAGGCCGGCCCACCTAGCTACAAATCCCTGTGCTGGGCAGTGACCAGTTTTTAAAATAAATTGCCGGAAAGCCAGACAGCTGTACCATCAAAACAAGTAAAGGCCCTGGGTAGATGGGTTAGGAGAAAAAAATGAATTAGGCCATAATTATAAATTTGTCTTTTATTTATCACACATATCTTTTTTTTTTTTTTTAATTTCTCATGGTTACTTTCACGCCATCTCTTCCTACTTACTGTTGATGGAGAAAAAGGAATTCGTGAGAAAACAAAGATTTGATTACAATTTGAGGCTTGACTCGCTTTCTGAGGCAAGAGGTGGTTAATGGTCTGGCCTTACTCATTTCAAACATTTGAAGCAAAATAGACTCTCGTGTCCAGATAGCTTATTACCAGAGCTGCTGGTTTTCTCTATGCTTTTTGATTCACAGAGACAAATGCCCCAAGTTTTGTTTTCTTTGAAACATTTAAAACCTTGCCCTAGGAAGGATAGACTCTACCTCCCTGTTTGACATTGCTACTGTTAACCAGCTCCTTGTATATTTTGGTTAAATTTTTTTCCCAGTATACATGCGTATGATTTTTATAACAGCAACATCTACAACAAGGCTTTCGGATGTCCAGGCATACCGACAAGGGAGATCTCTGCGGCAGCTTTCCCTCTGGATCACAGTGAGCAATCGGGAGGTTTAGGCATGGCTCGTGATTTTGCTAAGCATTTGCCATTCCCTGAGGCCGAGGGCAGAAAAAAAAAAGGCCTGAAAGCAGATTCACTTTCACTGTTTCACAGGGAAGAGAACTGAAGCAGGAATACGCGTTGATTTGGTAAAGAACAGAAGCATGTAGGCCTTTCCAGAATGCTCTTAGGTGACCGGGGATTTGCAAAAGGACAGGAAATGGGAGGAGGGCAGTGGGTAGCGGGGGAGGTGCCCTCACAGGGCTTCAAAGGGACCATGCCCACCGGTGAAACCATTCTAAGTCTCTATTGATTTACACAAGACGCCATTTTGAAAAGGCGTCTAATTTTTAGGAATCGGGGGCACAGTGAGGATATAAAATAATGTGCACAGATGCGTGAAGTCGTACCAAAAAAAAGATGTATGCAGTTGTTTTATAGGAGTGAATCCTTTCTACAGGGCCAACTTCATAGGTGTGTGCCCTCTGCAGTCCCAGGGAAAGGGACCATGCTTGCTCTGCGGAAGCTCTCTTGAAACTCTTAATTATTTTTTTGAACGAAGGGCCCTGCAGTTTCATGTTGCTTAGGTATTGCAGATGATGAAGTCCATGGTGCCTTCCTATTTCTCCGCCCCCTCCTGTAGCAGCAGAATAAAGTTCAGTGGTCAGTAGCCACACCGCCTTTCATCTGGAGTGGTTTGAGTGACACTGTTCAGAACTCTTGTGTCATATCCACCACCCCGGGGGACATGAACATTCTAGAGTCCCATATTTCAGATACACCAGAAAGATATATTTGCGGGGGTCGGGGAGGGGATATGTGTAAATGAATAATTTTACTTATTCTCAACACTGCTTCTCACCATTTTGTCCGACATTCTACTTGTGCACAGAAGCTGATTAAACAAAAATTAAAGAGCCGCATGGAGTGTTATAGTCACGCACACACCCATCCACAGAAACACACACACCGGCTGCGAGCAGAGTTTTTTTCAGCCCCAGACGCTGTACAATCTCTCCCATAACGCTAATGACGAGCTTGTTTAACTCCCATAGTGATATAAAGCGCCGTTCCCATTAATATCCATCGTCACTTGTTGATGGCATGTGGGAATTGGAAAGCCCCACGCTCCGGGACACCCATCAATGCCTCTGTTTATGAAGTGGCGCCCTCAGGAGGGAGCTGCTGGGACGCTTGACTGGCTCTGAATACCTCGTCACCCGGCACAGCTCCCTTAGTGTGAGTTTTGTTTAATACTTCTTGTGTATTAGCAAGCTGACAGCTATTTTAGTTCATTGGATATTGCCTTGCTGGAAGAAATGAGATCAGAGCATGGGAAAGAAGACAACTCTGCCTTCTAGTGTTCTCGCAGTAACGTGAGAGGAGAGGAAAGGGGGTGGTCCTTCCAGGGCAGGACACACAGAGTGAGCCCCGCTGGTATGGCCGAATTGGGTTTCTCTGGAGCCAGAGATTAGAATTTATGGAGTGAACAGGTAAGGCATCATGTTTATGAAGCTCCCAGGAAGTGTTCTTCCTCCTTCCAGAACTATCCAGTGCCTTCTTTTCATTTCAGGAATTCCCAGTGAATGTCCGTATTCCCAGGCTCCGTATCCATTCACCTCTCTCCCTGCGAAAACATATCTGGCTTCTGTTCTCTGCACTTTGTTAAGAGCTAAGAACACCAGGCATCACTTAACTACTATATTGAACTGGAGCGTCTCAGCTGGGGACCCAGGAATTTCTTGAAATAGTAGTCGCTTCCTCATTCTAAAGTGCATACAACATGACTGAAGTCTTCTCTCCTCCATGGCAAGTGTTTGCTTTGCTTCGCTCTGGTCCGTATGTTTGTGTTCCTCAATATTCATATGTTGAAACCTAACCCCCAGGGTGATGGTATTAGAGTTGAGCTTTGGAGGAATGATTAGGTCATGAGGATAAAGCCCTCGTGGATGAAGACACTGCCCCTGTAAAAGAGACCCCAGAGAGCTTCTGCACCCCTTCCACCATGGGGGACAGGGTGAGAATATGGTCCTCTGTGAGGAAGCAGATCTCACCAGACACGAAATCTGCTGGTGCCTTAATCTTGAATTTCCCACCCTCTAGAAGTGTGAGATATAAATATTTTTGTTTATAAACCAAACACTTTTCTGTATCGTTTTGTTATAATAGCCCA
Source organism: Ursus maritimus (assembly GCF_017311325.1). Lineage (NCBI taxonomy): Eukaryota > Metazoa > Chordata > Mammalia > Carnivora > Ursidae > Ursus > Ursus maritimus. The sequence goes on along the minus strand of NW_024425230.1, from coordinate 11,672,230 downwards.
AGTTTACATAAAATAGGATTAAGGCTATCTGGGTCTCCTTTCTCTGTACATGATGAAGGCTGTCTAAATTCATCCAACTTTTTTTTCTTTTTGGCTTTGAATATCATATTTCCAAAAAAAATCCTTTTTGGAATGAGGCGTGGAGTGTTAAATTAATGAATAGAATAATTTGACACACCACTCTAGAAGTTCTTGAACTCATAGCAAAGGTATGGGATAATGAAGAAGTGTAGTAGGACTAGTGCAGTTTGGGTATTGGATAGTCTAGTCTTTAAATAAAATAATGTGTGTAAACATGTAAAGCGTTTAGCAGGATTGCCCAGGTTTTAATCGTGCATTTACCTTTTATTGCCATAGCTGTCCTAGGTGTCCTCAGTGATAGAGATAGAGATAATAATGATATGCATTTCCTTGGGATGATTTAGAAACAAATGAGTTAATATGCATAAACATTTGAATAGTGCCTGTTACATGGATATTGTCCAATAAATATTAGCTACTAATATCTTCTCAAGTTATGATTTTTTTCTTAGGTTTGTCTGTTTTGCTATCCAATGTCATTTTGTCTTGATAAATTCAGCCTATTAATTAGCTCATTACTATCTTTAGGAAACTGATTGTCACATAATCCATTACTTAGCTGTCCCCAGCTTTTGTTAACCCTAAATTTGATTAGTGTTAAATGTAATTTTTTCCTTCCCCTTAAATTCTTATGTTTTTATGTGTACTCACCCTAGTAAGTCATTAATAGCTTAATAAACATTAAATATTGCTTTTCACTGTTGTCACTGTGTTTCATTTATCTACCTATAAGCCTCCAGACGGCAGAGAACTCGGGAAATTCTTTTACCTCCCCCACTCGAAGCATCTGCATATAGATAAGTTTTCACTGAATTTGTGCTGAATAATGAGCATAAATCCACTTTAATTTTGTCCAAGTTATTCATTCATCCTTTAATTCCTTTTTTAAAAAAAGATTTTATTTATTTAATTTATTTTAGAGACAGAGTGGTTGGGGGAGGAGCAGAAGGAGAGGGAAAGGGAGGGGGAAAGAATTCCAAACAGACTCTGGGCTGAGCATGGAGCCTGACATGGGACTCGATCCCATGACCCTGAGATCACCACCTGAGCCAAAATCAAGAGTCAGACGCTTAATTGAATGAGCCACCCAGCTCCCCTGAATTTGTTTATTCTAAGATACACCCCATGAGAAAACTTTGAGGTGTTGTCCATTTACCTGGTTATATAATCTGGAATAGAGACCCAAGCATGAGAAAGTACATTGTTAAAATATTCACCCTCTTATCCTTTCAACGGAGAGAGAACATACCTCATAATTTAAAATATCAGCTCAATCATAAAGGTATTCAATAAATATTGGCTGAATAACTCATAAGCATTAATACCAATTAGTGTTTATTTCACAAAAATAGGATACAAAAGTGAAAATATATTTAGATGCATTTGTAAATATCTCAGCATTCTTGCTCCGTACATGCAACACTAGCCTTGTGACAAAAGACGAGTTCTGGTTTACGTGACTTTGAAGAATCTTTCTCACGTTGTATTCTACCCTCAACCTATATGAACTGGCTTCCTTCCTTCACCATTCCACCAAATTACTCTTTCCAAACTCACCAATGAGCACAAAACTCTTCATTTCATACTCCATTCACTTTATGACACCTCCTGGTCTCTCCCTTTTCAGTAAATGTCACCAACATCTACCCAAGTCCAAATTCCAGAAGTCATCCATTTTTTCTTCTCTGTCTCTTTTCTAGTCCATCAGAAAGTTCTTTTTTGCTCAAATCCTAAAACATATTCCTGACATACCTACTTCTCTCCACTTCCATTGTACCCCTTTTCAGCCGCAATCACCTTCCGCTGGGTCTCCAGCAAGAGCCTTTCATTTTATCTCTGCTTCTCCCCTCATTTGCCATAGGACACGAGCAAATCCAAGTCTGCTGGAGCTGGTCCCCTTCACTCTTTGGCAAGGACTCACATATTCTAAAACCAAGACCGGAGTCCACAGCCTGACCTTCCTGGACCTCTGCTGACCTTATAGAGTTTTATCTTTTCCACTCCCCAACACCCCCCACTGCACCCACTACTCTTGTGACAGAGATTCTATGCCAAAGTGTTTCTCAACCCCAAATTCTTCTCACCACCCTCCTCATGCCATCCTTCACATTCACAGGGTCTGCCCAGCCGCCCTTCATGTCACATGGACCGCCTTCATGACGTTCTCCTTGTCCCTTTCCGACAGGCAATCATTCCTTCCTTTGAACTTCTGCACCTGTGTCTTTCATAGTGCAGTAAACTCCATGATGGTTACCTCTTTCCTCTTCCTAGACTACTTGGAGTTGTTTGGAGAAAGGCACCATGTCTCATTCATCTGATAAGGCAGTGACATATGTCCTGTAGCTTCCACATGTAAGTGTTCAGTAGTGTTTGCTCCTTTTTTTCCCTGGTAAGGTGGGGCAGTTTACTGCTGGTCACGGCATCGAATAAAATGTTATCTGCAAGGAAAATTATCATCATTTGACTTTTTAGTCGTAATAGCTGTATGTGTTGTGAACATTAAAATATATGTTATAACTTTTCAGAATTAAACAGCATTCATCCCAATGTTCACTTAAAACTGCAATTCTCCCACTTACCACTTTTTAGATACGGTCTTGCTATCATCACAGTCTGGCTGCAGACCCTATCATTCCACCCTAACCTACAGCTACCTACAGATCAGTTATCCTGAATGACTCACAGTCCCCTTTCTAACATTTGTGTTTTTTCATTTTTATTTTTAATTGAAGTATCGTTGATGTACAATGTTTATCAGTTTCAGGTGTACAACAGAGTGATTTGACAATTCTGTATATTACTCAGTGCTCACCACGATAAGTGTAGTTACCACCATCTGTCACCACACAACATTATTACTCTATTGACTATATTCCCTATGCTGTACTTTCCATCGCCCTGACTTATTTATTTTATAACTGGAAACTTGTACCTCTTAATCTTTGTTCACTGTATTCCCTCTTTCTATATTGACTATATTCCCCATGCTCTACTTTTCATCCCTGTGACTTATCTATTTTATAATTGGAAGTTTGTTCATGCTATTCCCTCTTTCTGAAATGTCCTGTCTCCCCTTCTCTGACTGTTGGAACTTCCCTCCTTTTACAAAGTCCATCACAGTTACAATTTCCACCAGCTGCGGGGAGGAGGGGGGCACTCTCCAGTTGTTACTGGACAAACTCAACCACTCTGTCCCCTGCAGGCCCTTCTGGTAGTCATCCACCTGTCTTGTAAGCCTGGAAGCCTGGAAGCCTGGTCCTGTCTGATGTAGCTGCACTTGTCCACTAGATGATGGGCTCTAAAGGTAGGACTGTCCTACTCATGGGCATGTCACCAGCACCTGGAGCAGTGCCGGCTACAAATTATGCTTCGTCTTCACCTGTCGTGGAATTCATGTTTGGGCTGGTCAGTGGCCTTGCCATCATGCCAGGGATGTCGGTGGCATGGTTTCTATCTTCCAATGGATCTTAACTTTCACCCTAAACAATTTTTAAAAAAATTCTCTATATGTTTCCCTAGCTCCATTCAGTCATTATAGTCCCGGACGCCTTTCCTTAAAGTATGGGCAGAATGACTCTGAACAAATTGGTCATTATAAATCGAAAAAAAGAAAGAAAGAAAGAAAGAAAGAGAAGAAAGAAAGAAAGAAAAAGAGAGGGAGGGAGGGATAGAAGGAGGGAGGAAGGAAGGAAGGAGAGAAGGAAAGAAGGAAGGAAGAGAGGGAGGAAGAAAGGAGAGAGAGACAGAGAGGAAGGAAGGGAGGAAGGGAGGAAGGGAGGAAAGGAGGAAAGGAGGGAGGGGGAGAAAGGGAGAGGGACAGAGAGAGAAAAAAAGAAATCAAAACCTACGGGGGGCAGACAGGAGTTGTGACACTTCTAGCTCTCACACGCTTGGGAACAGTACATTTTTACGTTTACGGCCCTTTACAGTTTAGCACTCGAAATACTCAGCCTGAATGACCTTAGTTAAATTTAAATGGATTTTCCTATATGGGACAAAGTTTCAGGCCTGCCTGTACCTTGTAATAATAAGGCATTTGGTCGCAATTGTCAGGACTCTGCGCTGGCACCTTTAATATTATTTAAATTGAATTCTGTAATCGGAATGAAATACTCTCTTTCTAACACTCATATAAATGTGTAAGATAGATATTAGTTTGGCTGGTACTCATTTCACTCAAAGGAAGAAGGAAGAACAAAGAGAGGTAGAAGTAAAAGTGCGAAAATTATTCCAAAGTGTCATTGCTACCTAGATTTCGGACAAATTGTTCCAGTGTCTGTGAGAACACGCAGTGAAGAGGCAGCGTCAGTCAGGAAAGAAAAGTCCCTTGTGACTAAGATAAGAAAACTTTATTAAGTAGCGCAGGCTTTGCTGCTTTTTTGTTCATAGGAAAGAGTAATCCCATTAAAAGTAATGGCTGGGAAAAAAAAAATTTTTTAATGGAAAAAAAAAAGTAATGGCTGGAGATTGCTCACTCTTAAGACTGCTAATCAGTTAAGGTTTTTCTGGGTGTAATGAGGCTTCTGCTTTCTCTCCCTCCTTATAAATTGATGACATGGGTTGAGGAGAGAGGCCCCTATGAATATAATTCTGACACTTGAAACTTAAAAAAAATTAATCTTAAATATCTTCAGGTAGAGGGATGCATGCAATTAAACACGGACTGAAATGGCCCTCCTGCTTTAAGGAATAGTTTCTAAGTTCAAATGGTGCTGTAGACATCATGACACGACCTCCCTTAATTTTCCTTGTGGGGTAAGTTTTAAGATCTCCACCAAGGAAGATACAGGGTTTAACCTGCTTACCCAAAGTCATTCCCACAGGCATTTGTTAGACGGGGATTTGGATGCAACTTCCGGCAGGTTCCAGAGCCCATGTTTCAGGGTTAGAAACAGCCGAAAGTTCTTGATGAGCAAGTTTGATGGCAACCATGGGCCATCACAGCGGCTGCTCCGGGTTGAATTGTGCCCCTCACCTGTCCGAGTTCTTATGTTGAAGACTTAACCTCCAGTACCTCCGATAGTGACCTTACGGAGATAGGGTCCTTACAGATGTCATCAGTTCGAATGACGTCATACAGAAGTGGGGTGGGACCCTGACCCAATATGACTGCTGTCTTTATAAGAAGAGGAAATTTGGACGTAGACACGCACTATGAGAATGCCATGAGAAGGGGAAGGCAGAGAGGAGGGCGAAGCTTCCAGGGCTCAAAAGTCAAAAGCACCAAAGATGGTCAGGAAACCATCGGCAGCTAGTGAGAGGCTTGGAACAGATTCTCCCTCACAGCTCCCAGAAAGAACCAGCCCTTCCAGCACCTTGATCTCAGACTTCCAGCCTCCAGAACTGTGAAACAATAAATCTTCATTATTTAAGCCACTCGTTTGTGATGTATCCTTACAGCGGCCCCAGAAAATACCAGATAATAGTCCTTGGTGACGAAAACAAAGTGGGAGTAGAAACGAACCAGACTGACAGTCAAGGATGTCTCAGAAGCAGATTCTTGGAATTATATGCTTATTAGAGATAGATAGATAGATAGATAGACAGATAGATAGATAGATAGATACAGACATACCTTTATTTGTATGGAAAAAAAAGAATGATGTCTGTGATAAACTGTTTTCAGTGAAAAATTATCTTTATGATTCTCTCCTGATAAACTCTAGAAGAGCTTTGTCTCAAACACATTCTGAAGAGAAAATACAGCCCCCAATTAGAAATCCTCCCTTTCATACTGTGGTCCAGGTTGTCCATAGCCCTGACCCTACAGAGTTCCCAAAATAGGTTAGTCTGCGAGAAAGAGACTGGGGAATTCGAGTTTCTTTTTTGCTAATAAGGCTTATGAGTAATCACCGTAGTTCTCGGTTCAAAGTTGTTAGCCAAATCCGCCTACAGCAGAAATCAATGTGAATGGTGTGGAGGAAAAAAGCACAAAGAAAGGAGAGGGGGAAAAAATAGTAACGCTTTCTTGCTCTGACTCTGGGAGTTGGCACACACTTGCTTTTTTCCTTCTCTCTTTTACCCCAGGACCATATTGTGTTTCTTCTAATCGAGTTTTATGTTGCAAATTGTTTTTCGATCTTGAAAGAAGCTCAACTGAAGGAGAATCGTCTTTCTACTCTGAAGCCTTGAAGCACACATACTTCCCTTGCGAGTTAAAGAAGAAAAAGTGTAAATAGGAGTGTCTCACAACAACCGCATGCTTGCAATTACTGGTATGGTTCACAGAGTACCTGTGTCTCCCTGCATGATAACACCTCCCACCCTGTGTTGCCAATTTATATATTGTCTGTGTCACCATTAAGATTATCACCTCCATATCATCAAGGACCATACATATTGTTTATAAACTGATTTTTTTGGGTGTTTGTTTTGTTTTGTTCTGTTTTTTTTTTGTTTGTTTGTTTTTTGTTTTGTTTTTTGTGTTTGTTTGTTTTGTTTTTACTTCTGGCGGTGTGGTCCCTGAATTAGCAGCCTCAGCGTCAACTGGGAACTTGCTGGAAATACAGAATCTTGGGCTCCGTCCCAAGCCTACCTGTTCACAAGATTCCAGGGTATTCCTATGCAAGGAGCATCCTTTGAGAAGCGCTGCTCTGACTTCTTACACATGTGGTCATGTGAAAAGTGTTCCTCAAGCATTTATCGTACAACTTAACTGATACGTGAATGGACCTAAGATGGAGAGCCTGCTGGCGTGGGCTCACTGTGAAAGCTTTCTCCTACTCTTCCCTACATTTTAGAAAACTTAGGTAGTGTCTTGGTCCCATCTTAAGTGCCAGAGCAATGAAAAGAAACAGGGGGACCTTGGAGCTCTTTGAGCATGGAGCTGTCCCCCCAGGGTTATAGGAACACTCCACATCCCTCACTGCCGCCACAAGTGGGTCTAACGTTCAAGGCTGCTGCCCCAGACCCCCCAGAGCCCCTGCCATGACAGCCTGGGCGTATTTCCCTTTTCCTCTCACAGGCCTGGGCTGGTGGAGAAAGGCCACAGGCAACCTCCCGCATGAGCCACATGAGGTAGAGATAATCCCCATTCCCTAGCACAGGAAAAAATGTAGTGCTTCTCTTTAAAATCCTTCAATACGTGGCAGCGGTCTCCAGAGCTGGGGAGCGAACGCTTTCCCCCATCTGGACTATCCTGGTCTTGAATTCTCACTCCTCTCTCCATCTCTAGCCACCACCTCTGCTCCAGCCACTTCACGCTGCTTCCAGAAGAAGCTCTAGCACTCCATGCCCTTCCAGGCCTGTCCAGCTGTGATAGCGCTGTTTCTACACCTGCAAAGGGGACTGTTCTCAAGTCACTTTCTTGGGCAAGATTTACTGGTTGTTCTTTTTTTTTTTTTTTTAATATTTTATTTATTTATTCGACAGAGATAGAGACAGCCAGGGAGAGAGGGAACATAAGCAGGGGGAGTGGGAGAGGAAGAAGCAGGCTCATAGCGGAGGAACCTGATGTGGGGCTCGATCCCATAACGCCGGGATCATGCCCTGAGCCGAAGGCAGACGCTTAACCAACCGCTGTGCCACCCAGGCGCCCCTACTGGTTGTTCTTTAACGCTCCATAACAGGCGGTGCTCTTTAGCCGTTACTTAAGGATAGGGCAACTCTCTTACCTGCCATTCTTCCCCATTAAACTCTTTGAGGGAAGCTATTACATGCTCTTTTTGTCTTGGTCATCTGGGAGCCATTCAATCAGTGTATGGTGATGAAGGAATAAACGCTTTTTAAAAATATTTTATTTATTTATTTGACAGAGAGAAACAGCACGCACAAGCAGGGAGAGCGGTAGGCAGAGGGAGAGGGAGAAGCAGGCTCCCCACCCAGCAGGGAGCCCAATGCGGGGCTCCATCCCGGGACCCTAGGATCACCACCTGAGCTGAAGGCAGACGCTTTAGCATCTGAGCCACCCAGGCACCCTGAAAAAATGCTTTTCTGTCTTTGCTGAAGTCAGTGTCACCTGCTACTTCCTTGACCGTGGCTGCTGCGGCTACCACATGTATAGCTGTAGTGATAAAGACAGCCGGACGGTCCCTCGATGGCAAGGACTATGTAACATTCATATCTTTACCCTTGTACCTATCAGAGAATCTGGGGCATAGGAATTGCTTAATCAAGGTTCATTGAATCTATGTTGTAAAAAATAAAATGAAATAAAATAGTAAAGTAAAAAAACAAAACTGTTCATTAAATAAATGGTGAAGTGTAGGCTTTCACATGCACAAGCCAGACCACAACCCAATGAAAGAAATGTAATTATTTTCATGTCTTTTTAGAGATTGACTCAAACAGCTGTTTGTTTTGTTTTGTTTCATTTTTATGAAATTTACTACTTAGTAAGTTACCTCAAGCACAGGCTACTTGACTCTGCATCGCACCCCCTTTCTATCATATCAGATGATTGCACGTATGTTCCTTTATCTCAGTGGTCACCGAGCACTCGAAATGTAAACATGGACACACGTGATAGATGTTTCACCGTATGTTTTCTATTAAATCAATCTTTCTCTGCTTTCCTGGGACTTAAATCAATACGTACGATCATGCGAGGGTACACAGCTGCACAAAAGCCTTGGAAACTCAGTCCATTCATTGGTAGAGCCAAAGCTGTATGTTATTTCTTCAAATGTGTATTTGTATTTATGATTGAGAAAGTGTAGAAAACACGACTAGGAAGGGAAATCCTACTCGCTGCATGTCCAATAAAAGATAGCTTGTCAGAAGTGATGATGCTGGACTGTTATGCTTTAATTTGGAATGAAATATGGGGCAGTCAAATGAGATTTTTTTTTCTCTACCAATTAGAAAAAAATTAACCTTGTGTTGATGGAGAACAGATTTGTTCTGTTTCCCTTTTGTTACACATGCTGGGAACTCCAATGGAGATGAAATGGCACTGCCATTGAAATTCTATCACGGGAAGAATTTACCCCCTCCCCGTATTTTGACTTGCAAAAAAAAAAAAAAAAAAAAAAAAAAAAGTTAAGCTAGCATCTGACCAAGGCTCTGGTCTTTTCTAGTATTATAATAATGCCAGTACAACTGACAACGTTATGACTGAGGTTAGCAACTTTTTGTTTCTGATACTTGGGAGAATATTATTTTGAAATGTGAGAAAAAGAATTAAATGATTCATAAGGCAACAGCTTCACTGGTGGCGGCATTCAGTGATAGAAAAGATGAACAGGGTTATTACGCAGCTTAAATCCATTTTGAGAATCTACATTACTGTCCTCATTATTTGAGTTTTTATCTGTGCTAAAAGAAGACATGGACACTGAAGTGTTTCATTCCATTGTGATTTTATGGACACTTAGAAAATATTATCATTAAAGTGAAAAGAATTAATTGTTCAGAATAAATCGTTTGTTAGGTCACTAAGTAGATTCCTAATTGTTTTTGGAGACTGACAGAAAGAATGGGTATGTTCTAAAGAGGAAAAGAAAAACTTTTTAAAAGTATTTGCACAGTCAGTGATCTTATTTGTGTTCTGGGTTTTATTCCATGTTTGGTATTTGTCGGAACCCGGAGAAAAGGGGCGCCTGGGTGGCTCAGTCGTTTAGCGTCTGCCTTCGGCTCAGGGCATGATCCCGGCATTCTGGGGTCGAGCCCCGCATCAGGCTCCTCCGCTGGGAGGCTGCTTCTTCCTCTCCCACTCCCCTGCTGTGTTCCCTCTCTCGCCGGCTGTCTCTCTCTGTCAAATAAATATATAAAATCTTAAAAAAAAAAAAAAAAAGAAGAAGAAGAAGAACCCGGAGAAAAATGTCAGCAATATACATACATTTAGAGAAGTAGGGGAACCATGCTTTGGGTAACTACTGAAATACACGATTTTTAAAAATTCTTCACATTATTATTATTTTAAATTCTTCACATTTTTATATTGTTCTGGGGAATCTGCATTATTTATTTACCTATACTAACGTATTGTTTTACAGGAAGCTAGGACAGAAAAAGCAGAATCTTCTATGGGAGCTGACCATAAGCATTTATTTAAATCTGTGCTCTTCAAAGAGGGGTGCATTACATTGGGGTGACAAGAAAATCTACTCAAGTGTGGAAAAATACATTACAATGTGTGATTATTTGTCTTCAATAAAAAAAGACAATTAAACGTTATTAATATTTTATATGTGGATCAGCACCTGGGTTACCATTTATCAATAGTCAGATATTCACTCACCTGGAGAGGTGGGTCTCTAGGAGGGACTCTGACTTGTATTCATTTTTAGCATGCCACGAGATGCTACAATTCACATGCTATTGGTTAAGTTCACGTGTAATATAGCATAAATCTGGCATTAATTAACTAACTTTTATAAAATAGACAAGTGTTTTAAAAAACAACTCCTAAAAAAACACACCTGATATTGAAAAATAATAATGTCAATGTATAAGAAAAAGAACTCAAGAGACACACCTAGAGGTGAGGATGAGATGGCATCTTGAAAAAGAACACTTGGGAAAGTTTTCACTGTTATATAACATGTACCAAATGTTTACCACATGATACGTGGGCACATATGAATTTTCACATGTGCACACATCACACACAGGCAGAAAATCTTGGAAACATACTTTTTCTAATTGCTTGAAAACATCATTCAAATTACAATCTCAGTGGGTTTTAGCCCCATTTATTGAGCATATAAAAATGTAACACCTTTTGATTAGTCTGCACGATGAACTGAGTGACAAAACAGAGAATACATCTGTTGGATTTCAATACCAACTTTTGTATAATTGGCAGATGATATTGACAGAATGTGGCAAGCTTCTGTGAGTTTTTTTCAACTATGACAACCATTGTAACTGGGTAATTGGAATAAACTGCACTTGGAGACAGACCTTCGTGTGTCTGCAGACTTTGAAAGACTGTTTCTGCTTTAGATACTCTGTTAGTAAATTTTAGTGAATGAAAAAAGTTATTTAGACTGTGAATAAATAAAATAAATCTTCTGCCCAATGCTTTTTCTTTTACTTCTTAGTTATCTATTGGTTCTATTGTTTACATAACATGCACATAGTACAGTGATTTTGTAATCTATAAAAAAACTTCTGTGCATATGTTGAGACATGTAAACTGATGAGTAAGTTTAAGTGAGTTTGTAGGCCACTGGAAAGTCTCATAGGCATTGGTACTTGACCCTGTGTGGGTCTCGTCTCTCCATATTTGATAGCACATGCTTACCCCTTCATGGTATCGTGACACAGTACTGTAGAAGATGATTTATTGACGGCATTAACAAAAAAGTTATAGTGGAAGCATTTGGTCCTGAAATTGTACAGTCATTGTGTGTGTGTGTAGATTTATGCTATTAAATTGCTTAGGGAATAGTATATAATCAACACAAAATATTGTAAAACTAGACTAATTTGGATTAATTAGGAAAAAAAGGCTATCTACTTTAATAATTAGAGCTACAAAATTTATTTTCAGAGCAAAGCACTATCTGCTATTTTCTGATACACACAGTCCCTTCTCTGGAAAGAAGGATTGCTTCCATGATCTTCAGTTTGCATATACAAATAATTCCATTATTATATGCAAATACATGCCTCTCAAGTGTTTGGAATTTTCCCCTTAAATAAATATTCTTGCCTACTATTTTGTGTACATTGATAATTTGTCCAGCAAATTATTTTATGCAAAGATTTGTTTCAGTCCATCCTCTGTCTTATTTATTATCAATTCTAGATTAGCAAGGTATGGATTATTTAGATTTTGTGGAACTTTTCTCTTTAGTCCAATAATTGGAGGATTTAAATCTTGAATTTCTGTTTCCACGTCTCCCCCTCTCCGTCATGAATGTGGCCTTTCTTGCCATACCCATTACTCTTACTATTATACAAGTGGAGAACTCTAGCTCTATTTTTCAACTAAACTGTCTCTTTTTTCACCTTAGCAGATTGGTAGCCGTGAAGTCAGGAAGTGTAGATCTTAAAAGGTCTCGGAAGGCAATAGGTGTTGAATAAGCTGTTAAACAAGAGAATTGGGAGTCCTTTGTCATCATTCCGGGAGCAACATTGATTGATGTGAGCAGGGCCCAGTATTGGTTTTAGATAAACAAGATAAAGGCAAGGATCAAGAGGAACTGTTGAGGCTAAGGTTTAGAAAAGGTGATTTAAGAAAAAAAATGCCAACAAAATAACAAGGAACTTTGTTATTTCTCAACTGCCTTTCCTTATGGTCAGGTTCACATCAAATGATCTGAGCGCTGAGCTACTTGCTTCACGGTGGTGGTCCAATCCTGGGTGTGCGTGGTGTGCGTTCACCATCCCCAGGGGATAGAAAGAAGAAGGCATAGTCACAGCCCTTCTAGGGTTATGGGATGCACAGGAAAGCAAACAAGCTATACACAGTTTTAAAAAATAAGGTTGTTGGGGTGCCTGGGTAGTCAGTGAAGCATCGGCCTTTGGCTCAGGTCATGATCCCAGGGTCCTGGGATCCAGCACAATATTGGGCTTTTTGTTCAGCGGGGAGTCTGCTTCTCCTTCTCCCTCTGCCACTCCCTCGCTTGTGTGCTCTCTGTCTTTCTCTCTGTCAAATAAATAAATAAAATCTTTAAGCAACCTTGTCCCCACCCCCACCCCACCTCGGGCATGAAGCTGGCAGCTCTCTGGCGGGAAGGCAAGTTCATCTCTGTGAAAGTCCATGGAAAGAGATACTGGAATCACAGACAAATCATGGCTAGGATGCATAAAGAAGCTGTTGGTCCACACATCAGAGTATTCATATTATAAATACCTCTATTTTTATTTGGTATAATTTGACCTGTCCCAGTACAATTTGTAGCCCTCCATGCCTCTTTTTGGAGAAGAAGAAAATGGAAGTGGGATCACTCAATTAAAAAAAAGAAAAAGAAAAAAAAAATTGGTCCCAAGTGGCTAAGCATGGGGTCAGCCCAGGACCAGAAAAATCATTCTTCACTTTCAGATGCTCATCTCAACTTTCCCCGGATGTTTGATGCAAGGAGTGACTGGTCCCTTACTTGGGGAAACCTGCCAGGTGGTGGGTGATAAAAAAGTCCCAGGTCCAGGGAGGCCGCCATTGCTGTTCAGATGCATGCTTCCTAAAACACTGCTGGGAACCACTCCTCAGAGGTATATCTGCTGAAAATTGTCCTCCCATCAGACACCATGTATATTCCTAAGGGTGTGGGCTATCCCACTTGTGAGTGAAGCACAGTTGACTTCCCACCTCTTCCTCCACCAGCACTTGAGTGTGATCTCAGCTGATCTTTGTTTAAAACACACACTTACACTTAAAGAAATTCCTACTTAGAAAAATCAGTCTGCAAGACAAAAAGTAACCATAATACATTTTAAACATTATACAGTAGGCATGAAAAGCCATTACTGATTGACTGGAGTATGGTTAAATTCCAGACTAATATTTATTTATAATACAGCTTGTCTCTCATACTCTTAAACTGAGTAAAGTTAATCAGCAAGAAGTTATCTTCTCGAGGCTGGGGAATAAAGTCCAAGTCAGTGCTGATGTTTCCATCCCTGAATGCTTTTAAAAAATTTCGAAGAGAAAGCAGTCAATATCTTGCTCTATTTATTCCCTTTGGCATTTTCCCCGGTGCCTTCACCTTCTGACCTAACTTTCTGCCCTTCCTCCTTCACGCTCCCAGGATTCCACTGAGGCTTTTTCACAAACCAAGTACTATCATCCATTGGAGCTTAAAATACTGGTTTGTTGGAATTTAATGTTTCCCCTCTCTACCAAACTAAATAAAAGGTCAGTTTGATAGTACTGAACATGCTATAGCATTATGTAAAAGGAATTAAATTTGGAGGCTTCTTAAACGTTAGAATTAGAGTTACCTTTACTCTATATTCATGATTCAGTTTATGGTACAGATAAGGTACATAGCTGTAGCTTTCATAGGATTTGACCTAGGAAAGAACATATAGTAATAGTGTTGTGGGTTTTGGACTCAGATTTGTAATGAAATCATGGTGTTCTACAACTGGTATATGTGTGATCTTGAGTAAATCATGTAAGCTCTTTAAACCTTAGATCTCTTACCTATAAAATGAGGGTAAAGTACTTTCCTGGTAGAGTTGATGTGAAGGTTAATTAGGATACTTCATGTAAAACAATCAGCACATTTCCTGGCACTGATTATTATTATTTTAGACCCTGCAAAAGTACCTTTGGAGAAGATTAGAAATAGTCCTTCTAATCATTGATGCAGTCATGGTTGTATCTATTCATTCTTTCATGCGTACGTCCCTATATTCCAACATTCACCCAATAAAAACATTTTATTATAAATATTATATGCTAAGCCCTGTTCGGTACCAGGGCAAAAGTAAATAGGCGAGTTCTGTGAGCTGAACTGTGCCCCGCAAAATTCATATGTTGAAACTCTAAACCCCTCAATGTGGCTATATTTGAGTTATGGTTTTTAGGAGATTATTAAGGTTAAATGAGGTCATAAGAATGGAGTGCTAATCCCTCTCTCTCTCTCTCTGTCCTTTCTCTTTGTATGCAATCACAGAAAGCCATGTGAAAATCTAGTGAAAAGATGGCTATCCATAAGCCAGGAAGAAAGCTCTCAACAGAAACCTTCATTTTGGACTTCCTAGCCTCAAATTCCCAGAATTTGAGAAAATAAATTTCTCTTATTTAGTCCACCAAGTCTGTGATCTTATGTTATGGAAGCCCCAGCAAACTAATACAAAAAGAATCTTGAATTCCTTACAATCTTAAAAAATACTTTAAAAACTATGCTTTTCTCTTACTTTTGAAACACTGCAAAAATTTTGGTTTATTAGGAATTGATAAAGTGTTGAAATCACCAATGTATTGGAGGTGAGCTCTGCTCAAGTAAGACCTTGTTGAATAAGTATTTCAAAGATCCGTCAAAATGAGAGAATTTTTTTCTTTTTAATGAAATAATAGTTGTAACCTTTCATTTTTCTTAAAAATCATCACTGAATTGCCAGCAAATTCTCCATATCCACAATAGATAAAAGTAGATGACACTGAGATTTCAACTTCTGGATGGATGGAATACATCTAGAATACACTTCTCTATTCCTCCTCTAAGTACAACACCAACAAAAATCCCTGGATATTACCTATAGAACAAAACTTGAAGGCTGTGGAAGATGGAAAGAAGAAAGAAGATTAGTTATGGGCCTCAGGACCCAGAGAGCAACTTGGTAGTGAATACCCTGGATTTTCTTTTTGTCTCATATATCTCAGACTGAGGGCTAGAGAAGTCGACAATCTCGTTCAGAAAAATCATTGAGCAAACAAGAATGGAACAAAATAACAACAAACTAGGAGGAAGAATTCTTATTTATCATATTATATCATTTAAAATGTGAACTTTTTAACAGATAATTATGAGATACAAAAAAAAAAAATCAAGGAAGTATGGGCCATGAACAAGCAGAAAGCAAGCCAGTACAAGCTGTCTCTAAGGGAGCTCAGATGTTAGATTTACATTAAGCATAAAATTTAAATAAGCTCTTATAAATAGACTCAATGAATTAAAGGAAACCAAGTCAGAATAATGAAAGGCTAGTGGAGGAGCAACATGTTACCAAGTAGAGGATACCAGCAGAGAAAAGCCATAAGAGAACCAAGTAGAAATTCTGCAGCTGAAAAGCACAGTAACTGATTTTTTTTTTTTTAACACTAGAAGGGCTTAGGTGGAAATCTGAACTGGCATAAGAAAGAATCAGAAAACTGAAGTATAGCTCAGTAGAGATTATGCAATTTAAAAACCAGGGAGACAAAAGAATAGATAAGAAATGAGCAGGGCTTCAGACAAATGTAAGAAGCCAGGAAGCATACTTGAGCATAATGGGAGTCCCAGAATAAGAGGGGAGTAAGGGGACCAGAAAAAATATTCAAACAATAATGGCTGAAAACTTCCAAAATCTGATACAATATATTTGCCTACATATTTAAGAGGCTCAAAGAATTCCTAGTAGAATCCAGATCCCAGACATGGCATAATGAAAATATTGACGAGAGACTCTTGAAAGCTGCAAGAGAAAAATGACTCATCGTGTACAGGGGATTTTTAATAAAACTTAGAGCTGATTTTGTCAATAACAGAACAAATATCAAGAGCAACATGCTCATCTCAATAAATACAGAAAAAGCATTTGACAAAACTCAATACCCTATCGTGATAGAAAACACTCAACAGGGGCGCCTGGATGGCGTAGTCGTTAAGCATCTGCCTTTGGCTCAGGGCGTGAGCCCGGCGTTCGGGGATCAAGCCCCACATCAGGCTCCTCCGCTGGGAGCCTGCTTCTTCCTCTCCCACTCCCCTGCTGTGTTCCCTCTCTCGCTGGCTGTCTCTCTGTCACATAAATAAAAATAAAATCTTTAAAAAAAAAGCAAAAACAAAAAAACACTCAACAAATTAGGATTAGAAAAACTTCCCCCACTTAAGTGTGTCTATGAAAAATTCATAACTAACATCATCTGCAGGGTAAAAGACTGAAAAATTTCATCTTAAGTTTGCACAGAACACAAGGATGTCTGTTTTTACTGCTTCTATTCAATATTATCTTAGAGGTTCTATTCAGGGTAATGAGGAGAAAAAGAAAAAGACTTTCAGATTAGAAAGGAAGAAGTAAAATTAAAACCGTTTCCAGATGAAATAATCTTGTATACAGAAATTCCTAAGGCACCCACAATGATACAATTAGAATTAACAAGGAATTCAAAAGATTACATGATATAAATCAGTAGGCAAAAGTCAGTTGCGTAACTATACGCTAGCAGTGAACAATGCAAAAATTAGATTTGGAAAACAATTCCATTGGTTAACATCAAAGAGAATAAAATAATGAGAAATCAATTTAACAAAGAGAGTGCAAGACTTGTCTATTGAATACTATAAACAATGTTGAAGGAAAACCAATATAAATGTGCAAACATCTCATGTCTATGAACCAGAAGATTTCGTATTGTTGAGATGGCCATACTTCACAAACGTATCTACAAATTCAGTACAAGAAATCCCTATCAGAATCTCACCTGCATTTTTTGCAGAAATTGACAAGCTGGTCTCAAGATTGAAAGGGTCCATTTTTGGAAAAAAAAATAATTTGAAAATAAGGATAAAGTTGGAAGTCTTATGCTTCTCTATTTACAAACTTACTGCAAAGCTGTAATTATCAAAGTAATGTGGTACTAGAATAAAGATAGGCATACAGACTGATGGAATAGAAAGCAGAAGTAAATAAACCCTTACATTTATAGTGGGTTAGTTTTGGACACAGGTGCCATAACAACTAAATGGAGAAGTGACTAGTCTGCAATTGACAGTGTTGTTCCAGCTGGATATCCACATGTAAATAAAGGTTTTCTATTTCATACCTTATATAAAATTAATACAAAATGGATTGTAGACCTAAATGTAAGAGCTAAAATGATAAAACTCTTAAAATAAAGCATATGAATAAATCTTTGCAAAACTGAATATGTGATAGTTTCGTAGATAAGACCTCAAAAGAGCAGGCAACAACAACAAAATTAGATAAATTGACTTCATCAAAATTAAAGACCTCTGTGCTTCAAAGTCATTATCAAGAAAATGAATAGATAATTTAATGGGGGAAAATACTTGAAAATTATATATCTGATAAGGAACTTGTATTAAAAAATACAAAGAACTTACAAGTCATCAATAAAAAGATCAATAAGAAAATTTAAAAATGAGCAAAGAATTTGAATAAATATTTCTTCAAGTAAGTTATACAAAAGGTCAAGCACATGAAAAAATCTTCAACATCAGTCGTCATTAGGGAAATATAAATCAAAACCACAGTGAGATAATATTTACACCTTTAAGAGAGCTATAATAAAAAGTGAGACAATAACAAGTGTTGGCATGGATGTGGAGGAATTGGAACTCTCCAACATTGCTGATGGGATTGTAAAAACGTGGATCCACTCTCAAAAACAGTTTGACAGTTCCTCAAAATGTTGAACATTGAGTTATCATAGGATTCAGTAATCTACTCCTAAGTATAAAACAAGAGAATCTTAAAAAATATATACCCATGTATACATACATTAAAAAAAAAAAAGTAAATTAGTGGGGGGGGTTGCTGGGTGGTTCAGTCGGTTAAGTGTCCGACTCCTGATTTCAGCTCAGGTCATGATCTCAGGGTCTCATGAGCCCCATGTCAGGCTCTACTCTGGATATGGTTGTGGAGCCTGCATAAGATTCGCTTTCTACATCTCCCTCTGCCCTTCACTCACCCTCTCTCTATGAGAGAAAGAAGAAAGAAAGAAGAAAGAAAGAAAGAAAGAAAGAAAGAAAGAAAGAAAGAAAGAAGATGCATCAGTCAAACTTATGGAAAATAAAGACAGAGAATAAATCTCAAAAGAAGGGATAAGGAAAGAAAAACCCTTACCTATGGGGGAAAATAATTCAGATAATACTTAGCTTCTCATCAAAAATCAAAGAAGCCAATAAGTAGTGTCCAAATATTTTTACGGGGTGAAAGAAAGGAGCAGTCAGTTCATAATTCTATGCCCAGAGAAAATATCCTTCAGTAAGATAAGGGAAATCAAGACATTCTCAGGTAAATGGAAACTAAGAAAAACTGTTGCCAGCAGACCTACTCTAAAATAATTAGCAGAAGAGAGTTCTCTACACAGAAAAAAAATGAAACAGAAACAAACAAAATCCTGGAACATCAGTCAGGTTTCCGCCATAGATACAGAGCCTGTAACATATGTAATAGATCTGTCTCTAGGAATCGGATTACACTACTTTGAGGGGTGTTGAGGCTAGTCTGGAATCCGTAGGGCAGGAAACTCTCAGGCAGGAGCTGACATTGCTGTCCACAGCTACAATTTCTTTTTCTTCAGGAATACCCCAATTTTACTCCTCAGTCCTTTCAACTAATTGGATAAGGCTCACCCATATTATTAGGGAAAATCTCCTTTCCTTAAAGTCAATTCACTGGAGATAATCATAATATCTACAAACATACGTTCACAGCAACAACTAGATTCAGGTTTAAATAACTGGGGGTGTAGCTTAGCCAAGTTGTTACATAAAATTGAATATCACAGTTGACGACTTGTCAATTTGGCACAAATACACATCTTCTGAGACCATTCTTAATCTATAAATAAAGATAACAGAGTCATACTTCCACCTAACCTGGCATGGCTATCCTGTGTACAGCTGAAAATGTGCTAACCCCTTCCTCAGAAGAAGATGCAAAGTCCGTGGGTGACGCTCACTCTTCTTTCTGATATCTTATAATTTAATTACTGAGATAAAATTATATATACTTATTATTACTGAGATATAAAGTTAACTACGAGTAAACCATCCTCTGTCAGGTAACAATAGAAGAAGAAAACAAAGGCTTACTACATATGTACACATATATACAAACATATTCATAACTAAACAGGAAGAAATGCTCAGAATCATTACTGTCTTCATTTCTATAACTTGTCACATGGTTGTAACTGATACGTTCTCCACTACCCATTCCATATTTCCTTTGCTCTCAGCAAGTACCTCAGATTGTCGTGGGTTTTTGTCTGGTGGAGTTATCCACATTTTCATTTCTGTCTGAATTCCTTAGAATGCCTGCCTGAATTGAGTCGTTGTAGATTTCCATTGACTTTAATCACGGTATATCGCCATATAAGGATGTTGTAAGAGATCTGTTGCATTTCAGATATATATTCCTCCTTACTTTCATGGTGTAGTAGCAGCCCAATTCCCCCAAGATAATGACAAGAACTCACTCTAGCTGGCACAGTAAGTCTCCTCTCTGCCTGTTGATTCAGAGGCATGAGGACCCCCAAGTTGCCAGGTGGTAGTCTTAAATTCCATTTCAAGGAATCATTGTTGTGTCTCCTGGTCGAAGTATTTCTCTCTTTGGAACAAGGGTCTCTGGAACAGAGCATAAGTCCCAGAGACAGGAAGCAAACATTTTTCTATCATGTGATTTCAACTGTTCACGATGAACTAATTGTCTGATCCATCGAGCCATAAATGTTGGTACGCACAATAGCGTTCTGTTATGAAATGGAAGTGGTATACATGAGATTGGACTCAACTAGCCCTAAAGGCACAGGTCTATTTCATGAGAAAGTGGTCCAAATACCCATGGAACCTACTTCTGCTTCATTACTTTCTCTCCCTACTACATGTATGGCTTTATGAGTGTTTCCTTACAATCAATTGACTGAGGAAGAGAATTTTTGGGTCTGATTTCCTAATAGTTCTGCACTAGAAATGAAGGTACTTGCCCTGAAATTGGAAGCTCAGCACTATTGTGCCTTTCTGGGACATCCCTGAAGGACAGCAGTGAAGGACAATCCGCCTGGTAGGCAGTATTGGATTATTGTACCTGGTTGTACATTTTGCTTAGAAAAAAAGAAATGGTCAGAGGTATAGGCTTATACTGATTCATGACCTGTGGTCAGTGGTTTGGCTGGATGGTCAGAGACTTTAAAAGAACATGATTGTGAATGGTCCCTAAAGAGTGACCTCAGTTTAACAATCAAATATATAAGACAACCTACTCTGGGAATTCCAGTCAGCCTCTTTCCTCAAGCACTCTTGCCATTGTCCAATGGGCTCATGAACAAAATGTCTATAGTGACAAGGATGGCAGTTATGCAAGAGCTCAGCAACTTGGCTTCATCTCACCAAGGCGAACCTGACTATAGCTAAGCTGAGTGTCCAGTCTGCCAGCCACAGAAACCAACATGGAGTACCTGATGTGGCATCAGTCCCTGAGTCATTCAGCTAGCTACCAAGTGGCAGGTTGATTACATTGGAAAGGGCAGCATTTTGTTCTTCCTGGAATAGACACACACTCTGGATAAGGGTTTATTTTCCCTGCATGCAGTGCTTCTGCCAAAGCTACCATCTGTGGACTTACAGAATGCTTTATTCCACACAGCATTGCTTGAATGTGAAGCTTGCACCCCAGCAAATGGTTTGCAGCCGGTAGGCCGGTGCTCATGGATTTCACTGGTCTTTCCATATTTCTCCATCAGCTTGAAGCAGCTAGCTTGACAGAATGGTGGAATGGCCTTTGACAACTCAGTTTCAGTGCCAGCTAAGTGGCAGTACCTCAGGGCCGGAGAAATGTCTTCCATTGGGCTCTATATGCTCAAACTCATTGTTTAATATATAATGTTACTTCTCTCATAGCCAGGATTCATGCGTTCAAGAATCAAATAAATATCCTATAACTAATAGGTAAGTTCAGTAAGGTTGTAAAATGTAGGATAAACACACAAAAAGCAATTTTATTTCTATGTATGGATACCAAAATTTTAAATACAATATTTTTACAATTGCAAAATTTACAGTTATTAAATATGAATTACTTTGTGTGAATATAAGAAAATACATATACAATTTACATGCTACAAACTATACAATGTTAATGAAAAAATCAAAGATACAGTGACTAGAGAGGCTTACCATGTTCGTTCTTAGAAAACTCAACATTGTACAGTTTTCAATTAACTTCAAATTGATACACAGTTTGTGTAAAATTTCCACTGAAATGCCAGCAGGATTTTTTACAGATACAGACAAAGCTATTCAACAATATTATGGTAAGGCAAAAAAAAAAAAACCCCAAAAAACAAAAAAACAAAACCCAAGAAACTAGAATAGCTAAAACAACTATAAAAAGAAGAAAGATGGAGGAATCAGTCGGCCTGATATCAAGACTTATTATATAGATATGGTAACCAAGACTGTGATGGTAGGGTAGACATAGATCAATAGAACAAAATAGAGAGCCAAGAAATAAGTCCACAAAAATGAGCCCAGTTGATTTGGGCAAATGTACAAAAGAAGCGAAATAAAGAAAGGATAGATAACTATTTCCGCAAATGGTGCCAGAGTCATTCCACATCCATAAACAATCAGACAAAGAAAATTAACTCAACTGGATCAACTCAGAAGGGATTAAGGACTTAAATGTAAAGTATAAAAGTTTTAAAGTGTTAGGAAAAAACAGAAAAATGTTTGCATTCTAGGGCTGGAAGATATGAAACTTCACACCCAAAACATAATGTATAAAATAAAAAGTTGACAAATCGGACATCATCAAATTAAATACTTTTGTTCTGTGAAAAACTCTGTTGATAGGATGTAAAGACAATCTACAGTTTGAAGAAAATATTTGTAAACCATGTCACTGACAAAGAACTAGTATCTAGACTATATAAAGAATTGTCAAAATTCAACAGCAAAACAAAACAAATTAATGTGAAAATGGACAAAAGACATGAAAAGTATATACAGAGAGCAGAAGAAGCACATGAAAAGATATTCGATATCATTAGCCATTAGGGAAATGCAAATTAAAATTACAAAAGATATTCCTACACCCTTGTCAGAATGGTTAAAATAAAAAATAATGACAGCACCAAATGCTGGCAATGATGTGGTAAAGGAGAATCACTCATACATTGCTGGTGGAAATGTAAAATTGTGGAGCCTCTGTGGAAAACAGTTTGGTACTTTCTTATGAACCTAAGGACACAACTACTTTACAACCTAGCAATTGCACTCCTAGGCATTTTTACCAGAGTACTGAAAACATGTTCACTCAAAAACCTGTACAACTATATGTATAACAGCTTTATTTCATAATTGCCAAAAACTAAAAACAACCCAGATTTGTTTAATGGGTGAATGATAGAAAAAAAAGTGTGATACATTTACACTAGGGAATATTCTCAGAAATAATGGATAAAATTATTTTATATATTATATGTATAATCATGATAACCTAGATGCATCTCCAGAAAATTATGCTGGGTGAAACAATTGTCAATCCCAGAAGGGTACAAACAGTACGATTCTATCTACATAACATTTTTGAAATAACAAAATTATACAAAAAAATATAAGAGGTTACCAGGGGTTGAGTAGGGGGTGCAAGCAGAAAGAGGGAGGATGTGGCTATAATTGGGGAACCTTAGGGATCTTTGTGGTAATAGAATGATCTGTATCTTCATCGTATCAAAGTTAACATCCTGGTTATAATACTGTAATACAGTTTTATAAGATATATAAAATGTGCCATTGGGGGAAACTGGTTAAAGGCTATACAAGATCTCTTTGTCTTATTTCTTGCAACTCTATGTGAATCTGTAATTATCTTAAAACATAATATTTAGTTGAAAAATGTGAATGACATTAAAAATTCATTTTGTTCTTGAAGAAGAAACAATGAATTGTGGAATGTATTCAAGTAACCACTTGGAGTGCCATTCACTACTGACTCGGTGTTTTAAACATTCCCTATTACTATAAAGACATTAGGCTCAGATAATTAATAAAATCAATCATAATTAATTCCTTTAATGTTCATACACTGATAGTATATATTTCCTGAGGAATTTTAGTCAAATTTGTCATTAATGGAGATGGAAAATAGTAAAATGATTTGGAATTTATAAAATAATGTACATTGATCCTGCATAATAAGGTTTTCTCTGGGGGCGCCTGGGTGGCACAGCGGTTAAGCGTCTGCCTTCGGCTCAGGGCGTGATCCCGGCGTTATGGGATCGAGCCCCACATCAGGCTCTTCCGCTATGAGCCTGCTTCTTCCTCTCCCACTCCCCCTGCTTGTGTTCCCTCTCTCGCTGGCTGTCTCTATCTCTGTCAAATAAATAAATTAAAAAAAAAAATCTTTAAAAAAAAATAAGGTTTTCTCTGTCATTGAGAGGTATCTGTGGCTTTATAAAGCAAGATTGGGAAGCTCCAAAAGTTCATCAGGGCCACTTCATCATCATGATGGGTTTAATATGAATTGCATAGGCACATAAAATAATAATATTGAACTATTGTGTTTTTTCTAAGTCTAGGCTGTGATTATATTTCATGAGATTTTACAGAGGATAAACATGGTACCGATGTGTCTTTTTTTTTTTAATCAAGGATTAAGTTGCATAGAGTAGAATAAATAGATCTGGAGTATACAGTTTGATCAGCTTTGACAAATGCATAACCCACATCCCTGTAGAGATATAGAACAGTCATGTCATTCCAGAAAGCTTTCTCCTGCCTCCCTCCTCAGAAACCGCCTTTTCTCTCCTATCTCTTTTACTATGTCATTATTTCTTCTATGTAGTGTCCATCCAAGTTTCTAAGTGTTATTTTCTTAATTGGGTTGGTTGAGTTTTAATTACTGAGTTGTAGAAGTTCTATGTACTTTATGGATACAAATTTATGAAATATAAGTAGTCTTCAATGTCATTATTTTTTTTTTAATTTGGATGAAATTCTTCTTACCACTTTTTTACTGATTACTAATAATCCATGGTGAATGATTACCAACTCCTTTCAGATTTTTCAAAGATTTTCAGAAAATCTTTGATTATCCCAAAGTTGTAAAATGTTCTCCCATGTTTTCTTCTAGAAACCTCGTTGCTTTAACTTTTATGTTTAAGTCTATGGCCCATCACAGATTAATAGTTTGGTACAGTGTGAGAAAAGGTTGAGTTGTGTTTCCTTCCTTAATATGAAGTATGTTGTTTCAGGATATCTTTTTGAAAACAATTTTCTGTAGTAAGTGTGTTGATTTGGCTCCCTCGTGCAAATTCAATTGCCCATGTAACTATGACTCTATTTCTGGACTCTGTTCTATTTCATTTTTTTAACAGTTTTATTGAGTGTAATTCTTGTACAGTAAAACATGCATATTTAAGCTGTACAATTTGATAAGCTTGACATATGTTTATACTTAGGAAACCATCATCACCATCAAGATATTGAGTATATCCATTATCTCAAAAAGTTGCTTTTTGCAATGCAAAAATCCCTCCATCTTCTCCCATGTACCCCCACCCCATGCCCTAACAATTACTGATTGGCTTTCTTTCACTAAAAGTTAGTTTATATTTTCTAGAATTTTCTATAAACATAATAATACAGGATATATTACTTTTTATCGACAGTTTTGCTCAGCATAATTATCTTGATATTACTATATAGTATATCATATGTCAATAATTAATTAATTTTCATTACTCAGTAATACACCATTGTTTAGATATAACACAGTGTGTTTGTTCAGTCAAATGTTGAAGGACGTACAGGTTGCTTCCAGTTTTGACTTTTATAAATTAAGCTGCTATGAATTTTGGCATACAAGTCTTTTCATGGATTTATGCTTTCATTTGTCTATAGTAAACATCTAGAAATGGAGTAGCTAGATCATATGGTAGGTGTATGTTTATCTTTTTAAGAGTATCAAACTCTACAAAGTTAGATATTTGTTTGTTTCAAAAAGAGGACACCTTTGTTACCTGCCTCTTCGCCTTTTCTGGAAGTGCATTTTTCCTAGTCAAAGTCAATGCTTCTACATTTTATACTAGTACTACGGAAAGAATCAGCAAAGTTAATAATAAATTGATAGAGATTGTTCAATCTAAAACAAAAGAGAAAAAGAAGTGAAAAATAAGCAGAAACTCATAAAAAATTCTACAACACCATTAAAAGCACTAATATGCACAAAATGGGAGTACCAGAAAGAGAAGAAAAAGGAGCAGAAAATTTTTCAAAGAAATAACATCTAAAAATTGTTCAAATCTGATGAAAAGTATTAATTTATTCATCCAAGAAGCTTAAAAAACCCTCGGTGGGGAAACGTAAAGGGATCCAGAATCCCAAGGCATCATAGTCAAAATGTCAAAAGAAAAAAAAAAAAGGGAAATTTTTAAAGCAACAAGGGAAAAATGATTCCTAACACACAAAGGGCACCCAATAAATTTAACAAGTTCTTCATCATCTGAAATAAAGTCAGAAGGCAGTAAGATGCCCAAAATTATAAAAAGTAATGATTATAACAATATATTATTGGGTTAGTTAAACACATAGAAGTAAAATATATAAAAATAATAGCAAAATAAAAGAGGAAGGCAAGACTAGAGCTATCCAGGGATAAAATTTCTATCTCACTGGAAATAAGTACAAATCTGAATTATATTCTATGTTAAGATGTATATGGTAAGCAGTATAACAACCACTAATAAAATAACTTGAAACTTGAAAAAAATTATGTGAATTAAAATACCTTAGAAAATATCTATTTAATATAAAAAGAGGCAAAAAAGAGGGACAAACAACAACAAAAAGGAGGTGATAGGCACTGCAGGTAAGTGAAACCATAGTAACAATACCATTAAATGTGAACGATTTAAACAATCCAATCAAAAGGTAGAAATTGTCAGATAGGATAAACATAAAGACCCAAATATGTGTTATGTACAGAAGTCACACATTCAGGGTGCCAAGGTGGCTCAGCTGGTTAAGCGTCTGACTCTTGGTTTTGACTCTTGGTTCTTGATCAGGTCATCATCTCAGGGTCGTGGGATCGAGCCCTGTGTCTAGCTCCTCCCTCAGAGTGGAGTCTGCTTGAGATTATTTCCTCCCTCTGCCCCCTCCCCTCTCCCCCTCCTCACTCTCACTCCATCTCTAAATAAATAAATAAGATTTAAAAAAAGAAGAAGAAGAAGAAGAAGTCACACTATTCCAGATACAAATAGATTAAAACCAAAGGATGCAGAAAGATATAGCATGAAAATAGTAATCATAAGAACTGGAAGAAGTATACCAATATTGGACAAAGAAATGAACTCGAAATAAAGAAGAGAACATAAAGCACCACTAGAGATACAGTGGGAACATTTTTAGGGTCAGAAAGGTATAAAACAAATAAACATACGTCCACCTAACAGCGGAGTTCCAAAACAGATGAAGAAAAAAATCTAAAAATTGAAGGGAAAGTAGAAAAATCAACAATAATAATAGCTGGAGACTTCAATACTTTACTTTTAATAATTTAAGGAACAACAAGAGGGGTGCTTAGGTGGCCGAGTCAGTTAAGCGGTCAACTCTTGATTTCAGACCAGGTCATGATCTCAGGGTCCTGGGTGGGAGCCCCCAGTTGGGCTCCCCTCGAAGCAGAGAGTCTGCTTCAGGATTCTCTCTCCCTCTGCCCCTCCCCCTCTCCAAGATAAATTAGTCTTTTCAATAAAAGGAGTAACGAGGAAGAAAACGTTCATATGGATATAGTAAGTGACCTGGATACAGCGTACACCTTTAAAGTGTCACGTTCTACAGGACACTTGCAACATTCACTAGGATAGGTCACAACCTCTACAATAAAATGAACGTCCAAAAATATGAAAGGATGAAAATCATACCAGGTATGTTCTTCAACAAAAATAGAATATTAGCAATCAATAAGAAAGAATTTTGAGAGATAAAATACTGCGAATATGTGGAAATTAAATTACAGTCCTAAACATACCAAGAGGTCAAAGAAGAGAAATTCCAAAATATTTAAAGAAGGGAAAGAAAAACACAACATACCCAAATTTATGGGATGTACCTAAGCCAGGGCTTATAGGAAAACATGAAACTGTAAATACCTTTAGTGAGAAACAAAAGATGTCAAAGTGCGGTAGGCAAAATAATGACCCTCTCCAAAGATGTCCCCATTCTAATCCCTGGAACCTGTCAGTATATCACCTCTTACACAGCAAAAGGGAATTAAGTGGTTTACTAATTAGCTGACCTTAAAGTAGGGAGATTATCCTAGATTATCCTGGTAGACCCAATGTAAACACACAGATCTTTAAAAGTGGAAGAGATCATCAGAAGAGGGAACTAGAGGGTGAGAGAAAGATTAAAAGATGCTTTGCTACTGGTTTTGAAGATGGAGGAAGGGACCATGAGCCAGGGGATAGAAGAAGCCTCTAAAAGCTGGACATGGCAAGGAAATGGATTCTCCCATAGAACATCCAGAAACTAAGCCCTGCTAAGATCTTGATTTGAGTTCAGTTAGACATATGCTTGACTTAAAACTACAGAACTGTAAGATAATAACTTTGTATTATTCCCGTTGCTATAATTTGTTATGGCTGCAATAGGGAATGAACACACATACCAATAACCTTGCATCCAAAGCGTAGTAAATTCTATGCAAAACAAGCAAAAGGAAGGAAATAATAAAAATTAGAATGAAAATCAAATTAATAAAATGGGGAATAACAATAAAGAAAAATCAATAAAACCAAAAATCAATTAAATCAAACATTTTTTAAAGATTAAGAAAACTGACTAACCTTTAGCTGACTAACCAAGAAATGAAGGAGAGGAGATTCAAAGTACTAAAATCAGTAATTAAGGGGGCGCCTGGGTAGCGCAGTCGTTAAAGCGTCTGCCTTCGGCTCAGGGCGTGATCCCGGCTTTCTGGGATCGAGTCCCACATCGGGCTCCTCTGCTGGGAGCCTGCTTCTTCCTCTCTCACTCCCCTGCTGTGTTCCCTCTCTCGCTGGCTGTCTCTCTGTCACATAAATAAATAAAATCTTTAAAAAAAAAAATCAGTAATTAAGGAGGGGTCATCCCTAATGACCTTACAGAAATAAAAAGAATTATAAAGGAATACTATGAAAACTACGAGTCAACAAGCTAAATGAATTAGATTAAGTGGATGAATTCCTGTAAAGACACAAACCACCTAAAATTATGCAACAGGAAATACATAACATGAATAGACCTATAACAAGATAAGGGACAGAATAGAGAATTTCCCATAAATAAAAGCCCAGGAACAGATGGATTCACCAGTAAATTCTACCAAACATTAAAGAATTAATACCGATGCTTCATAAACTCTTTCAAAAAATAGAAGAGGAGGGATTATTTCCTAATTCACTCTGTGAGAACAGTTTTGCCCTGGTACCAAACCAGGTGAAGTTATTACAGGAAAAGAAAATTACATACCAATATCCTTTATGAATAATGATACAAAAATCGTCAACAAAATGCTAGTGGGAAAAAAAAGAGTAGCAACATCTAAAAAAAAAATTTATAACCAAGAGCAAGTAGAATTTATCCCAGGAATCCATGACCAGTTTACTATCAAAAATTAATCCATGTAATGCATCATATTTTTAAAAAAGATTGTATTTATTTGTTTGAGAGAGAGAAGGAGTGCACATGAGCAGGGAGAGCAGGGAGAAGCAGACTCGCAGGGAGCCAGAGGCAGTCTTGATCCCAGGACCCTGAGATCATGACCTGAGCCACCCAGGCACCTCCATGTAACGCATCATATTAATAAAGGCCCAAAACCACATGTTCATTTCAATGGTTGCAGGAAAAGCATTTGACAAAACTTAGTATTCTTTTTTTTTTTTCTTTTTTTAGAGAGAGAGCGCAAGTGGGGCAGGGAGGGACAGAGGGAACAGGAGAGAGAAAATCGTAAGCAGGCTCCATGTCAGCACTGAGCATGACGCAGGGCTCCATCTCACCACCCTGACATCATGACCTGAGCCGAAATCAAGAGTCAGAGGCTTAACTGACTGAACCACTGAGTCACCTCAAAACCTGAAATTCTTACAAAATGAAAACACTGAACAAATTGGGAATTGAAGGAAACTTCCTCAATCTAAAAAGTCATCTGTGAAAAATGCACAGTCAAAATCATACTTAATAATGACAGACTGAGAATTTCTTCCCTAAGATCATAAAGATGAAGATGCCCATTCTGGCCACTTTTATTCAACATTTTTGAGGAGGTCCTAGTTCAGGCAATGGGGCAAGGAAAATAAAAGGTATTCAAATATGAAAGGAAGAAGTACATTATCTCCATCTGAAGATGACATGATCATGTATGTAGAAAATATTAAGGAATTGACAAAAACAAGGCTGTGGGGTGCAAGACCAATACGTAAAATTCAATTTTATTTCTATATCCTGGCAATGAACAATTCAAAATTTGAATGAACCAATTTCACTTCAAATGGCACCAAAAGGAATAAAATAGTTAAGAATAAATTTAACAGAAGACAAGCAATTTTAACCACAAAACGCTGGTCAAAGAAATTAAAGAATACCTAAATAAATGGCAGCCATCAGATGTTCATGGATCAGAAATTCTAACGCTGTTAAGATAGTAATACTCTTCAAATTAACTTATAAATTCAAAGGAACCTCTTTAAAAATCCCAGCTACTTCCCCCCCCGAAATTGACAAGCTGATATTAAAATTCAATGGAAATCCTAATAGAGTAAAAAAAAAAAAAAATTTTTTTTTTTTTTTTTGGAAAAAGAAGATAGAGTTGGGGGCTGACTTAGATTTTAAAACTTACTATAAAGGTAGATTAATCAATACAGGGTGGTTCTGACATAGGGATAAACATATTGATAAATAAAGCAGAGTTAAGAGCCCAGCATAACTCTAATGCCAAAACCAGAAAAAGACATTACAAGAAAAGAAAACTACAAAGCAATATCTCTCATGAAGATAGATGCAAAAATCTTCAACCTATTAGCAAAATTGATTCCAACAATGTTATAAAAAGAATTATACACCATGACTAAGTGGGATTTATTCCAGGTATGCAAAGCTGATTCAACATTTGAAAATCAATTAATGTAATCCATCACATCACCAAAATAAAAAAAGCAAAATCACATGAACATATCAATAGATGCAGAAAAAGCATTTGACAAAATCCAGCATTCGTTCATGATAAAAATTTTCAAGGGCTCCTGGGTGACTCAGTACGTTAAGCGTCTGCCTTCAGCTCAGGTCATGATCCCAGCGTCCTGGGATCAAGCCCCTCATCAGGCTCCTTGCTCAGTGAGGAGTCTGCTTCTCCCTCTCCCTCTGCTGCTGTCCTTGCTCATTCTCTCTCTCACTCTTTCTCTCTCTCAAATAAATAAATAAAATCTTTTAAAAATTTTTTCAGCAAACTAGAGATAGAGGAAATTTCCTCTACTTAATGAAGAATATCTACAAAAAATAAAACAAGACCCAAGAGGATAACGTCATATTTAATGGCGAGAATTAAAGCTTTCCTAGTAAGATCAGGTACTAGGCAAGGAATTCTTCTCTCATCACTCCTTTTCAACATCACTTTAGAAGTTCTAGGCAATTCTGTAAGATAAGAAAAGGAAATAGAAGTTATACAAATTGGGGAGAAAAACTAAAACTGTCTTCGTTCACAGATGATATAATTGTGTATGTAGAAATACAAAAGAATTGACCAAAAAATCCCAGAACTACTGATTATGACAAGTCTGCAGAATGCAAGTTAATATACAAAAGTCAGTTGCTTTCCTATATACCAGAAATCAACAACTGGAATTTGAAACTAAAAACACAATCACATTCATTTTAGCATCCCCCTTCCCAAATGATATACTCAGGCATAAATCTAATAAAATAGGTGTAAGATCTATACGAGGAAAATGACAAAATCAGACAAAGGAAATCAAAGAAAACTAAGTAAAGAGATATTCCATGTTTATGGATAGGAAGAGTCAATATTGTCAAGAAATTAGTTCCTCCTAACTTGATATGTAGATTCAATGCAATTTCCCAGGAAGTTATTTTGTGAATAGCTTGAAAAATTGATTCTAAAGTTTGTATGGAGAGTTTATATGGGCCAGAAAAGCCAACATGATATTAAAGAACAAAGTTGGAGGATTGATACTACCAGACTTTAAGACATACCGTAACACTACGTTAATCAAGGCAGTGCTGTATTGGTGAAAAAAATGAAAAAATACAACAGTGGAACAAAATAGCCCAGAAATAGACACCCCAATTTATGCCAGCTGATCTTTAATAAAGAAGCAAAGGCAATACAGTGGAGTAAAAATAGTCTTTTCAACAAATGGTATTGATACAGCTAGACATCCACATTTTTATAAAAAAATGAATCTAGACACAGACCTTAATCTCTTCACAAATATTAACTTAAAATACATCATGGGCCTAACTGTAAAAAGCAAATCTCTAAAACTCCTTATGGATCACACAGGAGAAAACCTAAATGACCTTGGGTATAGCAGTGACTTTTTAGATACAACAAAGATGTGATCTATGAAAGAAATAATTGATAAGCCGGAATTCATTAAAATTAAAAACTTCTGCTCTGGGAAAGATAATGTCAAGAGAATGAGAAGATAAGCCATAAGTTAGGAGAAAATATTCACAACAGACACAACTGACAAAGGATGGTTTCCCCAAATACATAAAGAATTCTTAATACTCTACAATAAAAGAAAAAAAATGACTTAAAAAAATTTGCCAAGGACCTTAACAGATACCTTACCAAGATGAACAGAGAGCAAATTAGCAAATGAAAAAGATGTTCCACACCGGATGTCATTAGGAAAATATAAATCAAAGCAATGAGATACTACTGGGACACCTGGGTGACTCAGTCAGTTAAGCATCAGCCTTCCGCTCAGGTCCCGATCCCAAGGTCCTAGGATCGAGTCCGGTATTGGGCTATTTGCTCAGCAGGGAGCCTGCTTCTCCCTCTGCCTGCTGCTCCCCTTGTTTGTGCTCTCTCTCTCTCACTGACAAATAAACAAACATTTTTTAAATGAGATACTACTATACACCTATCAGAATGACCAACATCCAGAACACGGATAACACCAAATCCTGCTGAGGATGTAAGACAACATCAATTCTCATTCATTGCTGGTAGAAATGTAAAACAGTACAGCCACTCGGGAAGACAGTTTGAGGGTTTCTTACAAAACTAAACACGCTCTTCCTATACAATGTGACAATCAGACTCCTTGGTACTTGCCCAAAGGAGTTGAAAACTTCTGTTCACACAAAACCTGCACATTCATGTTTATACCAGGCTAATTGCCCAAACCTGGAAGAAATAAGATGTCCTTCAGTAGGTGAATAGATAAGCAAACTTTGGTTCATCCAGAAAATGGAATATTATTCCACACGGAAAAAAAAAAAAAAAGATATCAAGCAATGAAAACATACATAGAGAAAGTTTAAATGTATATTACTCAATGGCAGAAGTTAATCTGAAAAGCTACATGCTGCATGATTCCAATCAAAGGACATTCTGGAAAAGACAAACTATGGAGACAGTAAAAAGATCAGCGGCTGCCAGGAGTTAGGAGGTGGGTGGGAAGGGGACAGAAAGATGAATAGATGAAAGACAGAGGAATTTTAGGGCAGTGAGAATACTCTGTCTGATACCATAATGATAAGTACCTGTCATTATACATTTGTCCAAACCCACAACATGTAAACACCAAGAATGAACTCGAATGGAAACTATAGATTATGAGTGATTATAATGTGTCTAGGAAATGTCATTCTAATGACACTAAAATATAAAAATATATTTTAAAAAATCCTAATGGTATATAAAAAAATATACCATTCTGGTAAGCGATGTTGCCAATGGGGGAGATTATATATGCGTGGTGGCAGGGGATATATGGGAAGCCTCTGTGCCTTCCGCTCAATTTTACTGTGAAGCTAAAACTTCTCTAAAAAACTGGAGTCTTCGTGACAAAAACAAACAAACAAAAAACAACTGAAGTTAAGGGTGCAAAAATAAACTCTTATTCTTGAAGTCAACTAACTGCTTTTTGACAAAGGTGTTGAGACAATGAAATGAAGAAAGAACAGGTTTTGGTTTTTTGTTTGTTTTGTTTTTGTTTTCAAAAAGTGGTGGTGAGACTACTGGATATTCACATGTGAAAGAATACAAATGGACACCTTGCTCTCACCATGCACAAAAACTAACATGAAATTGATCATAGACATCAATGTAAATAGCTAAAACTACACAACTCTCGAGAAAAAAAAAAAAAAACGAAAGTAAATCTCTGTGGATTTAGCAATGGTTTCTTAGCTTCAACACCCAAAGTACCAGGATAAAAAGAAAAGAAATGAAATTGGACTACATCAGTTTCCTTTGACACTTTGTTGGGGAATTTCCTCAGTTAAATATCCAACTTCATCACATGCAAGTTCTGCCTCCCACATAACTGTAGAACACAACTTAGCTAAGCTTTCTGATGGTCCTTTCCCTCTAGTTGCCAACAATATGTTCCCCCTGCCCTTCCGTTTCCCCACCAGCAGCACCTTTAACGTTAGTATTTCTACCAACAGCCTTTTTATGACAATTTAGGCATTTTCAAGATGATCTAAGCTTTCCCTCCCACATCCTTATTTCCTGTTGGTCCTCACTGGCAGACTCATTAATACTGTATTTCTTTTTTTTTTTTTTAAGATTTTATTTATTTATTTGAGAGAGAGAGTGTACACAAGCAGGGGGTGGGGAGAGCATGGGAAGGGAGGGGCAGACTGAGAGGGAGAAGCAGACTCCTCGCTGAGCAGGGAGCCCAGAACCCTGGGATTATGACCTGAACCGAAGGCAGACACTTAACCAACTGAGCCCCCCAGGAGCCCCAATACTGTATTTCTATTAAAAATTTGTTCAAGGTCTGCATGTATTGGGTACTTCATACATTGTTGGCAGGGACATAAAATGATACAGTCCCTTTTGGAAATCATTCGGCAGTTCCTCAGTTCCTCAAAGCATTACACAGAAGGTTACTTTACGACTCAGCAATTCCACTTCCAGTTGTATACCCAAGCAAAATGGACACATAGGTCTGCACACACAAGAAAATTGTACCTGAATATTTACAGCACTATTATTCATAATAGCCCCAAATTTGAAAAAAAAAACTAAATATCTATCAACTGAAAGGATGGATAATTGTGTATTTATACCACAGAATATTAGTAGGCAATAAAATGAAGGAAGGACTAACATAGGCTATAACATGAATGAGCTTTGAAAACATTATGTTAGAGAAGTCAGCCACCAAAGACCATATATTGTTGGATGTCACTTACATGTAAGGGCTTGAATAGGCAAATCTGTACATTAATCCAGACATTAATAATTGTCTAGAAGTGGGTGAAGGGAAGTGGGAGAAATGGGAGTGACTGCTATTGGTCAAAGAGTTTCCTTTCGGGTGATGAAATTGTTCTGATGTTAGGTTGTCGTGATGGTAGCACCATTCTGTTTATATACTAAAAATAATTTTAGTGTACACTTTAAATCAGTGAGCTCTATGGTATATTACTCAGATCTCAAAAAAGCTGTTTTTAAAAATATATTTTTTTTATTTTTAATACGGTGTTTCTTCCTGACATACTCTATAGATACCATGGCTATCCCTGTCAAAGCCCACGGGGTTTTTTTGTAGAAATTAACAACCTGAACCAAAAATTTTGTAAAAATTCAAAGGACTCAAAATAACCAAAGTAATTATGCAAAAGAAGAATCTTACACTAACTGATCTCACACTCACGGATTTCAACCTTAAGCTACAATATTTAAGATGGTGTGGAATGGATAAACAAGGAAACATGTACGTCAATGGAACAAAATTGAGATTACAGACGTAAATCCTGGATAGTCAATTGATTTTTGACAACGTTGCTAAGATGATTCCTTGGGGAAAAGGATATAGTCTTTTTAACTCATGATTCTGGGAAAATTGACCCCAAACTCCCAAAAAACCTAACACAAAACTTGGGTTCATATCTCACATAACATACAAATTTAACTCAAAACGGACCATAGACCCAAATGCAAAACCTCATAAATCATTTTTTTTTTTTAAGATTTTATTTATTTATTCGACAGAGATAGAGACAGCCAGCGAGAGAGGGAACACAAGCAGGGGGAGTGGGAGAGGAAGAAGCAGGCTCATAGCGGAGGAGCCTGATGTGGGGCTCGATCCCATAACGCCGGGATCACGCCCTGAGCCGAAGGCAGACGCTCAACCGCTGTGCCACCCAGGCGCCCCCTCATAAATCATTTTTTAAAACAAAGGAGAAGAGGATCTTGGCCTTATATTAGGCAAAAATTTCTTAACTGTGATAAACAGAGCACAATCTTGAAAAGAAAAAAAATTGATGAATTGAACATCAGTGAATAAAAAAATCGCTGCTCTTCAAAAACATAATTTAAAAAAATGAAAAAAAAAGAAAGCCACAGAGCGAGAGAAAGTATTTGCAAATCATGTATTTGGTAAAGACTTTTGTCAATAGCATAGAAAATATTTTTACAACTCAATAATAAGGAAACAAAACCTAATAGAAATGGGCAAAGTATTTCAGTGAGAAAGTATTTCACCAAAGAAGACACATAAATGGCTTGTTAATATATGAAAACATGCCCAATGCCATAACTCCTTAGAGAAATGAAAATTAAGGATACGATTCAATACTACCACACCTCCGGTACAACGGCTACCATCAAATTTCCTGTAGGTGTTGAGAAGAATATGGAGAAATTGGAGGAGGCCAAGGAGAAACTGGAACCCTCACATATTGTTGCTGAGAATGTAAAATGGTACAGACACATTGAAAAATAGTCTAATCATTTTAAAATGTAAAACTCTAAAATTAAATATAGACAACATACCAGCAAGTCCACTCATAGATTTCTTTTTAGGAAAAAATTAAAGAAAACTTATAAGCCACCCAAAGATAGATGAATGGTCATAGCAGCATTATCTTATTATACAATAGATCAAACTAGAAATAATTCACATGTCCATCATCTCGTGAATGGGTAAAGAAAATGTCGTACATGAATCCAGGAATAAGGTGCAATGGCGTCCTAACACGTGCCACGTTACAGTATCAGCCAAATGCATCCGAAGAACACAGCTACTTGACCTGACGCTGAGAAAGTGCTCTTTTGCCTTACCAATACTCAAATTCGGAGAATATGTGAACGGACTACATATCTTTTTTTATCCTTATAAATTATCAATGTTGTTAGAATTTATCTAAATATTAAGATGGCCAGTCCCGGGCAAACATCTAAGGTGTGCCTTTTTGAAATTAGAAATAATGTCAAACATACCGTATTTCATGAAATCTGGAGTCATGTGTTTTAACACGCACAGGTATTTTACACACACCTAAGAAAGAATAGTTATGCTATGACACACCCTCAGTTGTCAGATGCATTACAATGTGAACAAATGTAAGTCTTCTTATGTATGAGACTTTCATTTATTTTGCATGCCCCCAAATATATTTTATTGCCAATTTTCTGAATGCAAGCCATTTGGGTTTGGAGGTGACGGTTACTATTGGCTTCAGAGATTCAAATTGATGGCAGAGTTTTCCATTTGTAAAAAGAAAAAAGGTATCTTTTAATAGTTTTATAATAAAAAGAATCATCTTCATCTACAGTTTCTTTAAAAGAAAATCTTCTATCTGTCCTCTTCATCCATCCATCCATCAATATAATACTGTGAAGAATTGCATTTTCGGTGTTACGTAAGCGATCTACTCAGTTGGATATATTCAATTGTTATTGGTGTTTGAAATTATTATTTAATTATTGTCAATTCTGCTGCAAATATTACTAGTAGGGAATCCTCGAATACTGACAGTCAAAGGTAATTTATTAATCAATCCCATAGTACTGCTCAGCTAAGCATAATTTTACTGATTAAAATAAATTAAATAAATCTGGAAGGTATTCATTTGCAGTAGTAAGAATTTTGAGCATATCTAGAGACCCACAATATTCACAGGCAGCTAACAAATCAATATCATGAGACTAACTTAATCTTTGGTTTCCTTATAAAATTATTTTAAAGCTATCATGGAAATATTTCTATGGAAATAATTTATAATCTCTAAGTCTTCTGTAGTAGTCATGAAATACTAAAAGTAACAAAAATAACAATAATTAGGAGGAGATAAAATGAAATTTATTAATACATTCTATAAGTTAGGCTTGTTAATATCATGTAATTTAGTTCTTGATCTTAAGTAGACTTGAAGATAATATCAATAACAGATAAGGAGATGAACCCAAGGTACTTAGATTAGAAGCGGAAAAACTATTCACAAAAATATGATGCATATCTAAATAGGCACCTGATAGGAATAGATTTAAGATTATAAATTGATAAGATTGGGTATTATAGTTGGTTAAGAGTTGAATGTGCTGCGCCCTTAATGAGCGGCCCTGAGACAGAGGTGAGGATGTAGTGGGGACCTTCTTCCCTCATTGGGCGGGGTCTTCTTGGGGCAGAAGAGGCATGTAATGAGGCTATGCTTGAGGTGGGGTCCAGAAGAGGTTCCTTCTACCAGGACATGGCATAGCTTCAGAGCCAATGGATTGAGTCTGTCAGTTGAGACAGGATATGTCTTTACACTACGTTCTAGAATCCCCCAGGGAGTGGGGGATCTGAAACGTGATCAACCTACATGCAAAGTGCAAGTTCAAAACCCAATTTGAACCTTACCAGCAGGCTAACATGACTTTTCCAAATTTTATAGAGCCTTCTAATGCACCCCGTACCATGGCTGTCAGGTACAAAAGAGGGCAGAGTAACACAAACCTGTATCACCAAATGAAATCGAAGGCCTCCCTTGGACTCACCGTCATCTCCAGCCATTTTCTCCAAAGACATATAAGCAAGAGAATTCAAATGAAGACTGAGCGGGATCATAGGGAAGTAACAGACGGTTGTGAGTATCAGAGTAAAATGCCACTCGTGAGAGAATAGCAATGTGCAGCTGGAACGCAAAGGACTTGAGCCACGTGACGCACGTCTCCACGTCAGATTTTAGAAGGAAGAGATGCTTGGGGAGCCTCATATGTTACCACGGGCTGCAGTTGTAAGTTTGGGAAGATAATCTGTGCTCTCATATTTTGATAACCTAAAGTTCTTCCTTCTCACTGAGAACTGCTTCTTTTAGTTCTGCTAGAAAGGAAGCTTGCCAGAGATGGGGAGAGAGAGAGAAAGAGAGAATGACAGAGAGAGACAGAGACCGAGAGAGAGAATGAGAGCAAGAGAGCGCGCAAAGGGAGAAGAGAGAAGGAGCAGAGACGTAGAAAGGATTAGAGAATGATTTCTTCTTTTCTGGTGGAAGTATCGGTTTTTCCTGACACAAAGGAGAGTGCTTTGTCATTGTTTGCTTTATAACGTTGATGAATTTCTTGTTGAGTGGGTATTGGGTTTTAGTTAAACATGACAGGAGCCGAGATTTATAGGAGGTCGCTCATGGCTCCATGATGCCTTAAGGCACAGATGTGTTTCCAGCGCTCACTTCTGGTAAATAACCAACAATTTCGTACACGCCACCCCTTCGCCCTGATTAGAGCACTCTCCGTGAAAAATGAAGTATACTCCATGAAACGCAAAGCAAAGGCAGGAAAGAGGGGAGGAGGGGGGTTGGTTTTGTCTTGTTATTTCAACTTAGGCATTCTCAGAAAGAACTGAGGTATTCATCCTGTCCTTGTGTTTTTCTTATTACACAAGAAAGGTGATATTCCGGACAATGAATTGCATTCTAAATACCATTCTGTTTCTCCTTATACTCTGCTAGGTCTGATTCTCCCAGGGTGTGCTAATATATATATTTTGTAAATGAATGTTCCTTGGTGGAAGCCAAAAAGTGAAGGGAAGGCTCTAGACACAGACTCCCCACTATGAACAGAAACATACCACTGGATGGTTTCTTCTCTCTCTCGCTCTCCTTCACTCACTCTCTTATGAATGGTTTGATCATTACAGGGTTTTTTCTTTAAAGTCAAAATCCATTGAAAGCTTTTATCTTATTATTATAAATCTTCATTTAATGACTGTACCATAATTCACTTAACCCTCGGATTTCAGATTGCCTGTTTTCAATTTTTCACAATTTCGGATAGCACAGAAATAAGCGTTTTGTGCACAGTACTTTTTTCTGCAATTAGTACTATTCCCTTAGTCGAGATTCCAGTAAGTGAGCTGACTTGGTATTGAACATTTTAAGGACATTTGGTACATATTGGCAAATGGCTTTTCAAAAAGATGGGATCAACTTACATTACTGTAACAGCCTCTTTGTCATACCCTCAGCAACAGGGGATATTTTCAGATTTTCAAAATATTTTGCTAGTTATTTTTTAATGCCTAAAATCTACTAGTAAGGCTGGAGAAACCCACGATTATTAATATATTCCAAACAGTTCACCTTCTGTGTCTTAGTGAAATCTTAGTATTTCCGTTCAGTTCTACATTTCATATATTAGAGATTCTGTCACAGTACATTCAAATATTTCCCAGATTCCCTTTGCCTTCAAGTTTTGATTATTTTAAAGGCTTTTTTCATTTGCAGCTGTATTAGGATTAAACAGAAGGGTAAGATTTGGGAGCATATTTTAAAACTGTATTAGAAGTTCTCACCTTCAATAAAAGGGAGGTAAAAAGAGTTAAACCATGGCCTGAATAAAGTGATAGAGAAAGACAAATGAAAGGCCTCTCTATTTGGATAAAGAAATGAAACTCAGCAAAACAGTACCTTCAAACCCCAACTGAAATCTTCAGATCCTGCAATATGCCTTTGGGTTCCATGGATTAAATTTATCAACTGGTGGGGATCGAATAATGACTCAAGTTTCTACGGTGCTAGAGAATTATATTATTTTACCTTGGTCTCTTTGGTGGGAAATGGAAACAAAAGTTGCGTTTGGCCCATGTGGCGCTGATTGGGAGTGAGAGAAAAGAGGAAGCAAGAGTCTCCCGGGCAAAAGAGCCACTTTGCTGCCTCCAAAAGCATTATTTCTTCCCTTTACCTGAGCTTGTCACGAGACATCACATCACCAGCAGATACCCAGCACAGCCGGCCAGGGAAAGGCAGGTAGGTGGTGAACCGTTTAAGTGGGAGCACATTTCCACCCTGTGCTCACTCAGATGCCGGCATATTTATTTTGTCTAGGAACCCGATTGTAGCAGAAACAATGCCCGGAGTTCACAAGAGCAATCTCCTGCAAACATCAGGGAGATGTGTCTGAATGAACTGTCTCTTAATTCATCTCTATGAAAGTGTATCTACCATTTAATAGTAAACAGATAAATAGTTTCTTAGATGGGCTACATTCACATAAAGGTGTCCCGACTTGAGCGGAAGAAGTCTAACCATGTGGGCCTTGTGAAATCATTCACTCCTTTAACAAATATCGTTCAAATGCCTATGGTGGGCCATGCACCATACTTGGCTCTCACCATTATAAGCATGAAGAAACCTCTGGTCTTGACCTCTCTTTGCTCAGTAGTGCTAATGACAGATACATGGATAATCACATATATATTCTTTTAATGTTCTTTTTTCCGAATGCCCAAGATTCTTCTCTTTAGGAAGAATTAATTAGGGGCAATTATTTAGTAGAAAAATAATCAGAAATTCATGAAAACCCTTTGGGAACATCTTACAAAATTGAATTTTCAGCATATATACCTGGAAAAAAAAATCTGCTGTTATGCCAAATTTGCATTCGTTTCATCAGCGCCCATCAAAGTGCCCACTTAACCTTCTCAGTAGATCACTTCCACTCCTGGTCTCTGTATGTCTAGGCTCAAACCACTGAGGGACACATCTATGACAAAGATAGTCTGACTTAGTCTGAGAGGAAGGACCCCGGACACATTCAGTGTATTCTGGACTGTCCAGCTTGATTTATAGTTGGCTTTCAGAGTGGTTCATGACGGCAGGATTTTGTTGATAGGGTTTCTGACTGGCCTTATTTATTTTCTATTCTACAACAGTATACTAAATAGATTAAACTCTTGGTTGAGAGGTTGGAGAAGTCTAGAAAATCCCATGTTATTCACAGAAAAAAAATGACCGTTGATAATTTAGATGCCTGGCTCAGCACAATGGTGAGGTGGTGATTGTATTACCGATCGATATTAACTCCTAGGCACCAGTATAATTTAGCTCAGTACTCAAGAGCAAGGGCTTTGAAATATGGCAGATATTGGTTCAACTTTTGACATCTACTGGGGACTAGTTTTGTAACCTTCGAGAAGCTGCTTGGCCTCTCCCAATCTCGATTTGTCCTGTATAAAGTAGAAATGATAAAGCTTACTTTATAGAGCTATTATGAAGATTAAGCAAGACTTTTTTTTTTAAGTACTTAATAAAAATGCCTGATTCAACAATCAGTTGTTTGTTTTTTTTGTAATGATTTTTAAGTATATTAAGTAGCGGTGGCCTGAGCTTTAAATGGGACTGGGGCACTTGTAGATTTCTGGTTGTCCGTGAGCCTACAACAAACGCTACCCATTCGGAAAATCCAAGGTCTTCCACCA
The DNA here is from genome assembly GCF_017311325.1 of Ursus maritimus. NCBI lineage: Eukaryota > Metazoa > Chordata > Mammalia > Carnivora > Ursidae > Ursus > Ursus maritimus. The sequence goes on along the minus strand of NW_024425230.1, from coordinate 11,630,172 downwards.
CCAGCAGGAAGTGTAAAAGAAGCCAGAGAACACATGTTCTAGCCCCGAGAAGAGGTGAACTAGAGAACTAGGGAACCTCAAACTCCTAGTTGAATGTTGGTCTTCTCTCTGGCTTGAGTTCCCTTAGGCTTCTTTTCTGTGCTCTCATCTTGCTAACTTCCCCGATTCCAAACTTTGACTCCTGACCTCAAGCCCACCGAAGCGCTATCCCAGCAACCATGTCCTACTCCTGGATGCTGCCTGGCCGACGTTGCCTTCTGCAGCTTGGGCATGACCTACATTCTGAGTCTGACTCAGAATGGAATATGTCGATTTTTAGTTCCTTTCTTCATAGCATCCAAGCACCTTCTTCCTGATCCTGTTATTTCGTGAGAAGAGGACATGATGGAGAAATCACAGGAATTTTGCTTCCCAGGTTTAACCTAGACTCTACCTTTCAGCTTGGTCCTAGACAATGTGTCCAACGCAAGGCAAGCCTGAGGCCATGTGAAAAGTTATCCCTAAGAGATTTCTCCAGTTTTTAAAAAAAATACAGTTTTGAGCACTTGTGATATATGGCCAATCACTGCTCTCTTGGGATGCCTTTTAATTTGCTCTTGTCAAACAATTACATTCAAGTAGTTCAGCTTGGAATGAAGTATGCAGAATTTAAAGAGGGTTTTGCATCATTCATACTGTTTCAGTGTTATTAATGTCAGGAAATGAGGCCTGTATCCGTCTGTATCACTCAGAGGTCTCAACTGCCAGCAATGGATTCCCAACATGGTCCATTTTAAGCATCAGAGGACTTCTGAATATTGAGTAATTCAGAGAATTTCTGGGAAGGCTCTAGAATCAGGCTTATGACAAAAGGGGCTGGGAGACAGTGAGGCTCATAGTTGATACCACACCACAGAACCAGGGCAGTGATGGCACCAATGTCATCTCTGCTGACCAGTGGATGTCCCTGTCGTGGGGCCTGGGAGTCTAGCACTCGCCTCGTTATCTGAGTTGGTCCCAGATAAATGGATGCTGCTCTTTGAGATATTATGATTTTTTTCCCTTTTTTCTACTAAACAGTTCATTTTGAGATAATCCTAGACTCACAGGCAGTTGTTAGGAACAGCACAGAGAGATCCTATGTACTCTCCACCCGGTTTTCCCTGATAGGAATATCAGCATGATTGTAGGACACACAAGATCATAACCAGGAAACTGACTTCGATGTAATCTACTGATCTGATTCAGATTTCACAATTTTACAGGTACTCATTGGTTTATGTGAGTGTGAGTGAGTGTGTGTGTGTATGTATTTTGTTCTATGTAATTTTATCACATATTTTCATAGATCACCACTATAGTCAAGATTAGATCAGTTCATCATTACTGGGATCTCTTTTGCTGCCCTTTTGTAAACCACTCGGGCCTCTGTCCCTAACCTCTGAGAACCATTAATCTATTCATTTCTATAATTTTGTCATTTCCAGAATATTATGCAAATTAAATTGTACAGTGTGCAACCTTTTAGAATCGGCTTTTCCCCTCTACATCTTTTCCTTAGAGTCCATCCAAATTGTGCCATATGTCGATGGTTTGTACTTTTTTATTGCTAAGTAATAACATGAGTGAACTACAGTTTTTTAAACATTTGCCTCTTGAACAGTATTTGGGCTATTGTGAATAAAGCAGTTGTGAATATTCATGTTATTTTTTTTGTACAAACACAACTTTTTGGTTTTTTAGGGTCAAAGTCAAAGGGTATACCTGCCAAGTTGTATGACAATCACACGTTTAGTTGGCAAGAAATTGCTAACCAGTTTTTCAGAGTGGTTGTGCCATTTTACAGTCTTACCGGCAATGTATGATCCAGTTTCTCTGCATCCTTGCCAGCATTTGGTATTTTACTATTTTTTTTATTTTAAGCCATTCTGTTAGGCATGTAGTGATATTTCATAGTTCAATTTTTATTTCTCTAATAAGTCAAGGTATTACATGCTTTTTTCATGTGCTTATTTGCTATCTGCATATCCTCTTCAATGAGGTGTCTCTGATTTTTTTTTGTTTGCCTACTTTAATCCCTTTTGCTTTCTATTTTTCAGGTCTGAGATTTCTTTATATATTCTAAATTCTAATGTTTTGTTGACTATATGGTTTGCAAATATATTCTCTCAGTCTATAGTTTGTCTTTTTATCCTTTTAACTGAATCTTTTACAGTTTATTTATTTATTTATTTATTTATTTATCTCTTTTTTGTGAGCAAAACGGAGAGCCAGACAGAGAGAGAGAACATGACCAGGGGGAGGGGCAGAGAGAGAGGGAGAAGCAGGCTCCCTGCTGAGCAGGGAACCTCATGGGGGCTCCATGCCAAGAACCCAGGATCACGACCTGAGCCAAAGGCAGATGCTTAAACTACTGAACCATTCAGGCACCCCAGTTTTCTTTCTTTCTTTTTTTTTTCTTTAATTTTGATAAGGTTCAAATTATCTATTTTTCCTGTCATTGCTCATGGTTTTTTTTTTTTTTTTTTTTTTTTTGGTATCAAGTCTAAACAACTCATCATGAAGATTTTCTATGTTTTTTCTAAAAACTTCATCATTTTACATTTTATTACAGTGGCCTTTAATAGTCTGGTAGGGTATTCAGTTGTTTTTCCTTGTAACTTCCTCAAAACTTCAGCATTTTTCTCATCTATTTGATTCCCTTTAGCACCATATATGGAGAGCTATATTAATAGTATTTTTGAGACTTAATTCTCATCCTTGGAGATTTCTTAGACTCTCACTTCCATGCTTCTCTCTCCCCCTCCCTCCCTTTCCGTCTTCAGCACTTAGTGAGTGGAAATCCTCCCTGGCCACTGTTCTGAAAGCATGTTGTGTTGAATACTGATTTACTATTCACAACCATCCTATGGAGAAGGAACTATTTTAATTATTTCAATGTTTTGTTTTGTTTTGTTTTTTAAAGAAAAAGAATTGGAGACCTAGAGAGTTTAAAGAACTTGCTTTGGACATAAAAGTAGCAGGTAGGAAAGGCAGGGTATAAATTCATACAGTCTGACTTCAGAGCCCCCCTACCTGGTGCTGAATTGGGATGTATAACTCTCTATAATAAGAGAAATTATACACATCAGTGGTATTTGTATATAAAGCATTACTGAAGCAAATGTGAACAGAAAAGGCTGATTATAACATATTATCACCCTAGTGGTTTCTCCGATCACTTTTTCTTCCTGTTTACGAAGGTTAATTACAGTCCTTTCTTGCGAGGTGCTGCACCAGACTGTCTAAGGCAAGCGTGTCTACGCTACTCCCACATTTCCTGGATGAGGACGGTGTTACTGTAATACATCCTCAGAGCCTGGCAGCACAGATTAAAACTGAAGTGCCAGGAAGCATGAAAAATAGCAGAGTGACAAGATACTGTGCCAATGCTTGCAATGATGGGCTTTTCATATCCGGGTCATTGAACTACTACTATACGGATGACGTGGAGTATCAGCCCGGGAGCCCTGCGGCTCCGCTGGCTGGAAGGACTTCCTGCTTCCCCAGACAGCGCAGTCCACGGCACAGACTGGAACAATCCCAGGTTGCTCCCATGCCTTGGGGCTGAGGGTGGGACCAATGCCCAAACTGATGCTACAGGACAGCTTCCGGAAAATCACACAGATGTTGGCATGGTTTTGTGGAGTCCTCCTGGGCTGCCTTGTAGAATGTTCTGAAGTCAACACGCAAGGAAACTCTCTAGTTAACTTTAACAGAACAACGGTGACCCTTCTTCTGTAGAGAGGAGTCCACATGCCTCCAACCAGAATTTTCACAATTTAATATTTATTTTTGAAGTCAGAGGATGCTATCTTAAAGTTTCTCCCTCCACCTTTCATTTCTTAAAATTGACGGGACAACTACAACCCTGAATTTTCCTGCTAATTTAAATATAATCTGTGGTTCCCTTGTAATTTCCCCATTCAATTAAAATAAAAGAGAGAGAGAGAGAGAGAGAAAGTAAAAGGCTGAAAATTTTTAAAGAGAAACATTGACCAAGCAACCCAACCCCAAATTCCAACAAACAGACAGACAGACAAATGTAGGGGGGTTGGTTCTGCATGCATTCTCCATATCTCATGAGTATAACAGAGTTTGAAATGTATTAGAGTTCGGCTTCCTACCAAATTTGCATTCAGAACCGGTGCGATCCTCTTTCCCGGAGCCCCTCCTGTACCTTCCATAGCATTAAGTGCCTCACTGTTGTGAGAGGTATTACATCTTTTAGACATGGCTATAGACAAGAAGACATAAATGCGAGTTAATAACCATCAAATGTGCCTATTTCCTTTTCCTATAAATTAGAGCCCGCTTTCCTTCTGAATTTTGCAAGAAGGAAAACAGACTCCCTCCTGCTGATGTGAGGAAGTAATGCTAAATCTCCCTCAAGATTCACTTGGGCTTCTTACAGCTCTATGTTAGTACCTTTTTATATGCAATTTTACTTCATTTAGTCTTTAAGGTTGTGCCTGAGGTTAGTTTAAAAGGTTAGTTAAATGTTAATGGATGTTAATGCTGCAATTAAATTGTTAAATCAATTGAAAACTGTGGCTCCGTCTCGATCTGCGTTAGTGCCGGCCTGAGCTGCATTGGCGTATAAATTAAAAGCTGTAAATCTAGTGAAGTCTAATTAGAGACCAAATTTCTCATTTATCTTATTTTCACAGGACTGTAAGCACTGATAGATAATCAACGAAGGGCTAAAACTTTTTAACATTAAAAAACTATTTTATCTATTTCAGGATTCAGGTGACTGATTATAATTCAGATCCAATTACTGTAAAAGGTCATATGTGAAATGAAGTTCTTTCAGACACTCTTTAAGTTTTATTTTACAAGTTTGCATACAACACGGCACCATCCCCATCCCATCCCCGAAAGCAAATATAAATACATTATTCAAGACCAACTTTAATGGCATCTTCGAGTAACCATGGCGCTAAACAGTGTTTTTAAGAGACGACTTGCATTGACCCAAAAGAATAAAGATGGATTTGGGCGCTTTGTGGGAGATTCTGCCGAGAGCAAAATTAAGTCTTCATGGATGTCTAAGGTGAGCATTTTTCATTGTTGCTTCAAACTGGCTGCGGCCATCTTGCTTTGCGGATGTTGGAGAAGAGTTGGTATCAGGAATTCAAACGAAAGGATTCCTCAAGTGTAACCCTCCTCAGTTTGCTCTGGTAGAACCATGCTGCCGAAATTCCTCTGCGTGTGACTCAGCCCTGGTTCCACTATATTTGATCATACTTAAAAAAAAAAAAAATTCCTTTTCACTACTAAGTTACAGCACTTACTGATGAAATCTAACCATAGCTTTTGCCATACCAATGTTGACGGGAAGATGGGTTAAATAACGCACCTAAACTCTGAGATCAAAAATTGTCTCTCCAAAAAGTAGGAACACTCAGGTTTGGGTTTGCAAAGCTGTTCCTTTGGTGGTATTATTATTACTATTTAAAGATTTTATTTATTTATTTGAAAGAGAGTGCAAACTTGGGGGGAAAAGGGAGAGGGAGAGGGAGAAACAGACTCCGTGCTGAGCATGGAGCCCCATGTGGGGCTCGATCCCAGGACCCTGAGATCATGACCTGAACTGAAGTCAGATGCTTAACTGACTGAGCCACCCAGGCATCCTGGTGGTATTATTATTCTTATTTTAAATATCTTATGGAAAATGGTATTTCCTTCAATGCAATTTATGTAATAAACAACTTTGCTCAGAAGAATACTATTTTAGGAGAACCAGTTATAAATGCGTATTCAACTAGAAGGCCTCCTCCCCCTAATGAGGACAAGCACCAAGCCCTTCCTCGGATTCTGAGTCAGGTTTCAGCGTTGATTAAACCACAGCAGAACATCAGAGGATGAATTGCTGAGCAGATTGAGTTATTCTGAACTTTCTGCTTTCTTAATTTGGTCATGAATTCTGAGCTCCTAAAATTCTTGATCACAGACTCTGCAGGGAAAATGCCACCCTAGGTTGCTTGTCCCCTGAAGCAAATGAAATAGATGTTATATATTTTTTCACCCTTAAAGGAGCCCTGATTTCCTGACAGCACGTGTGTTTCTTACTTGCAGGCATTGCAAACTTAAGAACGAACACCCTGTAGCCCGCAGAGCCAAAATCAATGTTTTTTTGTGAATTGCTGTGACTTTCAAGAGTAGTGGCCGCAAGATCTTAACCAGGGACTCTGCACTTAACACTGAAATGCACATAGCTTTCCACTTAAGTACTTGGTGGGGAACATGGAGCCCATTTCTCTCTGTGTCTTTGTTTAGCCCGGTAGCAAAAGCAATATCAAAAGATGCCATTTTGCCTTATTTGGAGAGTGTGAATGATCACTGTGCTTGTAGAAAGATGCTAGGATATTCTTTTTTCTTTTTCTTTCTTTCTTTTTTTTTTTTTTTTTAAGATTTTATGTATTTATTTGTCAGACAGAGAGAGGGAGAACATAAGCAAGGGGAGTGGCAGGCAGAAGGAGAAGCAGACTACCTGCTGAGCAAAGAACCCCGTGGGGGACAGATTCCCGGATCCTGTGATCATGACCTGAGCCAAAGGCAGAAGCTTAACTGACTGAGCCACCCAGGCATCCCAATGCTAGGGTATCCTTTAAGTAGAAAAACTATCAGGATGGGATATTAGATGTTCTTGGTCACCAATCTCTGGGGAACAGGATGTTTTATATTCAAGTGTTGACCGACAACTATCCATGGACACTAAGACACCTAAAGGCTTTTACTTGATTTCTGAGAATCATCTGCAGCTGAAGCCTAAAATTCCATGGCTAAAAAAATACCTTTGTGTTTTTTGAATTACACCTTTTTTTCCCCAGTGCTAATGCAAATGTTTTTTAGGTCTTCCACACCACTCTGAGACACTGATGTGACAATGTGAAGTTACCTCAGATCTGGTTCGAGGGCTGGTGGAGGGCATCTGTGAGGGTGAATTTGTTGGACGCTGGGGAGGTGGGACCCAGCCAGGATCTCTCCCCCAGTGGAGGGAAGCAGAAGACAACAGTGCTCTGAGCTCTGGAGGCAACAAGCAACCAAGATCAAACCCAATTCTTTCACATGTGAGTTCCAGAGTCTTCCACCTACTCTCAGCTGGTGTTTCCTTCTCTTTTCTCGGCTCTTCTCCATCCATATTCCCATCTGATTGCAAATGATAAGTGTTTGTATTTTTAGCTGTATTCTCACTCTTGATCCCAAGACACATTTATTCAACAGTTCCATTGACATCTCTACTTAGATTCATTCATTCATTTATTCCCTTACGTGGTCATTCAATGTTGAGTGTTGGCAATATAAAATACCTGCCCTTTCAACATTTATAGTCTCAAGAGGGATGTAACAATAAACAACAGCACCGACAGAACAGAAATCTTACATAATTTTGCAAAGGAAGATATGCTATGTAAAAATTCAAAGCAGAGCAGAAGCAGAAAGTGACAGAGCATGCTATTTTGGGTTGATGGGTCAGGAAGCAGAGAGCTGAATAGACTGTGGAAACAGGCCATTCGTTATCTAACAGGTATGGTACGTGGAACACGTTGAAGACAACATTGGTGATTCTCTGCCTCCCTAGTTCTGTCTTCCTTCCAAACTTCCTTCTCTCCTTGCTTCTCCCATTTCATTTGGGAGATGACACCACAAGTTATGTATTGATTCAAGCCTAGAAACCTAGGAATCTGTTTTGATTCTTCTTTACCCTTACCTGCTCCCCTCTGGATTCTGTTCATCAGCATCTACACTTGACTACAGTCTCTGAGAAGTAGGCTAATATTAAATCATCACTTTATAGAGGACTAACTGATGCTCAGCAGAGTTCTGTGACTTGCCCAAGGTTATACGACCAGCCAATGGTGGACCCAAGGGTTGTTTGAAGTCAGATTTTCTGGCATCCATCTTTGCTTCCTCCCCTACCCCACATCCGAAGGAAACCTGCAAAAGGGACCAGAAGAGCCATGAGTTTCCTGAATTTATCTTATTACCAAAGCTTTCCTTACTTGCCAACTTTATCACGCCTCCCATGACAATTTCTACTGCCTCCTGTAATTAACTAAGCCAGTTTGTACTGTGTCACAATTTCTTCCACATTACTTTGCAAACACTCCCTCCTCATTTCATGTCTGCCTGTCTCATAGCTACAGAAATCCCCAAAGGATGGAGGCCAAGTGTTCCCTCTCCACGCATACACGTGGTGTTCAGTAAATGCTTGCTACCATTAAACATAGATCCCGTCCTCTGTTCTCAGAAAAGTTGCAGTCTAGCTGGTGCATAAACAAGGACTTGTGATGAAATTAAATGAGGGAAAATCAAAGAGAGGAACTGAATAATGTAAGATGGAATATTTCACAAACTGGGAAGCCAAAGAAATCACTGGGAAGCTCGAGAATGGGATACATTTTGGTTGATGAGAAGAAAAGGGGAGAATGGAATAAATACGTCTTAAAGATGACAATGACTATGTTATTTTCAGGCTGACATGATGACAGTTAAGGGTTCCTTGTTATAGAGGAATTCATGACCTAAATGTTTATCAAGTACTTACCTGATGTCATGTACCCTATGGACACATACAATGGTGACCAAAATTAGTAGGGTCTTCTTCTCATGTAGTTGCCAGGTTGGTGAGGGAAGACCAAGAAGTTAATCAGAAGTGAGGACATAACAGGGAAAGTGCCGTGATGGGAGCTCATTCCAGAAGCATCTAACTTTTTCTTTTGGAGAAGGCAAGATCAGGATCAAGAGGGCTTTTTGAAGGAAATGGCATTGAGACCTGGAGAATGATTAATGGAAAATTATATTTGGAAAATCCAGGTTAGACTGCACTGGGTGGTACTTTATACAACTGCAAACACTGGGGGAAATGTGGCATCTAGAGAGAGGAAGAGGGGAAAGAGAAATGGAGCCAGGAAGAGGAAGAAGATGGAGAGAAAAGTTAATTTAGGGGTGAAATGATGCCTTTGGTTAAGAAAGCAGCACAAGGACCCAAAGAGGGAATGTTTCTGGAGAATATCTGTTAAAATAGAATGATTCTAAAGAAGGAGCCCACGTTTGGCCTGTAGATGGGAGATCCTTGCCGCCATCTTTATGCACTATATCATCTGACCAACTGGCCCTTCATTTCTTGCAACTTGCGGCTATATCATTGTATTCTTATCATCTCCTCCTACTCTTCTGTATTGTCACTGTCACCTGCTCTACCTTCACCCATGCTTCCCCAAACAGCAACATTTCCTCCAGATGTGCCATTGCCTCTGTACTTTCTTAGCAAACTCATCTAAACTCTCATTATTGACCAACATCTTTGCACCAATTCCCTCAATTACTTTCTGTAGAGGGAAAAGGTGTTGGCCCAAGTGACTTTGCAAAGAGTGGAGTCTGTAAAACTAAAGTGAAAAGAAACTGTACATAGGTGCTGTACTTTATTTGAGACAATTCCTTCCCATGACAGGATACGGGCTAACAATTCTGACACTACACACAAAAGATCTACACACACAGGGATGGAGGTCAGGGCAAAGGAACTCACAGAAAGAGTTCCCAATGGCTTAAAATGGAGCCATTGGAGCAACAAAATAAATCAAATAATATCAGGTTATAATTCAAAGTATAAAATAAATATTCATATGTCAATACTGATATAAATAAATAAGTGAATAAATAAATAATTGTGGAAAACAGGTAAATGTTTTGTGCTGAAGAATTTCAAATAATTTATATAGATACTTCACTCTCAAGGAAGGTAACATACTTCCTCTCCTTACCTACAAGACTTCCTTTTAAAGAGCATAGAATGGAGGGGCACTTGGGTGTCTCAGTAAGTTACGTGTCTGCCTTCGGCTCAGCTCATGATCTCAGGGTCCTGGGATCGAGCCCCATGTTGGGCTCCCTGCTCAGCAGGGAGTCTGCTTGTCCCTCTCCCTCTGCCCCCAACCCCCGCTCATGCTCTTGCTCTCTCAAATAAATAAATAAATAAAATCTTTCTCAAGAAAGAGTATAAAATGGGAAGTAGAGGAGGAAAGAGTAACTTTATAATGGAGAAATCTGACAAACATGACTTCAGCCAGGTCATCGAACTGAATATCAGGAGTGATGGTCATAGCAATAATATGTATCTTTGGTATGGTGTGATAAGAATTGCATTCTGGTCTTCCTTCCAAAGACGCATAACCATAACCTAATCATGAGAAAAACACCAAGCAAATCTCAATAGAGTGACATTCAAAATACCTGACCAATACTCATCAAAACTGTCAAGGTCATCAAAACAAGGAAAGTCTGAGATTCTTTTTTTTTTTTTTTTTTTTAAGATTTTATTTATGTATTTGACGGGGAGAGAGAGAAAGAGAGCAGCAAAGGGAGAGGGAGAAGTACAGTCCAAGCTGAGCAGGGAGCCGATGTGGGGCTCAATCCCAAGACCTTGGGATCATGACCTGAGCCGAAGGCAGACACTTAACCGCCTGAGCCACCTGGGCACCCAGAAGTCTGAGCATCTTCAGTAACTGCTCAGAGGAGCCTAAGGAGCCATAAAGACTAAGTGTAACATAGTCTCCTGATTGTGATCCCCCAACAGAAAAAGAAGAGTAAGTAAAAATTAAGGTAATCTACATAACTATGGACTTTAGTTAATAATGAAGAATTTATATTAGCTCATTAATTCTAACAAATGTACCAAACTTATGCAAAATGTTAATAGTAGGAGAAACTGGGTATATGATATATGGAAGCCTTTGACATATCTTCCCAGTTTTTCTATAAACCTAAAAGCATTCTTCTTTTTTTTTAAAGATTTATTTATTTATTTATTTATTTATTTTTTATTTATTTATTTATTTATTTGACAGACAGAGAGAGGGAGCATGAGCCAGAGGGGCAGAGGGAGAGGGAGAGAGAATCTTAAGCAGACTCCACTCTGAGCGTGGAGCCCAATGCGGGGCTCAATCTCACAACCCTGAGTTCACGACCTGAACCTAAACCGAGAGTCGGATGACAACGCCACTGCAGTGCCCCAAACCTAAAAACATTCTAAAAAATTGAATTTTATTTAAAAATGATATTTTTGATCTCAGTTCCTATCCTGAGCACAGACCCATGTTTCTAAGTACCTACAATGTTCTGTGGGAACCTCAGATCACATTGTCCAAACCTAAACTTATCATTGTGAGCACCAAATAAACTAGAATTTCTTTCTTTCTTTCTTTCTTTCTTTCTTTCTTTCTTTCTTTCTTTCTTTCTTTCTTTCTTTCTTTCTTTAAGATTTTTATTTATTTATTTATTTGAGAGAGAGAACACAAGCTGGGGAGAGGGAGAAGCAGGCAGGGAGCCTGTTGTGGGCTTTGATCCCAGGGTCCTGGGATCACGACCTGAGGCGAAGGCAGACGCTTAACCAACTGAACCACCTAGGCTCCCCTCAGCTAGACTTTCTAATGTGTTTATCCATGGTCTAGGTACCACACCATTATCTTACAGCTCTGCCAGTCTGGAAACTTGACAGTCGTCATTCATTCTTCCCTTTCTTTAATCCATGGACATCAGTCACCAATGTATACTGTATGTCCACACTGACTTTTGGATTTATCCCCTCCTTTTGATTATTAGTGTCACATTGTTATTTAGACACTTATAGGGTTTTTTAAGTAATTTTCAAGGGCCTCCAAAATGCTCCTTCTGTTACTTCTCCAAAAATATCTCATTGTCTAAGTCATGTTACTAAAGCATAATTCTTACCATGGATTCTTCTAAAAAATTGGAAGTAGTTACCCATCGTGTGACATCCTCAGTTAAAGCTTCTTGTCGTGGCCCTCTGTGCTACCCCTCAACCTTACCTCCCCATCTCTGTTCCACGTTCCTCTATTAGAGGCATCTCAGCCTCGCTCTTTCAAATCATACCAGGTGTGTCCCTCGGAGATGCAGGCTAAAATCACAAGTCCTGGATTAAGGCAGACCTGGGTTTGCATTTTATAATTTTGCAAAATTAGACAACCGATTTCCTCTCTAAGTATATAATTGCCCATCTGAAAAATGGAGATTTGGTGAAACTGGGAATTCTATGAAGCAAGGCACTTGGCATACACTCTTGGAACACACTGACTGTTTAAAGTTTACTTTAAATTCTTTCGAAGGTCAGCTTCGCAGGAAATCTGGCCCGTGTAGCTGATGGTGGTGTTGTCATGCTGGGTGTTTTCTTCCCCAATGGTTGAGACTCCACGGGGTTTTTCATTTGTGTCTCCTGAATGCTGCTTTTTGAGTTCCCCCTTTGCCCCATGATGATTCGTATTCTTGTTTCTAACACTGAGCAACAACTCAACCCGTCTATGTCTTCATTTTCTTCTCTGTACAATGAGGATAATGATGAGGTCTGCCCCAGGGATTCTTTGAAGATTAAATGAGTTTATGTGTATACAACACTTAGAACAGTGCCTGACATTCAGTAAGTGCTAGTAAGTGATTTTAGTTATTATGACTCTTATTATCTTATCTTCCAAGAATAAGATTTATTTATCTTTATGTTCCCTACTGTGACCAGAAAAAAAAAAAAGGCCCTGATTATAGTAGGTGTTCAATGAAAGCCAGTCAGATTGTGACCCAATGCTATGTTGGTGAATGGACACAGTCTTCCTTTCTGTGACGGATCAATCAGTACCAAGGACCAAGGTGATTCACAATCAGTGTGCTGGCTACGTGAGGAAGAAGACACACTCTGGAAGGATTAGGCAGAAAGAAGAGAACCAGGAGGATAAAATTGCCAGGAGCACAAATGCTGAAAATGAGTTGTCCTAAGTAATGCAGCCGTTACTGGTGCCTGATGAACGACACTAATGTTACTTCAGGTGTACCCGGAGATACTTCACCTCCAGGGTGAGTTGCTAGTTAATAGGGTGCCACTGGCTAATGTCCAGTATTAGAAATGAGAAAAAAAATCCCCTAAAATGGTAAGTCTGAGTAGAATCTTTACATCAGGTATGACTTGATTTTATTTAATGGTAGATTAACTTGGGTGATTCAAAAAACTCATATTTGAAAGCTTGCTGTGGGGATGCCGGCATGTTTTAGGATCCACGACGTTCCAAGAGCAAACATAAGGTAGCTACACTTCTACTGGGGATCGTCTTCCCATCGTGTAGCAAGAGCTGTAGTGGACAATCTAGACACATTCTGGTAGATCTCGAATTTTCTGGCTTCCCACTTGGTCTTCTTAGCTTCAATCTGTGACCTCTGAACAGAGATAAAAACCTGCAACATAATTTTTTTTTTAAAGATTTTATTTATTTATGTGACAGAGAGACAGCCAGCGAGAGCGGGAACACAAGCAGGGGGAGTGGGAGAGGAAGAAGCAGGCTCATAGCGGAGGAGCCTGACGTGGGGCTCGATCCCAGGACTCTGGGATCACACCCTGAGCCGAAGGCAGATGCTTAACGACTGCACCACCCAGACGCCCCCTGAAACATAATTTTGATAAACTTTGTGAATTAGAATTATTACACCCATATTGCCTTTTGGGAGGGAAGAGAATAAAAGTATGTTTGTATGTGTTTTGTTGTTGTTCGCCTTTTTATCAACCTTGAATTTGGAAGTCAACAGACACTCCTGTGCTCATTGTCTCTCCAAGGTTGTGACGATGTTCCAGAGTCAGAGGAAGAAACTCAACATGGTCAAACGATTTAAGAGGCAGGGACATGGTCTGCCAAACCCAGACTAGATAAGCAGGTGCCTTCAGACTGCGTTAAATGAGGTGACGTGAAGAACCCCTTTACTTTTATGGGCTTGACCTGGACCCTCATAAAACTTTCCTGTGTGATTTCTCAGGACAATATGAATCCCGGAGACCTCCAGAAAGGGAAATGAAGCTCTTCCGTCGTGTATTTAAACTTGACCCCAAAGCCTATATGTTTATGGGCCTCATAAAGCCAATGCCACTGTAGTGTTTCTGACTCAGGATGAGGGGCTGGGACAAAGGGTAATTTGTCACTGGCGATGACATCATTATCACCTACCTCATCCTGGGACTCTGAGCATCCCTTTGTAACAGCAACACACCAGCCACTCAGGGGAACGGCAGACACATGGCCCCTGTTAGCAGTTCACAGAGGCCCTATCGGAGGCAAAAGATAAATGTTTTCAGCAATCCTAGGGCCAGTTTTGTGAGGAGCAAGGCACTGAACAACCCAATAGCAGGGCTGTTAGAAATCAGGCCATGCTTTGCGGGGCATCGTGTTTTCCTTCCAGCAGTCCTGCACTAAAACGTGAGCGAGGCCTACGGGGCTGGTTTGGGAATTTATCTATAATATGGGAGTCCTTTCTTTCCTCCACTTCTGGTCCTATAAAAGGTAGGAAGAGAAGCAGGGGGCGGGGGAGGTGAGTGGGGCTCTGAGAACAGCAACAGCCTGCAGGTCAGCTCTCTGCATGGGGAGGCGGAGGGGGGGAGTGTCTCATCATTAGCCCCCCGCCCCCACCCCATTACCAGAATACAGGGGAGCACAGTGGGCCGCAGACAGGAGGCAGGAGCCCCAAGAGGCTTCACTGCGTTTTAAAAGTTAGTCCGCCCCCCTTCCCAGCAAGGCAGCCCACCGAGGGCTCCCTCGGAGAGGATTTTGAAGTGAGGTGGGTAGCGATTTCCCTTTCTTCCTCCCTTCCCCGCGCATCCCTTCCCCACCCCCACTCCCACCCCATCTCATGGTGGCAGCCGGGCCAAGTTTGTTGCTTGCAGCAGAAAGACTCAAACGCTTTCGTGATCCGACTGTTTTCAAACAGGCTGGGCTCCTGTGAGCCTTACCAGCTGTGACTAATAGCAAAGAGAAGGGGGGAAGAAGCTTCTTGAGCCTGCAGGCTTCAGACAGGCAGACTCTGGGGGAAACAAGAGAAAGCCATTAACTAACCACAGTGTTATCTTGATTCTCTCGGAGAAACGAGCTAGGGACGCCTAATGAACTAGCCTTAACGTTTCAAACTGAATGTGCCTCTGGGATCTCTGCTAGAACAAACAGTGTGAGAGCTTGGTTCCTATATCAAGAGAAAAGGTTATTCTCTCCTCTAAGGAATTAGGGGATTAGTATACCTCTATGATATATTTTCTCTCCTTTTAAAATTTTAACTTTTCTGCGAATGCTCAGGTATAAGGAGTGGAAAGCGGACGGGGAGGGCGAGCTCGGCCCCACATAGTGGTTTTAGAGTTCATTAATACGGGGGATACTCCTGTAAGATGGAAGAGCGTTTCTTTTACACTTTCTAGATCCCAACTCAAACCTTCTGTTGTGGCTGCCCTGTGCCAGTAGATTTTCAAATGCAATCACAAAATATCATTTCGGTTTCCCCTACGGAGGTGGGGTCAAGGGGCAAGCAGGCAACACTCGCCTTTTTAGTTTGAAAATCCCCATGTGGCTACTAGCCAGAGATTTTCAAAAGGCGACGAGGTTTCTCAGCCAAATCCTCCAAACTGCTCGTTTTCTAGGAAGCTTAACTTTATCCGTTATTGTTTTGAAGAATTTCTTGATATGAAGGGATGTAAAATCTAAAATTCTTGTGAGTCAGGAATAACTGGGATTGGAGTGTGCACTGTGAGGGTGACCCTTGAGGGTCACTGAGGGGAATGCCAATGTCTCTTTGTAGAAAACTGGTCTCAGTTTCTTGGGATGAAGAAAGAAAGAGAGAGAGAGGAAGGAAGGAAGGAAAAATGGAAGAAAGGAGGGAGGATGGGTAAAGGGGGAAAAATGGTTCTAATGAACTAGCCTTAACGTTTGGGCTAACTGTTGTTTAGGTAGATTCACTGTATTCTTCCAGAAGACTTCTATTTGAGTTGGCTCACTATTTCGTCGTTCTTTTTTTTTGGTGCTAATTTTCAGCCAGCAGTGTATCCTCTAATCGCGGTGATATGGCTTTGATAAACAAAAGCGAAAGCAAGCCATCTCTCCTGGTATCTCAGGATCTCCTAGATTTCCAAGTGTTCCTTGGGCCCCTCAATCCAAGCAGGGATCCTTGGATGTGGAAGGCAGCTTATCTATGAGAAGGATTTACATAGGGCAACTGTCTTCACTGACTCATTTCCATCAACATGTCAGCCCGTTGTGTAAAGCTAATTATGGAGAGGAATATAATATGTAGTTAATATTTCTATGAAAATTTCCTCCTTCAAAGCCTTAAGACATGCATACTTTGATCCAGCAATTTCAATTACAATGATTTTTTTTTCTAATAGACTAGTTGGGGATTTATGTACAACTTTACCCACGCGAAGGCTTATTGCAGCAGCAATAGTGAGAATATGCTTTCCCCAACTAATTATCTCTCTACCCATGTTAGACAATCACAGTCTCGCAAAGTTTCTCTTTTTTTTTTCTTTTACTTAATGCTATGTACTGCGAAGCAAGCCAGTTCTTCTTAAGTAAAAATGGGAAACGTAGGTAAATCTCACTTTAATTATTGCAGTGTATTAGTCTGCTTGGACTGCCCGTAACAAAATACCACAGATTGGATATTTTCAACAAAATCTTTTCTCACAGGTCTGGAGATCAAGGTGCTGGCCCCAGATCAAGGCGCTGGCAGATCAATGTGCTGGCAACATAGTTTCTATTCTGAGGCCTCTTGACTTGCCTAGTAGGTGGCCGCCATCTTGCTGTGTACTGATATCACCTCTTCTTTGTGCGCACGTAGGGAGAGGGGAAGAGGGGAAAGATGGGAGAGAGAGAGGGACACAGGGAAAGAAAACCTGAAGCAGAGAGACAGGGAGAGAGAGATTTCTTTGGTGTCTTTTCTTTTAAGGACACTAATCCTATCAGATCAGGGCCCCCACCCTTTTGACCTCATTAATCTTAACTAGTTCCTTAGAGCCTCCTTTTCCAAATGCAATCACACTGGGGGTTAAGGCTTCAGTATATGATTTGGAGGGCACACAAGCATTCAGTTTATAATATACAGTTTCCAAGTTAGTGAAAGTTTTTCTTAATAAGACATTCTTTAGATAACTATTTCACTGAGTCTCAAGTAAGATTGTATAATTAGGCCAAAGAAACTTCACACCAATAGCTTGAAGAAAGTTCTCCTTGTTGCCTTTCACACAGGCAGTCGGATCCGGGGTCTGGACTCTCCCCTTAACTAGCTATGTGACCGGAAACAAGGCCCATAACCTTTGTTGCTCTTGATTTCTACATTTTTAAAGAGAGGTTTAAACCAGATGTCTTCTCAAGCTTCTTTTAACTCTAAATTTCATGCATCTGTGACTGTTTCTTGTAGCTCAATGTTCTCACACCTGTGATACAACTGTCAGAAATTATAACATGGTAGATAACATATCTTACAGAATTCATAGTTATAAAAACTGCATGTACAGATAATTTACACATGTGTACTTATTTTCCCTTCAGTTCCTTTTATACAAATCACTGTGGATTATTGTTATATTCAAAGAATAAACCACATCGAATTCTCTTTAATTCAACCCTGGAAGTTGGAAGCAAATGGAATGAAATACAACTCAAATTTAAAGGAGAAATTGGATCCATATTTGGAATTTCAGCAAAAGCAGGAACAAGGAGGAACGTTCCAGTAAAATAATATAATTCATTTTTATGAGTAGAGTATTAGCAAACATATTTCAAAATCTGAGCCTTATTAATAATTTTTGTATTAATATTTATTGCCTCACAATTTCCTCTATATATGCCATAAAACAAAGACAGTTTTGTTTGATGAGCTCCTCGTACCAATTATATAAACAAGTTGGTAAGGACATAAAAAGAAAAAAGGGAAAAGTATAAATATTGGATTTTACGTCAACAGGCCTGTAAAAATCACAAAGGTTAGAGGTTATCAACTCTAGTTTGACTCTTGGGTTATTCCTCAGTCAGCTAGATTTATAAAAGAACAAACCACTGATGGGTATGTTGGACTTGAAACAATCAACCTCAGAAGGAGTTGCAGTTCGGTAGTGAGGAAAATCATCTCTGGAGTCGAGTATAAAAAATGTTCCAAGATTCTTAGAGAACAAAGTTTCCATTCAACTGTTTACTATTTTTATAGGTAATTACTTTAAAAGACACTCATTAAACAATTTCCATTAATAGACCCCACTGGGTATAGATGGTTCAACTCTCCAAGGCTTTCTGGGTGTGTCTCTCCATATAGTATTTTTGAATTTTTTAAAAGATTTTATTTATTTATTTGAGAGAGAGAGAGAGAGACACAGAGAGGGGACATGAGCAGGGCCAGGGGCAGAGGGGAAAGCAGACTCCCCATTGAGCAGGGACCCTGGCGTGGGGCTTGATCCCAGGATGTTGGGATCATGACCTGGACCGAAGGCAAATGCTTAACCCCTGAGCCAGCCAGGTGCTCCTATTCTTCAAAGTTTTGTAACTCTTTTTTACATCCTGTTTTTCACTGCCTCCCCACTCAAAGATCTAGTCCCAACATACTCTATGCTGGAGCCAGTGTAGCTTTAAGATGCACAGGACAACATTGGATTTTAAGAGAATAAGAGGCAGAATCAGTGAGTACAAAAACACAGCAAGCACTTCCTTAAATGGGAAAATATGTTAATTTTAAAGGTGATGGACATAACATTTACAAACAGTGGACTCAAGGTAAAGCTATTTCCAAAAGAAGTTCAATGTGGACAATTACCCAGAGAAATGAGGCTGGGTAAGGTAACGGATTTGGAGAGACCCAAGCAGAAACAGAAAACTTGTAATTTAATTATTGATTATGCTGTCACACAGTTTCCATTTTTCCTATAATTTCCAACTCTCTTTTTGATGTTATAGTTTACAAAACTAGTCATGTATTTCATGTGGATCCTATAAAGTGGAGATTGGGAGAAAAAGATCAGGGCTTTGCACTTACACAGAACTAGTCCAAATACGCACCCACATCTTGCCCCGGCTGTGTTGTTTTTGGGGGAGCACTTCGGCCATCCTCTTTAACACTACAGAGCTCAAGTTGAATAGCCCCCACCCCAGGGACACCTTCTAACACCACTTAACCTTCAATAACTTCCAATCTCTCTGTATGATATTCTATTTATTTTTATCCCTGACGTTATCACTAGTTGGTATTTTATTTATTTCCTGTCCTTGCCCACTGAAATGTAAATTTTGTGAAAGGAAGGCTCTTTTCTGCCGTGTTTACCTCTATTCCCAAGACCTAGAACAGTATCTGGCACGTGGTACTTTCTCAGAACAAATCTGATACAGGTATATGGAATGAGTGAATGAATGAATGATCTTTAGTTGCCTCATCTCACTTGGGGGTGGCAATGCCTACCTCAAAGCTGTCCTGATTACACACTACGGGAGTCCAATTTTAAGTGGTTTGCCTAAGAAATACCCAGGAAATATACAATATTTACCCTTCCCCCATTCCTTAGTATATTTCCTGATTGCAATTAATGAGAGAAACCAAAGTTTCCATGAGTTGAACTTTTGACATCCTCTTCTCTTTTCTTTATTATGAAAACACTAACTACATCTCCAGGAAATAGATATGCCTGGAACTCCTTGATTTCCAGCAAACTCCCACCCACCTCCTTTCCACAAAGCAATTGTTTGGATTCTGTGATTTTTATTTTCTCTTATTGGTTCTGTTTATGAGAGAGATACCTCTTTAGTTCGTGTTTATGTGTGTTTTCTTAGTCTTTCCTCCTCCTCCCTTTTTTTTTTTTTTTCCCTAAGAGAAGATAATCAGGTTCTCATGTTACTACTAAGTGTTCTAGCGGATGGAAAAAGGTTGCCACATGAGGTCATCGCTGTGTGGATGAACTTGTAGACACTGACATATCAGAGAGCATCTAAGGGAAATATTATAGGGGCCATCAAGGCCGCTTCAAATTTCCTGATTGCATATATTAAAACAGGATAAGCTCCAATTACAGGAGTGCTCGCTTCAATATAATGGAGAATTGGAGCTGTGTGTGGATTCTGATCTCTCTAAGCAGCCAAGTGTATCTGAAAATATGAAAATAAAGTTAACTATCTATAGTTGGAAGATCAGGAGAGCAGAGGAGCCAGGCCGTATCATTTTGTGCAAGGAAAAAAAAAAAGAGGTTTTTAAGAGTTCAATTTAGGTTTGTGGCTTTTCACCAAACACAGTGTAAACCTGAAATGCATCGCTTCGGATTTCTTCTTCCTGGTGATTCATCAGATAAGATATGGAAACTTAGCCTTAATGGTTTTAAACCTTTCTATCTGTGACCATAAAGTGACCATTTACAAATTGGAATGCTTTACTGACCTCAGAGCCACTTGCTTCTGGACCTGTCACTACAAGTGGGACTTCCAGCTAAAACAACAGCCGACTCAGACAAAAAGTTTCCCACCGTCTGCAGGAGAGGAGCTGTAGCGGAAGACAGCTGCTTAGAACAGCTGTCTACTTACACAGCCATCTTCGGGGAGAGTGATTAATGAACTCACTTGGGCAGTGAGGAGTCCAGTTCACTGATCCATAGTTGCAGCACAGGTATTGATGTGAAACTAATGAGAAATTTGATGCTCAAATTTGAATGTTTATTCCAATTACCAACCAACAGATCCAAATTTTTTTTTTAAGCTTTAAGCATTAACCTTTTGTCAGGAATGGGCTCTGTCAAACCGCAGTTTGACATTGTGGGCTAGAACTTGCAAAACTTTGACAAATGGTACTCCTCCCAGGCGCACAGTTTTCTTTAAATATGGTGTTAAGTTTGTAGCCAAGGAAGGAAGGAAAGAAGCAAGTACCTGCCTTCTGCCTGGCACACTGGCAGCCACTTAGTGCTCAATGCAAGGGTGAGATGAAAAGTCCCTCCCAAACCAAATGAATATGACCCGATCCTGAGTATGTCTCAGTGTGGAGACCAGAACGAGAGTATTAGGAGACTAGGGCTTCTCAGGGCTCACCAGACCACACTTCAATTACTATGCCACACCCTGACTTTCACCTTTTACGAGAGGTATTAGCCTTTACTCTGGAGAAAGGGAAAGCAGGGCAAAGACTGAAAAAAAAAAAAAAAGAGAGAGAGAGAGAGAGATTCATTTAGAAAAATGAAGACACAGGGGTCCCCCGCCCCCTCCCGTTAACCATGATATCAGTTTCCACTTTTTTTTTTTTAAAGATTTTTAAATGTATTTTAGGGAGAGAGAGTGAGCAGGAGAGGCAGGGAGGGGCAGAGGGAGAGGGAGAGAGAATCTCAAGCTGACTCCACGCTGAGCACGGGGCCAGTCTGATGCAGGGCTCAATCTCACAACCCTCAAATCATGACCTGAGCCAAAACCAAGAGTCGGATACTTAACTGATCTGTTAAGTACCCCCTCCATGGTTTTAATTACCCATTTTCAACTGCAATCTGGAAGCAGATGAGGGCGGACTGTTATCTACAAGGTAGAGAAGAGTAGACGATGAATAAATCACAGCAAGTATATTGCAGGTCGACAATATGCATCTGTTAAGTATTTACCTCCCTTCTCTGTCTGGCATCCATGGCAGAGGCTGTGAATCAAATGAAGCCCCCTTTGACACGAGC
This sequence comes from Ursus maritimus, assembly GCF_017311325.1. Taxonomy (NCBI): domain Eukaryota; kingdom Metazoa; phylum Chordata; class Mammalia; order Carnivora; family Ursidae; genus Ursus; species Ursus maritimus. The sequence continues at coordinate 11,608,664 of NW_024425230.1, read as the reverse complement.
CAGGGCGAGACTGATGTCCCAGCCTTCCGCATGGAGATCTAGGCAGCGTTACCAGCCGGTCAGAATCAATAAGAAAGGTGAAGTCTCTTTGCCAGCCCAGAGTGGGAGGAATCAGGATCCTTGCTATGTCCCCTCCTGGCTCCCTCCTTCAGGTCCCTGCTCACATAGAACCTTGTATGGGAAGCCTTCCCTGACCCTCCCCCATACAAATCCCCAGCTCCTCGGTTTACCCTGCAGTCTCCAGCCTTCTTCTCTTCCTAACACTGCACCTCCTGACTCTTCACATTTTCACTTGTCTGTTTGCAAATCTTCTCCCTCTCCACTCCGTCCACTCAGGGAGTGTCATGAGGGGAATGACTTTGTTAGTTTTGTTTACTGATGTATCCCCAGCAACAAAATAGGTGCTTGACTCAGAGTGGGTGCCGGGTAAGTGGTTGAGTAAAAGGACGCTTTAATTACAATTTTAGTAGGGATGTCCTGTGGGAAAATAATCCGTTCTACTCTCTGAAGCCTGCTAGTACAGACACAGCTCGAGTGCTTAAAGTTTTTGAGGGTTGATTATGGCAAAATATAAGAAAGAAAGGCGTATGAGATGCATGGAATTCAATACCAGGCTACTTTCTGAGGTGGGAGTCCTTTGAGGGCAGCGGACTCAGTCCTTGCGTCCATGTCTCAGAAAAACAATAGAGGGGATTCGCGAATGATACAGAAAATAGACTCGACCACCTCTGAGGTTCCTTCTGAATGTTATGTAACACACCTATTCCCTCAGAGGTTGAATGTCCTGGTTGAAGATTTATGTCGTCTCATGAAAGCCATTATGCATTGCCTATGGGCTTACAGAGAGCTGTCCTAAGATTCACGCCATTGTCCTTTCTTGGGATCATGCTAAGAATATTCTTATTACCATTCTTGTTAGGCCCTACTAATGGAAGCATAAGTGTGATTTTTGGTATATTCTTGCCAGGGATGATTGAGGTTATCACAGTACATAAGCTATATCCCAAAGCAAGGATCCTTTCAAAGCTGAGGGAAATATTTCAGACTATTAGAATCTTATTTCGGAAATGGCAACTTTATTGCATGAAATGGGGCCAGGATGTGCAGTAAGAGTTAAATGTTCTTCCAGAAGAGCCTGACTCTAAGCCAGGATATGGCATTAAGCACAGAGAAAATTGGGCCGAATAATCCCTTCAGACTCCTTAAGGTGCTGAGCTGACATTTTGATACGCTGCAAGTTGGCAAGTCAACGCTTGATAGTTTATCTTCAAATTCCACATTTTAAAAGTCTTATTTCCCTCTTCCAAAAAAGGCTCTACCTGCAAACACCTTAAGCCATACCTACGCAAAACCGGATATATTTTTTTTGTTGGTTTGATAAAGGGAGAATTGAATATCCCAAATTTTGTGGAGAAAGGGGCTGCCTTTCTGCTTAAAACCTGAGCCTGGATTTCCTAGGAGCCACAGAATTCTGTAACGACAACAAATTATGAAATGATAGCAAGACATAAGATGCTCCATCTTACTTTAGCACTTCTGAAAATAAAAATTTCATAGATGAGATATGACTTTTAAAATCAGTTTGGGCTATTTTATGTGGTTTGATTATAGATGTCAAAATATAATTATTTTTCTATTCTTAATCAGGCAGGCTACTGAGAATGTTTCCCTGCTGGGATTTCCAAATTTAATTGAAAGAGAGTTTTCAAATCCAACTAGTGTGTTGTGATAGCTAAAGGGAGATAAGTCAGAGTGAGGTGGGAAAAGAGAGAATGAGGCTGAAGATTTCTGTAGATACATGTGTTAATCATAACAGAAAATCAGTAAATTCAGGTCTGTAAGTCACCGATACATTAATTATTTTCCCTGTTCATGTAAACATTCTGTTCTCTGTAAAGCTTTCCTTATTCCTCAGCCTATTTGCTTGTCTTATATATTCCATGAGTATCTATCACTCCTTCTCCATGTGGCTCAACACACGTAGACTCCCCTGTTCCATGTCACCATCATTTTAAGGGGCTGGGCTCCATGATGGCCGAGCTGTGTCCATTGGATTTAAGTGTCTCCAGGGCCCGAAATGATGTAAAAACTCAATACAAGTTGCCGAATGTGGGAATTATGCTTGAGCTCCCTTCTCAGTATTCCCATCCCAACGAATCTCCAGCCTGAGTTCAATCACCTCAACTCTAGGAACTCTTATTCTAGCCCATGAGTTGCTGAAACATACAAGACTAGTTTCCTCTAGCCCAGAGTGTTTCAGGGACACAGATATGAAATATAACAAAAGCGCTGAGTACTCTACTTAGCAGCTATGGTATCTTACAAGAACTTCCAAGAGCTGCTTGCTAGTGTAAGGATGCTCATTGATCATTAGCTTATGAGCAAGATTACTTGCTAGGAAACACAACTGCATCCCATTTGCAAATGCAAAACATTTAGGCCAAGGAGTCTATGGCTTCTTCCAGAATTCTCAAGTGACCCCCAGGTAGTGTGTTTATTTTGCTAACTCTGCTCCTTCATTCATAGGTAAGCATCCAAGGATGCACCATGTTCCAAAAGACCGCAGCCCTGGGCATCCATGGCAGAGAGAATCCTCGAGGCTAACAAGGAGATTTTCTAGCAGCATTTATGTTCTGCTTTCCAATGTACCAAGCAATGATGGCAAGAAACCTGCCTAGGCAGACAACCTCAGCGACAGAATTTCTCCGATATGCAAAAGGCTATTCACCATAGTCACTCTGTTCCTTCAAAGCCACGGTATTCAGTTAAAATAGACATTTTGAACTGCCCAGTCCCTCGTATCCTCAGTGTCTCCTAAGTTGTTTACTTCTGAAAAGATGGGCTCTCTTATTTCGATTTCCTATTTTTCTTCTGCCGCACGTGAGTACATGTGTAGTGTTTCCGGATTTGAAAGGCTTCCTACACACACACACACACACACACACACCCTTGAAATAAAGTGCCTGATCCCTGCTTTGGTTCTTGCCCCTCTGGCGGGTCAGGGGTCTGTCTCTGAGGAGCTTCCCCGCACACCAGCAGTCAGGCAGGACCTGTTTGCGGAAATTCAGCGCCACACTTGAAAGGCAGTGGCATAGAGATGTGCTGACCTTCCTGGCCCAGCAACCAAAAGGGAACCCTGTGGGGAGTACCTGAAGGGGGTGTTTCTCCTGTTGGTCACATCAAGGTTGTTCACTTCAGTGGCTCTGTTTTAACTGTTCCCTCGTCGTCTTTACTAAGCACTGGAAGAGGCGATTGTTTTCTTGCCCCAGCCTCAGAAGCATTAAACCCTTCACCTTGACTTCTCTTAGAACGGCAAAAGTAGGGAGGGAAGAAAAAAGAAGAGCCGAGAGAGACAACAAAGGCCCTCGGTGCTCCGATCACATGGGTAATTACTGTGCTCACATACATGGACGTGTCTGGGAGGTAGCAGCTTGCCGCGGGAGGGGGGGCTGTTTACACTGCATCTGTACTTTTCTCCGCGCAGGAACATTTTCAGTCGCGGTAGACGTTTCTACCTTTGCAGGTCAGGAATCTTGGTCCACGTGTTATTCTGGAAAGCTGGGTCCTCTCGAGAGGAGGAATGACTAAAATGACTTTTCAATTATGGATACGTCTCAGAAAATCAATGATCTCAATGCCCTTTGTGTGGCGATAGGTAAGGATGTGGGGCTGGCTGCGAGCGTGCTTAAAATGGAGACGAATCCGTGAAGTTTTTAATAAAGCAAATACATATTTAGTGCCATTTTTATTTGGCTTTACAAATTCTATCAGAGCTTCAAAGACCGCTCCTCGGGGCTTTAGAAGGATTAAATATTAGCCTTTGGACAAAGGAGCGAATATCTCGCATTTCACATTGGACAATTACAGGCCACATTTCCTTTAAATGTTTCAGAGAGACGAGTTAAATTTTGAAGGGGAAGCTTTCTATTTGAGCTGTGTGAACAAAGGCAAGTTTGTGTCCTGGAGGGCGGGCCCAGGGGATTTCTGCGAAGCGAGATGAAATGATTGTAGTGAAATCAAACCACCTCTCCAGCCCCCTTTGTCCAGTTTGTGCTCTCTCCCGGGTGTTCTCCTTTTGCCTGGGAAAAAGTCTGGCAGTGGTCAAGCAGGAGTGGATCAAATGAAGCAGGCTTGAATGTGCACGCTGACCTCCAGGGGCCTCAAGGATGATAAAAAAAGAAAATAGACAATGCGCGGCAAGCACTTTGAAAACAGGGAGATGTTATTGCTGCTTGCAATTATGATCTTTAAGCACGGAAAACGCCTTCGTGGTGAGTTTGCTTTGGTTCCCCTCGCTGCTGGAGAAAGTAATCAGAGGTGGGACGTGTCTCTCCTCCACCCGTGTCTTTTGAACTGAGCTCAAATATGACAAAATTACCAAACCTGTTTTTGTTTAAATAGTCTGGAGAGAAGTTGCTGTTGATACAACACAAGCGATTCGGAAATTGACAAAACTGTGATATGATGGCTGTGATGAACTCATACTGATTTTGAAAGAAAAAAACACTCGGAGTCTCTTTTATCCATGATCATAAAATCCTTGGCTCCTGGGATGTCGCATGTACCCCATTTTATACACCACATAATCCAGGGAGATGATGTTGTCCCTCATGGGCTGAAGAGGCGATCCCCGATTTACGGGACTGCTACAGAATCATTGGACTAGCTTTGATAAACATGGTGCCATCTTCCTCAGCAAATGGAGTATCCTTAACGTGGGTGGCAAGAATGCCATTGTACCCTAAAATCCCAGTCCAAGTCAATTTGTATTTGGATCTGGTAACATACCAGGATCAATTCCCAGCTAACAGTCTGGTTCCCTAACTTCCCAGTAGCATCTGTCCAATTTTAACTTGTGGCTGGAGGTTGAAACCATGCGAAATCCTGTGGTTACAGTAATTTCCACCAGGAAACCATGAGACACTGAGTGGTGTACAAATGAGTAATTTTCAGTCGGGATTATTTTTATTTCCATGTTGGAGCTTGAGGTTTGGTAATATACAAGGATGAAAGTTGCAAACCAATTCTATGCATAATTCTGGAAGTGGAAATTTTGAAAGTATCTCTTTCTCTGCAAACTGTTCTTTTTATTTATTTATTTATTTATTTATTTATTTATTTTTACTTTATTCATGGAATTTAGTGACTGGGAGAGAGTCTTTCTTTCTAAGAGGAAGCAGAGAGATGATGTTCCTTCCAAACATTAACCTGACTATTAAAAGCTACCCTTTTCCTAGTAGGTTCCTTTATCACACTGAATCCAGACCAGTCTGTGAAATTGGCATTATTATTCCCAATTAGAAGGTAAACGAGGCTCCGAGTGGATTCAAACACACAAACACACAACTTCAAAAACTCACAACGTTCTTCCTTGATAAAAATACAGCTTCACACATGGGACTTGAGGTGCTCCCTCCCCCTCTCTCCAATCAGGACATGACTTTAACGGTTTCGGATCTGGGAGATGCAGTGATTCGAGTAGGGGAGAAAACACGTCCTCAGCTCTTCCCCAGGCCTGGGCTTAAGTGTGTCCTAATCATCACCCCCACAGCATTAGCTCTGATGTTGGACGCCTGGCAAAGGGGGCGTCTTTGCAACAGTTTGTTCTCAAGGTTGGTGGCCTCCAGTCAGGGTTTATCTGTAAGTTGCTTCTCAGGAACGGGGCCAGATCAATACTGTATTCTTTCAGACCTCTCTAAACCCAGCGGGGAAGGCAATCACTATAGTGGCCCTCCCTGCACCTTCTTGAGCCGATCAATACTCTGACAGCGCAGAGCTTTGTTCCCTCCCCAGCTCTGCAATGTCCTGCGTGCTCTACACGATTGCGTAAAGTCTGCGTCCCCTTCCCCCGATGACAACACTGCTCCCGCCCTCATCTTCCCTTAATACCATCACTGTAATTGCCCGGACATGAAATAGCAGCACAAACCCAGCGCCTGGCCTTTGAGGTGTTTTATCTTTTTTGAACATCTCTCTTAGTAAAGGGGGTTGATTTGGCTTTCACATGTAGTCGGAGCTTGAATGTGAACCTGCGGCTTATTTACGCTGCTTGGTGAAACCCACTGAGATGATTTTACCTATGGGAATCATATAGGGGCCTGTTTCAGGAGGGAGGAAGACATAAACACCTAAGCCCAAGAATATTAGCTTAAACTTTATGTGGCTTGAAGCCCATTATATCTACCCCATACTGCCCCAGCAATTGTCTTAGAAGGGCTCTGTGTCTTATTTACTTTTTAAGGGATGCTGCGTAAAATGAAATATTTATTTGACTGTTCGCAGCCAGCGTTCCAGTAAGTGGTAAATAACCCAAAGGCTCAGCGCATCTCATTTTTCCAATTCGTGCTTCTTGTTGTTGTTGCCTGCCAAGCAAAGTTACTGATATGGTCTGAATCTCTGTCATACACATTTCTTCTTATAATTCTCATCTTGCACCAAAAACAAAAAACAAAAAACACGAACCCCCCAAACAAGTAAAGTATATCTTAAAATATGTATAACATGATAGCATTAAAAATAGAAAAGTTTAAATGAAAACCCACTACTTGGCTTATAAAGCTGAGCGGTTCAGTCTCATTCAACTGGCTTCAAGCCCATCTGTTTGGCCTCTCCTCCCAGATATGCCCCTGCCCAGGGTCCTGACCTCCATAGGCCCTTTTGTTGTTTCGATTCCTCTCCGTACTGTTCCCCTTGCCCGTCCCCTCAGACACGTATCTCTCAGCCTTTTATTCTTCCTAAATCCCCCCAGCTCCTCAAGTTCCCGTGCCAATCTTAGCCCTTCTGGAACCTTGGGAGATGGTCCAACCCAATGGGTCACAATGGCACCTTCAATACATCGGTGATGAGTTGGGTTATAGCACATTTGCAGTCCCCAACAGTTGAACGTCCAACACTGGCCAAGGATTTGTTTTTCTAAAATGATAATCCGAGTGATAAATATAGATATTGATACATGAGAGTTCAAGGTTATCCTTAATAATCTGATTTTCTCATGGCACACTGGTATCTGTTTAAAGAATGATAGGAAAGAGTCAGCCCACAGACCCTTAACTGTTCTTTTCTTCAAGCTTGTCTTAGAGGGTTCGTAGGTCACTGATGCCAACCGCTGCAGGTATTAGGTATCTAAGACATGAGGTATTGCATTCCCAAATGGGTCATTTTATTTGCTCGGTCATCCACAGGAGCACTTCTATACCTTTTCCATATGATTAAGTACAGAACAAATACATATTAATGTGCTGGCTGGTAGAAGTCACCCTTTAATAGAAATCGAGTATGTCCTGTGGACCGTACATGTACCGTGACTATGAAAAAAAACCATACCAGAAGGAAATAATTCAGAACGCCTCTAGTATTGCAAACTAATTAGATGAATTGTCACTTCTGATGGCAGATACACCAGGCAAAGTTGCTTTAGTTAGTGGTTTACTTTAATTTAACGCTCAGTCCATTTCAACTTGAATATTCAAGTACAACTCCTGAATACATTGGACTGCAAAGATATATAATTAAAAAGTCCAACTGAAATATTCTGATGTTTTAAGCTGTTCCATATAGCTGAGAAAAGAAATCAACTTGTCAGACACTTGACTGTCTTCAGGGGGGAAAAAAAAGAATTGGTTTTACTCGCTAAAACTCAGAATGACAGCCACGTGACAGGGTAATGCCTCAAAATACAACATGTAACATATAATGTGTAGAGATGAGTGAGAGAGAGAGAGAGAGAGAAAGGGAGAGAGAATGCAACAGAGTAAATTATTTCCCCTACATTCATGTAAGTTGATTGCAGGTGAATTAAAATGCATTCTCCAGTACATTGCCTTATAACCATAGAAGTTACAAGCAGCATGTCCACGATTTTATGAAATTTATTTTAAAAGCATTTGTCTGAGATGTGAGTGTAGACAATGAAAGCATAAAGGACAAAACTCATTATACGGGGAAAAAAGAGGTCACGGATGAACAGTGGAACTGCAGCAGTGTCGGAAGTTGAAAGAAAATTGACATTCCATTTTTAATTGAAAATATAATAAATTTTGAACAAGGAAAAGGAAAGTATATTTGGAAGAAAATATATTTCTTTCCTCTCTCCCTTTCTTCCTTCTTTCTTCCTTCCTTCCCTCCTTTCTAACTTCCTAACTTCCTAGCTTCTTTCCTTCCTCCGTCACTGACCCTCCTCTCCCTCTCTCTGTTCCTCTCTTGAATTCTATTGAGAAGAGTTATCAAACTCCTCAACGCAGGGACCTATATGACACGATGTGAAAAGGCACTGAACTGGCTAGTACTTGACCTTGGGCATCTATTCAGTTGTACGATAATTTTCTCTTCAGTATCACAGTGATAATTGGAACTGTCTACCCATAGCCTACTCTAGCCTGGTGAGAATGTGCTGTGCAAACTCCTTTCAACTTTAAGGAAGAAATGTACTATACACTAAAGGAGAGAAATGATTGATAGTATCTTTCTCTCAAGTCTCTCATATTTCCTGGCTGTTTTTTTTTTATATTCACTGAACATTCACTATGTGCCAGGCACAGGTTTTTAAAAACACTTTTGGATGGTGAAATTCCTCTCTTGATTGACTATACTACATTGTTTAAGAGTCCTGTTTTCAGCACAGTCTTAATATCGTCATTTTAATTTTTTCACAGGTCTGCTGGGGAAAGTTTATTCATTTTCATGCTAGGAGAAACATGGGTTTAACACTTCATATTTAGTGTTTGGCATTTTTATTTTTTAAATTAATTAATTAATTAAATTAATTAATTTATTTATTTTAGAGAGAGAGAGCATGAGCGGGGAGGGGCAGATGGAGAAGGGAGAAGAATCTGAAGCAGACTCCACACCGAGCATGCGGCCAGATGTGGGCTTGATCCCCTGACCATGAGATCACGACCTGAGCCAAAACCAACAGTTGGGCGCCTAACCAACTGAGCCACCCAGGCTCCCTGGCATTTTTGTTATTGTTATTTATTTGTCTGTTCGTTTATTTATAATTTTAATTCCAATGTAGTTGTGTTTGGCATTTTTAAGCCCATAAAATCAAGCAGGCATAATACAGTCTTTTTCAACGCAAACAACCTAACTTCTGAAGAAAACTTGATCTAACATTCTAAATATTCACCTAACCAGACAATAGAGACACGCAGGCAGTTCTACTGAACATTATCTTTAGATTATTTTTCCTGCTTCCCAAGTTATATAAGAATCATACACTTCTTTTTTTTTAACCTAATTTTTGTTTTGAAAAAAATGAAACTTACAGAAATTTGTAAAACAATAGTGCAATGAACCTACCAATGACTTCCCCCAGCTACCCATAGACCGGTCAGACTTTACAGGCTAAGGGTACAAGCCTTCACAAAAGTGCTCTCGCGTGGGTACTGGTCGTAAATTGAGGGGTAGGCCATCCTCACGCCTAATCAACTATCCTCAAACTCAGAGGTTCCCACCAGCCTCTCGGGTTCGATGATTCACTAGAGTGAGAGCTCTACATTGACGATTATAGTTTTATTATAACAAAAAGATACAAATCAGACACAGCCGTGGGCAGGGCACATAGGGCAAGGTCTGGGAGAGTCCCGGATGTAAAGCTGCCATTGTCTCTGAGGACATGTCACCCTCTGTCACATCAGTGTGTGACAGTACATAGATTATTGCCAACAAGGGAAGCTCATGCAAGGTCCATGGTTTCTATCGGGGCTTCGTTAAGTAGGCATGATTGATTCACTGGCCATATGTCTCAATATCTAGTCCCCCCATCTCCTCAACGTTTTGGCACATACCAAGTGGCTCAAAGCCACAGCCCTGTAATCATGCGGTTGGTCTTTCCGGAATCACCATCTTCCATCTTGCATAATTCCGTTAGCATAAACTCTAGGGGCCCACGCCGTGTCACCTAGTTAGTATAAACTATCAGATGTGTTCCATGGGGTCCACCATGAATAACAAAGACAGATAGTTCCAAGACAAAAAAGAGGCATTCCCAAATACAGAAAATTTCAAGTGTTTAGCATACACTTCCGAAGATCCAGGAGCGAAGGCCAGTCAAATTCTTTAATATACAGACTATTATTATTTTGCTGAACCATATAACATAACGAGGTACAAACTCCTAAGTGTTTCCATATGTATGTGTTATAGGAACAACGGCATTCTCATAGTGGAATACAACATCTGTAATACAATCATAAACTAGGGAAATTGAACATAAATATAATCATATTATCTAATATGTAGTCCAAATTCATTTTTCTGTAGGTGGCTCAATTTTTTTTTCCCTTTCAATGCAGATTCCAGGATAGAATCACACATTGCACTTAGTTGTTATGTCTCATTACGTTCTTTAAACAGAAACGGTTCTTTAAATTTTATTCTTTTCTCTCATGACATTGACAGTTGGGAAAAGTATAGACCAGGTGTTTTATTTAAAAAGTACGCCCAGTTTGGGGTTGTCTGATTGTTTCCTTATGATGGGATTCAGGGCATGCATTCGCTGGCAGGGATACTTCATGAGTTTTGTTGGGTCCTTCTCAGGGAACCATATCAGGAAGATGGTACCTTGGTTTAGGTTGTTTACACACTACTTTTCTATTGTAAAAGTCTCTTTTTTACCTTTGTAATTAATACAAGATCGATGTGAAGATATTTACAGACTATGTAGATACACTACCGTTGAAGAAAAATGTATACAATAGTTTTAGTATCCATTGATGTTTCTTGCCTGTATTAATTATGACCGTGGTGGTGGCAAAGTGGTGATTGTCTAATGCTATTATTCCTTCTATATTTGTTACTTAGCATTTCGCTATAGAAAAAAGCTTTTCCTCACCCTTTTATATTTATTTGTTTAACTTTTTTTAAAAACTTATTTGAGAGAGAGAGAGAAAGAGAAAGAGACAGAGTGAGTAGGGGGAGTGGCAGGGGGGAAAGGAGAGAAGTAGACTCCTTGCTGAGTGTGGAGCCTGATGCAGGGCATGATCTCATGACCCTGAGATCATGACCTGAGCCCCAAATCAAGAGTCAGACCCTTGACAGACTGAGCCACCCAGGTCCCCTTGTTTGTTTAACTTTGAGTATCAAAGTCATGGATTCTTTTTTTTATTATGTGATAGGTTATTATAATTCTGTTAAATTTCACATATGACTTTATATGTTCAGCAATAATTACAAGCAACTATATGTGAAAGGGTGTTCTTTAGGGAGTATTGTTCTAGATTGCTCACAAGTAAGAAAGCTGTGATTTAGAATCAGTTGCAATAGAAATCCTTTCTTTAGTCTTTAACTTTCTGAGCCTTCTCATGGAAAATTCAGATGTTGCAATGAACAAGGCTCATTTCAAACAAGCAAGCAAACAAACAAACAATCGTACCACCACCAACAAAAAAAATCCCCATAGTTGTGACTCTACTCTTTCAGAGAATGAGTTTTTGTTCAAATAGTCACAAAAAAAACCTAACTCAATCTCTACGCCAAAACATACCCCCTATTGGAAGAGGAACTGAGGGCATCCTTCAAGGTCAACTGGTTCTAAAATCAGACCAATCTTCTTCAGTGTTATGGTGTATGTTACAAAATGACTTTGGTGGGAGGGTGGTGAGACCCACCATGTACAATGAGGTAAGCCATGAGGTATAGGGAACTCTCTACTGGATGTGGTTTCTCACGACTTTCTGACACCTCAAGCCCCTTCTGCGTCCCACTACCTGTCAATACCTGGAACTCCACCATCATGTTTCCCTCCTTGATATCTCATCTAGACTTATCCATGCATATAAGACATCTCCTTCTTCTGCAGATATGGTTATGCACATCAGCTAAAGAATAAATCCTTCCCCACCCTGAAAGAACACTCACAGAGCAGAATTCAGGAAGGAGGATGGAAGGGACAAAAGGATGCCGGGTGTCAACTGGGAAAGAAGTAATCTATTGGGAGGAGTGAGGAGGCTGAGGCCCCAAGACAATCTAGCCTGCTTTTCGGCATGTCACTCTGCTGACCTAGCCACACTTTAATAGATGCTTTCTGGAGACAGTGTCTTCTTCCACAGCAGGGATGCTTGGCAAGCCATTCAGAAAGACACTTTTCCAGACATCTCTAAAAACAGATCCTATAGCTGGCTTTGCAACTTCTGGTTTCTATACCCTACTCTCCTTTTCCTTTTGTCCATAATACTCCTCCCCTTCAACCATATCATAGAATTTATTTTCAATGACTTTTTTCTTGCCTGCCTATCCTCCCAGACAACTTTTACCACCACCACCACCACACCCCACTACAATGTAAGCTTCAAGAAGACAAGTATTCTTATTTTATTCCTTGGTACATGCTGGGTACTTACAACATGGTAGGACCTCAGTAATATTTGTGGAATGAATGAATGTCTATGTAGGAGATACAGTGCTCCTCTCAAACCCTTGCAAATGTATGATGGGGATCAAAGTTTGGAACTTATACACAATGGAATTCTTTGTTTCTATTATTTAGAAAAGGGACAAGTCTGCTTATTAATATCAATTTAATTTTCTACCTAGATATTTCCCACACTTCTTGGCTATTTTGAAAACAATTTCTATTATTATTATTATTATTATTATTATTATTTACTAAGTTATATATAAGATTCTGAATTGGATTCTTTAATAGTTTAAGTTTCTTCTTAGGGACGAATCCATACATCGGGTCACCTTTCAGAAATAAAAGATACAGCACTGCTTCCACAGATGACAAACTTACTTACAGGGAGTGTGGTTTTTGAAGCTCTCCCTTATTCAGAGTCCACTATGCTGTGGCTGGCTGGTGACAGAATACAGAGTAAAACCAAGGCAGTCTAAAGTTAGGAACACACGCCTTTTTAAAATCACTGTCATTCGTTTATGCGTCAGAGCCCAAAAGGACTCCCTGCTCTACTAATGGACGATCCCTATTGACAAGACATTAACACATGATCTACAATTAGGTGTGCATTTTCTGCACAGAATATTCCAGGGATTGGGTATTATTGCTTTGACCTATTTACATGGTAGTTGCAACCTGGAAAAGCTGGTTGAGAACTGCGTCTCAAACAGCAAACAGTAGTTCTTAGACCTTCTATTACGTGACTTAAAGCCAGCAATGCAAGTCAGAAATCCTGTGCAGTTGGAGAATGAAGAGGCCCATGGTTATGAAGACTTTATGACTTAGTTGAAGAAACTTTCTGCAAGTTCAACCTTTGCTGGCTACATACAATTAGGAACTTAAAATGGCCTGTGTACGGATAATATAATCATTTTAGAGCCTGCACAGAGGTTCTTAACATGACTTCTAATGGCTCCTAGAAGATGTAGTTTCATGTGTGCATGAGATAGTCTGGAAGAGGCCCCAATCTGCTGGTCCACAGCAGAGTTTTCTGAGAATCATTGTCCTCTTATGCAAAATGAACTTAATCACATTTGCCTTGTTCACAAGCTTGTTTGGAGAGTCAAGGAGGTCTGTGGAACGTTATTGAAAGCTCATAGTTACCTTTGTTACCACCATGAATAGTATTATGTAGATAATTTCACATGTGTATGTGTGTGCATAAAACTACATAAATCAAGGTCGCCCAGATGTCACCTATGATTGCCGTGACACTCGAGATCTCTAATTGCCTGGATTCCATAATCGTGAAAGCATAAACCTTTCCGATGATTTTCATAATTTCCCAGGAAGTGCACATTCTCTGAGACAGACCCTTCCATCTCTCTGAGGCTTTGTAAGTATAGCAGATTTTACTAAACTTCTAGGTTGTTCTGAAAATGATGTGTTGCATTGTTGATAAACACTATCAATGCTATCAACTGCTGTCAACTTATTTTCTCCCTCATTTCCTCTCCCACACAGTTTCTTCAACTCCTAACATTTTCTCTTCCATTTTTTAGGGGTAAGAAATCAGCAACTGTTGCCAAACCAGAAAAGGCACTGACATCAATAGGATTCACCTTCCTTAGAAGGTGGATAAGGTAAGAGATGACAATACATATATGTTTTGTCTACTCCACCAATAATTCCAATGTAATGTGAGAAGTATTATAAAATAGTTATGCAGGGGTTTTATAGGATCACATAAAAATAAACAATTCATGGTTTTGAAAGTGTTAAAATCTTGAAGGGGGTAGGGACATTCTGGACAGAGGATGTCCCCTATGCAAGTAATCCCTGAGAACCTGCTCTATGCCCACACTGATTTCGGTTCTGGGATACCAGGGTCTAGTCTTTGATCTAGGGGAGACATAGAGAGAAAATAGACTCTAAGCAAATAAAATCCTCAGATGATTGCATACGGTGATAACTTCGGAAGACAATGAGTATAATCTGGTTGGGGCAGAGGTATGCAGAGGAGAAACATTTATCAGATAGCCAGAGGCCTCTCGGAAGAGGTGATACTTGAGCAGATGATGGGCAGATGAAAGACGTGGAAAAGGAGCCTGAAAACAGGAAGCAAAAGCAAAGGTCAGTGTTTGAAAAACAGAGAGGCAAGTACCATGTGAGTGATCCATTGGTTGTGGGGTGAGGGGAAGTTAGTTTGGAAAGGTAGGCTGAGTCTATGAATTATGAACTTCAACTGAAAAGCTTTTATTCAGAAGCTTGTGATAATAAGATTTTAGGTTCCAAAAGATGCCTCCAAGAGCAGTGAACACTACAGTTGAAGCGCAGAGTGATGAGAAGCCAAGGCCCGTCTCTGGAGGCCATGACAGTGGTCTAAGAGGAAAAGCTGATGAAGCTGGAAGAAAGGGAACAATTCATTATGTGCAAGAGTCACTGAGACTGGAAGACTGACCACTGACAATGTTGGGACAGGGAGAGCGACCAAGAGGAATTCCTAGATTTCTAATGTAAGTGACAGCATGGAGAATGGTGTCAGCTTTGGGAATGTGAGCTATGAGAAGAGGAGGTCATGAACTTGCATTTGGACATTGAGGTAGGTGGAAATATAGGTATATTTGACACATAGTTTAGAACTAAGGAGGTGAAATACACCACGTAGTGGAGATTAGATATCTTTCAGAACACAGCGATGGTTGGTGTTAGAATGTAAACTTGAGAGTAAAACTGTGTTTTCTTCATTGTTGTATCCCTGATGCACAGACAGTTGCTTGGCACCTGGTACGTCTCCAATGACTACCCACTGAATAAACTAAATAAATGAAGGAGAGATAAAGGTATATCTATGTCAATTTCTTTTAACGATTTTATTTATCTATTTGAGAGACAGAGAAAGAGGAAGAGAGAGCATGAGCGGGGGGGGGGGGGGGGGGAGAATAAGACTCCCCGCTGAGCAGGGAGCCTGATGTGGGACTTCATCCCAGGACCCTGGGATCATGACCTGAGCTGAAGGCAGATGCTTGCGTGACTGAGTCACTGAAGCGTCCCACATCCATGTCAAAATATTGGTCACCCCAACGGCGCCAACCTCTGTATTTTTTTTTTAACATCATCAAATGAATGGATTGAATTTCCTATGGCCTGAAGAAGCAACTTTCCTTGAGGTATGTGAAGGCTGAAGTTTTTTTTCTTTAAGACATTAGACTCTTCACATTTTTCTTCCAGTCCCTTAGGGTCTCCCTTGGTGCTCGCAGCACGAGTTCTCCCACACAGCTCTACTAAAACCATCTCATTCAAACTAGGAGGAATTTGCTAATCTTGAGAGTTGGATGGTTTCGTTTTCATAGAGGACAGAAACTTATTCGAAAGGATGAATGGCTAATAGTGAAATTTCAAGCATGTTAGCTGTAAACAGCATAACATGTAGACTAGAATCAAAGGCTTTTGGATTTAATTCACATTGTCATGGGAAGGCCACTGAGCCTTGTCATGACTTTGTTCCTTCATCTGCAAATATTATGAATTGGGGCAGCCTTGGTTCTCCTTTCAGTGGGATGGTGCCCAAATAAAATGCTGATGTAGCAGTCATGTCTTCCAGCGCTCATTTTATCCCTAGAACATTCTCAAGTAGCTCCCTGTGCATGGCAGGCCCTTAATTAGTACTTTTGTGACACCTGTTGAAGTACCTCGGGTGAAGGATCAGATAAAAATGGTCCTAATGCATTGTAGAATGTTATTCCTACAATTACATCCTTTGCAAAATCAGTTCGTAGAATTTCGCTAGTGATGAGACATATTTCAAATCAGCTTACTTTTAAGACTTCTCCAAGATGATCGGGCTACACTACTGTAAAGTGTGTCATATGAAACCATAAGCAAGGATCAATATAATCACGAGGTTTTGTGGGGAAATTCTTTTTCTTTTTTTAGGAGTAATGCCAGATATATATACTTACATCTATACACATTTTTTTTTTTAATCTACCATCTAAGGGGCAGGATACAAAGCCATGTGAATGAAAGAAAATATTAGTAAGACCTGCTGTCTCAAAGAATTCAGGTGTGTGTGTGTGTGTGTGTGTGTGTGTGTGTGTGTGTGTGTGTGGAGGCAGCAAGGAGATCAAGACATAATTATAGGATTGTACTAAACATGCTATTATTGAGGAGGGCACAAAATACTATACCAGTGCAGGAAAGAAGCAATCAATTTTCCAAACGCATCTATGTTCTATGGCTCACTCTGCCCCTTCCGTGATCCTTATGCTAACAATCAATGTGTCAAAAGGGAGCCACAGAGCACTGTCTCCTCATGGTGAGACCACCCTTTCCTTCAGCTCTTGCCTCTATCAACAGATGTCCAAAGGGAACCCAGAATACTCATTTGTGATGTGAGAAGCAGGGTAGTGGTTCCCTTTGGAGGCTGATAGTGACGGAAAGGGAGCGCCAAGGAGGCTGGTGAGGCTCTGATCTTTGATTTGGGTACTGGTGACGTGGGTGTTATCAGTTTATGAAAAGTCTTCACTTCCGGTGTGTATGAAAAGTCATACATTTATGCCAGGTTCTCTTGCTTTATTATGGTTCAGTTAAAAGGGGGAAAATAAAGGATCCCTAGAGCCTGTGTGTCTGAATGAGACTCCCTTCCTCAGTTCTTACAGTGTCATCGGCTGGAGTGAAAAGAGGCCCCACAAATGTGTCTCTTGGAAAGACCTGAATCTTCTGCTCCTTTCCACGAGCATCTGTATGTATAGTTTCACGCCAGTACCTTCCTTGACTGATGCAGGGCTATTTATCTATTTCCATTCTCTTGGCTTAGTGTGGTTTCCTTTTCTATCCATATCCACTGTCTTAAGGGGTAAATATTTCCTCTCCCACACACCGTTTATCATTTGATCTGGGGGTGGTGCGGGTATCTTTCTTGCTCTGCATTTCCCTCCCACCACCCTAAACACACCATGGGCGAATCTCTTGTCATCAAATGTATAGAAAGCATTACTCATTGCCTGTTTGCAATCATCTATAGACTCCTGGGTCCCCCCATTTGTCCCTTTGAGATTCATAGCCTCTGGCTTACTGTCTTTCTCTCCAAAACCATTGTCATAGTTCTTGATGGTTTCATTACCCACCCTGATGACCTTCCTACTAGCCCGACCTCTCACGCACTTGACCTTCTCTTTTTCAGTAAATCTTGTTCTCCACCCTGTGGCAACCACTCCTTCCCATGACCCGCACTTGGATCTTGCCAGTATTAATATCTATAACATACCTATTACCTCAATTTTGAGCCACCCTTTTCAAGCACTTCTTGTCTTCCAGCTTACTCCCAGTTGCCCAATGCCAGCTAGGTTTTCCCGGCTGGAAACTACAGTCCTTTGTCCCACTTCCTTTTCAGTCCTCTCTCTCCTGCCGACACTTTCCAGACCATACACCTTCAATTCCATGGCGCGTCATGGTCGTGACTCCCTTCTGCTACTCGCTTCCTCTGCCTCTCTCCTGCTTCAGCTGGCTAACTGGCAAAACCCCCACATAAGTTAGGTCCATTTTTCTCTGACTTTCGTAAGCACGCCTGCATATCTTCATTAGCTAGAGAAACAGTCTACCGAGCTGGCTGGCTGTGATATAACTTGAGGGCCACTGTTCTCTATTTCCCCAATCCATTTACCATGCTTCTCAACATTTAGATCGCATATAGATTACCTGGGCATTTTGCTAAAATATAGGTTCTGGTTTAGTATGTCTGGGGGAAGGGATGGAAATTCTGCGTTCAGAAGAGGCTCCCGGGTCCTGCTGCTGTTGCTGATCCGTGGACCACATGACAAATACCAAGATCCGACGTTCTCTGTCATACCTGCTTCCTGGAGCCTCATCGCCTCCTCCACTTCCATCTAGCTGATGGCTTACTTCTCCTGCTGAAAAATTAGAAGCAACCAGGGCTTTCAAATAACGTACCTATTTGCTCTATGGCATGTGGATTTCTGGTTTCTCCCTCGGTATCAGGGATGGCCTGGCTGTGCTATCTGTCACAGCCCCTGTCCCCGAGCACGGAATTCCATTCTCTGCCACCAACTAAGCCCATCGCTCCAGGTTTCTCCTCTTTTCCTTTCATCCTCAACTTTTTTCATTTCTGCTGGTTCATTCCCATTAACATCCAAACATGCTGTTACTTCTCTTGTTTTTGCAAAAAAAAAAAAAAGTAATTATTATAACGGTAATGAAGTCTAAACACTCTCTGTCACCAGCTTTCCCCTCCAGCAATGACCACAGTTCTGCTCCTCTCTCTAGCAGGACACTTTGAAAGACTTGTCTGTAGTCACTCTCTCCAATTCATTTGATGCCATTCTTCCCTGGATTCACCCCAATCTGGCTTCCCTCTTCCCTCAGCCTGCACCCACCGAAACTGCTCCCTTTCAGGTCCCTGGTGATCTCTCTGTTGCTAATCCAATGTTAAATCTTCAGCTCTTACCCTTCTTGACCTAAGAACGACATTCGACACAGCTTGCCACTCCATTTTCTAAAAAGAGTGTCTTCACTTGTCTCCCCAAACATCACACTCTCCTACTTGTTTGCTTTCTTCTTCTTTTTATCCTCAATCGTCTCGGGCTCCTTTTGTTGGTTCTTTCTCATCTCCTTGACTTCTTAAGATTGAAATTCTTTGCAGGTTAATTACTTGCACCTCCACCCTTTTCTATCTATACTCTTTCTCCTTAGACTACAGACTGTAGACTCTGTTGTTTTTAACTTAAACATTTTAGTTATAGAATTAATATACAATTTATTGTTTAGGTGGAGACTTTTTTTAAAGATTTTATTTCTTTATTTATTTGACACAGAGAGAGAGAGTGCACAGTAGTCAGAGTGGCAGGAAGACTGAGAGAGAGAAGCAGGCTCCCCACGGAGCAGAGAGCCTGATGAGGGGCTCGATCCCAGGACCCTGGGATTATGACCTGAGCAAAAGGCAAACGTTTAGCCGACTGAACCACCCAGGTGCTCTGAGATGGAAACAGTTTTGAGCATAAAAGGAGACCCGAAATGTAATAAAAACTATGCAATTTTGAAATCTCTTTATTATTTATCCACATGTAGAAATGTTCTATTGTATAAATAGACATATACAAAAACGATTTTCAGAAATAAAATTATTTCTCAAAAAGTGAAAATAACATAAATTCATATGCATGTAATTATTAACAGAACTAGCTTAAAAGCATAAGCCAAATAATTGTTCATTTGCTCTAATGGATTTCTTACTTATATCTGTGTCTAATACCATGCCATTAGTATTTTATAAAGAGTACATTTTGCCATATGGTTTTATTATTTTTTAGTTTTTTCATAAAATTCCCAGATCTTCAAAAGTTGCATTTTGTGGTTAATGGGTTAAATTGTTCTCGCATTTCAACTGACCCTGAAGCTTCAAGTTTTGTAATGAACTACGTAAATATTTTAAATCCCGTGTACGACAATAAAATACTCTGATGATGACCAAGCAACAAAGTGGAAAGAATCTGAGTCTTTGAGGATATTGTGCCACTTGGATTGAACAGTCTTGGAACTGCCCCACTTCTGATGTTTCTTATTGTTAAACCAGTCAAGGACATTCTACTATAACTTGCTAGAAAGGGTCCTATTGGATAAAGTTTTCTTGTTCTTTTTCTGTGAAAGTCTTTAAGGTTTTCAACTACATCACTGTTTTCTGTCATGTTGATTCCACTTTTCATTATTTCTCTTTGTAAACCATCTTTCTTCCATCAGCTCTTTTATTTTTGTTAGATAATTTTTATATTATTACCTCTAATAGAGAGTCTGTCATTCCATTGTCCTTGTGTTTATTGTAGACATAGACTGAATGCACACACTCACACACACACGTAATATGTAACTATACACATGTGCATATGTAGGTAAGCTAGCTAATTTTCCCCCACATGAAGCTCTTTCTCTGTATATGGAGTAACATTCTTCCCTTGATGGTGGTTATTGCTGTCAAACGCTTGCAGACTCCTAGGCAGGTTTGTTCTGTTGAGCAAGTGGAGGCTGACCCAGACGTGGGGTTTGCCTCTTAACAGAGTATGTGAATTGCCTTCTTAGTCCCTTATTTCCCACACGGGCCCTTGTGAAATCTTCTTCGGTCAGAAGTTTCAACTTGACCACTGTGCAAATCCCCTGGCCCACGATTTGTTGTTCAGCAGCCATGTATTCATGGGAATATATTGCCCAGTGGAGGAAGCTGCCCGGTTTTCCAGCTCTGAAAGTTGAGATTTATTTCTTGAAAGGCTAAAGCAACCATAGTTCTTCCTTTGCCAGAAACAACGAATGCACAACTGCAGGCTTCGGAGATTACCGTTCAAGGCGGGGGCTGTCCAGTCTCCATTAGATGACTATTACTTACCTCAGAAAAATGTCTTTTAAAATACAGATTTCTGCCCGTGGCCATGTTGCCCTTCCAGAAGTGGTACATAGCGTAGACGACTGAGGGAGCTCTGTGGGCTGGAGCTCACACAGGAGAGCCGGGTCTGAAGACACTTCTTGCCCTGGTGAGGCTTTCCCAACATTTAGCTGAAGGGGGTCATGGGTTTTATAGTTCTGTGAAGAGTAGGGTCCTTATGGCTACTGAGAACTTGAAGTGTTGCCTCAGAAACATTGTGTGTACAGTGGTCAAGGAAAAAAAAAAACACTTTGTTTTTTGATGATATAAAATGTAATGTTCTGGGAAATAAATATTTCTATTCAAGCATCAACAGAGCACTGAGGTGACACCTGGTAAGTGAAGAACGCGCTAACTGGGGACCCGTTTGTAGACCCTCTTATGCACCTGTCACAGTCCTAAGGAGGGCTTTGTAACTATGTGTGAACGAGGGAGTCATTTTGAGTACTCACATTTCTTCAAAGGGGGTCACACAAATTCTGATTTCCAAAAACATTCTTCAAAATAAAAGACTGGAAGCCACCTACAGAGAAAATGATGTGAAATATTTGGGTCAGTGTCCTTCCTTTCAGATAACGGGAGTGTGGGTCCTTCATTCGATCTGGGAAGGGCTGTAACTTCACGTGGGGGTGTGCACTGAGGGTAGATAGATGGGTGATCCTTTGCCTTAGACTGTGTATCCTTAGTGGAAAGTCTTCCCGGAATTCCAAACTCACCTCTGTGTTATGGACTGAATTGTGTCCCCTGAAGTTCATAGGTTGAAGCCCTACTCACGATGTGACTCTATTTGAAAATAGGGCTTTTAAGAAGGCAATTAATGTTAAATGAAACCACACACACTTATGATTCATATATATGTATGCATAGAATCACTCATAACTTTGTTTTTTAAAAATATTGTTCATTTACTTGATTAAATTTTGTCAGTTAAGTTATTGATGATAATAAAGAAAATGTCTTTTTCTGGGACAGAGTATGGGCAGGTTTTTTAGCAGGCTCCACAGAAATGACATACTCTGTAGCAGGTATTGAGGAAAATATATCACTGGTCAGTGAAAGAGGTAATCTACGCAATGAATAAAACAGTTGCTACATATTGCCTAAAAAATGAAATTAACTAGCTCAAATGTCAGTTATCGTGGAAACGTAATTAGCCAGATCAAACATAGTCACCATTTTTACTACTTTTAGCATAAAACAAACCTTGAATTAAAACTGCAGATTATCAGATCTCAGCTTATCCAATTTCAATTTAAAGATGAGAGATCTGAATAGTTGCAACAGATATTTCAAAAGGGATCAGCACGTTTGGATAACATTTCAGGAGACTGTGGGGTACATCAGCAAAATTTCTACAAACAATATGTCCAAAATATAGGAAATTGCCGCTAATTTGAGTAAATAGAGAATTAAGAGCATGAGGCCATTCAAGTGCATAATGTTATCAGGTTAGTGAGTTCATAGACAAGAAATTATTAACTCCTCAAATTTATTCTTCTGTGTCATACTTTAAGAAACACAGGTGAATCTAGTACTCTTGAAGCAAAAGTCAAAGCAATTATGACCTTTCACGATACTTTCATTTCTAACTTTGACTTTTATATGTCAGGAAATACTTGGGAATACAGAGTTAAGAAATGGATAGTTTGTAGCCAAAAATGTTCAAGAAGATAGGTGTTGAAGCTAGCAAGAAATAAGTTCAGCATTAGCATTTATAGACGATATGGAACATTGCAAGAATGTATCAGCACATTAGATCAGTAATGGACTTTTTTTTTCTTCTTTATACACTTGTAACTATGTTTCTTTTTTCTTTTTTTTAATTTTTTTATATTAATTTTTTATTATATTATGTTATTCATCATACAGTACATCCCTGGTTTCTGATGTAAAGTTCGATGATTCATTACTTGCGTATAACACCCAGTGCACCATGCAATACGTGCCCTCCTTACTACCCATCACCAGTCTATCCCATTCCCTCATCCCCCTCCCCTCTGAAGCCCTCAGTTTGTTTCTCATAGTCCATAGTCTCTCATGCTTCATTCCCCTTTCTGATTACCCCCCCTTTCTTTATCCCTTTCTTCCCCTACCGATCTTCCTAGTTCTTATGTTCCATAGATGAGAGAAACCATATGACAATTGTCTTTCTCAGCTTGACTTATTTCACTTAGCATTATCTCCTCCAGTGCCGTCTATGTTGTAGCAAATGTTGCGAACTTGTTCTTTCTGATGGCTGAGTAATATTCCATTGTATATATGAATGATGTTTCTTATTCCACATCTCATCAGCTGCATGATGATTTGCAAAGGTAGATCTCCGATGGAAATGGGGGTGTACTCTACTATTTTCTTACTGCAGAAATGTTAGCCAAGAACATTCTATTATGTAAAGATATAGAGTGAAACCATTTTGGGGATTTCAGGTAAAAAATAATAAACATTTCAGGTAAAAAATAGTAAATAATTACATGTCATGATCAACTCTGTGGAATATAAGCTTGTTTTTGTATATTTAATTGTTTCGTTTTTTGCTCCTCCCTCCCCCACCCAGTAAAGGCTATTGCTTGAAGAGAAATGGCAAGTCTTCTAAGTACTGTTCCCTATATTCAGGACACCACAGGGGAGGTAGAAAAGGCCCAGGAAAAAATTATAAATTATAATTATATATAAATTATGTATTTATATTTTATCTCCAATACAGCGGCAATGGTAATAGCAACAGTAACAGACATGAATGTTGAGAGACAACTCTCCGTTGGGTCTCATATTTCTGCATATCTTGTGAACAGAGTCACTGGTTTTTGTTCCAAGCTATCTTTTCAAAGATGTTTATATATAGAAGATGGAAATAGTTTCTCCCTCCAGAGGGCAGAGGGAAGATTTTTTTTGCTATTTGTTTGTATAAGAAAGATAATGTCTTCTGGGTCAAGATTCGGATAGGTTTTCTAGCATCCTCTTATAAATTAATAGGGTTTCCTAAGGTCTGAATTCCTCTGCTATGATCCTTCACACCGCATATACAGAATCCTTCTGGCTCTATATTCCCTTTGCCCCCTCAGGATTTGGGGGACAAGTGTAACTGACATGAGCATGAAGCTTAGACTGCCTGCTGGGCTGTGAGTAATAAAGTCTTTATTCTATGACTCAGGAGTCTCGTGTCTTCTGCCAGCCTTTATGCAACTTGAGGCAGGTTAACTTGTTAGCATGCAAATGGCAGAAACACCTCAGACCCTTTACATTCTTCACACAGATAGCAGCAGCAGACGTGTAGTATTACCAGGAGTAGCATTGGTAAGCAACAACAGGAAAAAACAAGGTCTTTTTTGTTTACAAAACCCTTCCAATGTTGCTATTTCAAGCTGCAGACTAACTGAAATTTTAGAAATTGCAGAATCTTGGGGCGCCTGGGTGGCACAGCGGTTAAGCGTCTGCCTTCGGCTCAGGGCGTGATCCCGGCGTTCTGGGATCGAGCCCCACATCAGGCTCTTCTGCTATGAGCCTGCTTCTTCCTCTCCCACTCCCCCTGCTTGTGTTCCCTCTCTCGCTGGCTGTCTCTATCTCTGTCGAATAAATAAAATCTTAAAAAAAAAAAAAAAAGAAAGAAATTGCAGAATCGTTCTGAAGGACGAAGCCATATTCTACTGTAGCATTCTTTGCAGTTTTTTTTCCCTTTCTCACTTTTCATATTCTTTCTTCTTCCATTCTATCATATTGATTGATAAATCTAGCATGCATTTATTATACGTTTATTCTCTTCATGGAATCAAATGCTGGTTGTTTCTGCGCAAAAGTGGAGAAAAATTTCCAAAACAATAGAGGACAAAAGGGATTAGGAATACATGACAAATATGATGGATGGAAGGAAAGGAGAAAAGAGAAAGTTAAAAAAAAAAGAGTACATAAACATATAGGGAAAATATCTGACAGAATAAAAAAATCAGCTGTTTCAGTGGTGATAATTAATACACACAAATTGAAAAACAAAGTATTGCTAAAATTTGGTTTTGTGCTCTTATCTTTTTATTTCCTTCTTTTTAGTGTTTGTATATTTACTCTGCTAGTTTTTTTATGGTGTTCTTGTCTTTGTGAGTTGATCATACAGTTTCATTCACATTCTTATTCTTTCTCTTTTCCTAATATATCCTTTCCAGACTGCAAATTCTTTAGATACTAGTTTCAGCCCCATGATACACACTCCAATAAGTGGGATTTTCATTGTGCATTTAAGTTCTACATAGTTGTTTTTTTCAAAAGATTCCTTTACTTATTTTAGAGAGAGAGAGAGCGCGTGAGCCGCTGGGCAGAGGCAGAGGGAGACAGAATCTCAAGCAGAGTCTGAGCTGAGTGCGGAGCCCAAGGCAGAGCTCGATCTGAAGACCATGAGATCATGACCTGAGCCGAAAACCAAGAGCTGGATGCTTAACCAGCTGTGCCACCCAGGCGCCCCTAGTTCTATATTGTTTTAAAGGTTAATCATTATTTCTTGATTGACCGATTAATTGTCGTCAGCAAATATGGTCTGATAATAGAATTTTTTTTTTTTAAAGATTTTATTTATTTATTCGACAGAGATAGAGACAGCCAGCGAGAGAGGGAACACAAGCAGGGGGAGTGGGAGAGGAAGAAGCAGGCTCCTAGCGGAGGAGCCTGATGTGGGGCTCGATCCCATAATGCCGGGATCACGCCCTGAGCCGAAGGCAGACGCCCAACCGCTGTGCCACCCAGGCGCCCCCTGATAATAGAATTTTAAAATATCTATTGAGGCGTGCTCTGAGTCCACTTGTGTTCATTTTATTTCTCAACTCTTCTATGTTTTTAATAATTTTTGCCCACTTGATTTTCAGTTGTGAAAGGGAGCTATTAAAAATCTTATAACATGGTTTATTTGTCCATTTCTCCTTGACATTCTGTCAATGTTTTGAGATGATCTTTAAGGCTATTTTGATAGATGCACACAGGCTTAAGTTACAGCTATCATTTCAGAAGATGGGCTCTTTTATCACTATGTAATAAATGCTAAGTATAAGGAGTTAGGACTTTTGCTTAAAGTCTGTTTAATATTGAGATGCCACCTTTCTTTTGGTTAATACATTGTGTTTTAGCTGTGCTCTTAAAACTAGCTTATCGCTAGATTTTCTTATTTAAAAAGAATTAAAGCAGAACTTACCCCATATATAGTTCAGAATTTAATAAAGTAGCAAATGATAAAACAATCACTCAAAAAAATCTTTTTAAATAGTCGTTTCATTAAATGTCTTCAAATGACCCAATCTGAATCTACTATATGTTTTTTCTGGAAGTCTGAGTGATACAGGTACCATTGCAGGTGTCAGCTCAGCCGATGAGATGACGTCATGTCGCAAAGCAATTAAATAGCTAAGGCAGTTTCCAAACACACGAGGATATGCTTTCAAAACCTGTGATCTTTTACACACATTGTCCTGATTCTAAACGTCCAACAAATGGGACTGCATCCAGTGGGCAGCCAGACAAACACACAGGTCTTGGAGAAAGTCCAAAATAGTTTAATAATAAAGTCTTTCATTAATGTTTTCCCAGGCTCAGGTGAAGAGGATTTTGAGTGATTCCTTAGAACTTCTGCATATGTACGTGTAATTATATATATAAATTTTATATATATATATAATTATATATATATTTATGCTTACATATGCATATATATATATATATATATATATATATATACACACACACACACACACATATATATACCTTTCCTTCAGAATTAGAGACATGTTGTACTCAGCTGCTTTGACCACATAGTGAAGAAAGTTTGTTCATGTTGGGGACTTTTTTTAATGGAATTTGGGAGTTTTGAGAGACACAAAATGACAGAGAAAGCAGAACTCCCTTAGCACTTATAGGCATTGTGAGAGAGAAATCAATTACCTCAGCTTTAGCAAAGGGGAGGGGGTTAGAGCCATCCGCTCCTCCTTTGTGATTCCTGAGTGACATGAGAGAGGCCGAGACATACAGGGTTAGGGGTTGGGATGGACAGGAAACAACTGTTGGGAGTAACCGAAAGCTACAGAAAGCATGGTCCCACCGCTCCCGAAACACTCACTCGGACACATGTGTACACACACACACACATACACACACACAAACCAAAGACCTTGGAAATACAGAACTGAGGGACAGCTCAAAGGCAATGAGAAAACCAGAACATGGCAGAGCTACCATAATTGTGTCCTGATATGAAAGAAATAATGGCGTACTGAAGAGGGTTCTTGCTTTCCCAGCTCTCACTGAGCCTTCCCCTTTAAGCTGTGACAATATTAATAGGTGACACTCAAAACTTTTTTTTTTTTTTTCCTGTAGATGTGTGTATGATTCCCTGGCGATGCTGGGGAAGCCATGGCTTCCAGAGACAAAACCCTGGTACAAGGAATGAACTGTACTGGGTTTGAATTGGGCACGTTGCACCCTCGAAAGCCTTCCCAGAACCCAACTCTTCCGGGGACCTCTGGAAGAAGTGGTAACTATGTGTCGTGCTGACCTGCTCACCTGCCCCCAGGAAAGTGTCTCCTTGCTAACAATTCATCTAAGTAGACACCCTTTGGAATGCATGAGTCATCTCAGGTGAGCTTTTTGCAAATCAGCCTGATGTATTTTCTTATTTGAAGCCTGGGCTGTCATACTCTACAATGGTGTCAGGCAAGGTGAACAATCTTGTAACCTGTTAATTTGCTTGAAATAATGACAGCAATAATCTGATCAGGTTTGCCAGACTGTCTCCATTTGAGGTGGACAGTGGTTTCTCCTGTGAAGATTGTGACACATTAAGACAAGTGTGTGATTATTATATCCAGCTGTGGCACTTAGGTAACTTGAGACGCCCACTGCTGTGTGAGTAACCCACATTTACCACCCTTTATATCCATTTGCTGTGATTGGCATATTGGTATGCTTGAACCTGTCTCCAGGTCCCTTATTTTCTTCTGGGACTACATCAATCACAAATTCCTTCAGCTGTGCCCGTGTATTTATCAATATGTTAACCCCTCTCTGAAGATAATCCAACAGGAGTTATCTCTAGGCTCTACTGTGAAAGCTACTTGAACTCCCCAACTAATGAGAGTAAAGACAGACATATCAGAGTATCGGAGAAGGTTATATTTAGACTTTTTTTTTGATAGAGTAGGAGCAGGACCTTTGTTTCCTTCTAATACACAAGGCGGTTTTTCACCTGAATTCTCTAAACATACCATGAAATCCTCTCTGACACCCAAAACTGAGTCAAAAGGACAATTTGAGAATATTAAGAATTGGAATCATTTCAATTTAGGTAAATCTATTTTGACAATTGTTCTTATGCGAACTTGTTCAAATATCTACTGTGTCTAATGGATGACAATTTAGGAAATGTCATTTGAACTCTCCATGAAAAAATACCAAGAACAAATAGGTCAATAATTACAAAGAAGTTGTCACCAGGTTTTTTTTTTTTCCAATAGATTTCTTCCCTCTGAAATAATTTACACAATTATTCAAACTTAATTAGGGTCAGAGTTGAGATATTTTAGCGTTACTTGAATTAAGGCAAACCTTAATAAGCTGCTTGTGGTCTTATTGTTTTTTACTTTATTTTGTAAGAAGAGAGATGAAACATTTGATCACAGCAGTAGACAAAAACATGGGTAAAGAAAATTAAAGTCATTCTTGTAAAATGATTTTAAGAAAATCTTCATTGAAAAACATCATTTCAAACAAAACATTTTCAAAAATTTTTCTCTGGTCCAGATACATAACAATACAGACTGCTAAGAGAACTGATGGATCAGATTTGAGAAAACTTGCCTTCAGGAGAAACACGATAAAAGACTTGATATGAGCAAACATCCCAATGTAAAAAAATAAAAATAGGAAGAGGGAGGATCTGCAAAGTCTAAAAGATTTGGTTTGGGGTTACTGCTCAGGAAAATTCTGGAAGCAATTATTATAATTGTTAAAGAAATAAGCCATACTGGGTAGATTTCATTTACTTGATAAGATATTCTTTTGATACCTTCTTATCGAGTCCTCCCTTTTTTACTCTACTTTATTTATATCTGGTCCATTCCTCATTCTCCACATTGAATTTGTTGTCTCACCTCTTCCAAATTAGATCACCCGCCTTGACATGTTTCAATAGCTCCTTGTGTTTTATGAATAAGTGCTAGAACTTCTTTGTATAGACCACAAATTCTACCTTAATTTGGCCATTTTACCAAAATTCGTACAGTTCCCAACCCCAACAACCATCTCTGCCATGCATCCCTTATTCTTAAATTCCCGGAGATCCTTCAATATAGCTTGATCATCACTCCTGCAAACTTCCTCTGACTGTCTTCTCCCCTTTCTCTAATATAAGGTGGAGTTGGAAATTCCCACCTCTTGTGCCAAAATAGAGTGTGTACATGCTTTTATTAAATCAATATAGTAAAAAAAAAAAGTATTGAGATTTAACTTAAACTTTATATTTCTTTAAATCTGTAGACAGGGCATTCAGAGTACCTTATTTCTTTTTTTTTTTAAGTATGCTCCACACCCAATGTGAGACTTGAACTTGCAACCCTGAGATCAGGGTGTCGCATGCTATACTGAGCCAGGCAGTTACCCCTACCTTACACTCCTGACATTTCTCAATAGGCTATGAGCTCTCTGGAGGAGAAACAATGTCACCACTCTGTGGTTTTCCCCAGATAAAATGTAAGGTAAGAGAGAAAGAAACATTTCTTGTGTTAAGGTATTAAGATTTTGGAGTTTGAAAATGCCAGTTTTCTCCAAATTAATCTACAGACTCAACACATTTTCTATCAAAATTCCAGCATTTACTTTGAAGAAATAGAAAAGCCTTTTCTAAAATTTATATAAAAACATGAAGGATCCAAAATAGACAAAAATAAGTTTTGGGGGAAAAAATAGAAGATTTATATTTTCTAATTTCAAAATGTATTAGAAAACACGATGCACTGGGTGTTATGCGCAACTAATGAATCATCAAACTTTACATCAGAAACCAGGGATGTACTGTATGGTGACTAACATAATATAATAAAAAAAATTAAAAGAAAAGAAAAAGAAAACATGATGTGATTCTAAGTGTATAAATATAGATCAGCACAACAGAATTGCAAATCTGAACATTTACCCTTATATGTATGGTCAAACAATTTTTGACAAAGATGTCGAGACAGTTCAATGGGGAAGCATAGTCTTTTTAACAAATAATTTTGAGATAATTGGACATTCATATGTAAGAAGATGAATTTAGGTCCTTACCTAGTGTCGCAAAAGAGAGGTCAAAATGGATCAAAGACAGATGTAAGGGCTAAAGTCATAGAATTTCTAGAAGAAAATACAGGAGAAGAACAGTGACTTTTGATTGGTGTGAAGTTTTTCGCTGGGAAACAAAATTTAATCCATGAAAGAAAAAATGGTTAAGTCGAACTTCATTAAAATTGGAAAACTTCTCTGATACTAAAACCAGACAAGGCCACTACAAGAAAAGAAAACTACAAGCCAATATCCCTGGTGAACGTAGATGCAAAAGTCCTCAACAAATTATTAGCAAATGGAATTCAATGATACATTAAAAGGAGCATATACTATGATCAAGTGGGATTTATCACTGGGATGGAAGGATGGTTCAACATCTACAAATCGATCAATGTGATACAATACATTTACAAAATGAAGGATATAAATCTTATGATCAACTCAATAGATTCAGAAAAAAGAATTTGACAAAATTCAACATCCATTCATGATAAAAACGCTTAGTAACCTGGGTGTAGGGGAAATGTACTCAACAAAATAAAAATCATATATGATAAGCCCACGGTTAACCTATCATACACAATGGTGAAAAGCTAATTTTTTTTTTTCTAAAATCAGAAAGAAGACAAGGATGCCCATTCTCACCACCTTTATTCAACATAGCACTGGAAGTACTAGGCAGAGCAATTAGGTAAGAAAAAGAAATAAGAGGCATCTAAATCAAAAAGGCTGAAGTAAACCTGTCACTACTTTTATATGACATGATATTATATATAGAAAAGCCTAAGGACTTCATTGTTACAATAAACTGTAAAGTTGCAGTACGTAAAATCAATGTACAAGAATCTGTTGTGTTTCTATACACTAACAACAAACTACCAGAAAGAGAATTTAAGAAAAAAATCTCACTTATAGTTGCATCAAAAAGAATAAAATACCTGAAAACAAATTTAACCAAGGGGGTTAAAGATCTATTCCCTGAAAATTATAAGATACTGTTGAAAGAAATTGAAAAAGTCACAAATAAACGGAAAGGTATTCCATGCTCATGGATTAGAAGAATTAATATTATGAAATGTCCATACTGATTAAACAATCTATAGATTCAATGCAATCCTTATCCGAATTCCAATGGATTTTTTTCCACAGAAGTAGAAAAAATAATCTTAAAAATTGTATGAAACCACAGAAGACCTGAATTAGCCAAAGCAGTCTTGAGAAAGAACAAAGCTAGAGGCATTACACTTCCTGATTTGGAATTATATCACAAAACTGTAGCAATCAAAACAGAATGGTGTTGGCATAAAAACAGACATATAGATCAATGGAACAGAACACAGAGCCCAGAAGTAAACCTACACATAAATGGTCTATTAATTTATGACAAAAAAGCCAGAATGTACAAGGGAGAGAAGATAGTCTCTTCAACAGAGAATGATAAATTGGCTATCATCAAAAAGACAAGAGACAACAAGTGTTGGTGAGGATGTGGAAAAAAGAAACCCTTGGGACCGTTGGTGAGATTGTGAATTGGAACAACCGCTATGGAAAATAGTATGGAGGTCCCTCACAAAAGTAAAATTAGAACTACCATGTGATTCAACAATTCTACTTCTGGGAACGAAATCACTATCTCAAAGAAATCTGCACCCATTTGTTCATTGCAGCATTAATTACAATAGCCAAGACATAGAAACAACCGAGATGCCCACTGACAGAAGAATGGATAAAGAAAATGTGATAATATATACCATGAAATATTACTCAGCCATAAAGAAGAAGAAGGAAATTCTGCCATTTGTGACATGGATGGACTCGAGGTCAGTAAGCTAAATGAAATAAATCAGACAAAGACAAATACCATATGATATTACTTATATGTGAAATAACAACAACAACAACTCAACTCTTAGAAACAGAACAGTTGGTGGTTGCCAGGAGTGGGAGGTGGGAGATGGGGGAAATGGGTAAAGGTAGTCTAACAGTGCAAACTTACACTTTTAGGATAAATAAGTTCTGGGGATGCAATGTATAGCAAGGTAACTGTAGTTAATAATACTGTATTATATCTTTGTCAGTTGTGAAGAGTATAGATCTTAAATGTTCTTACCCCAAGAAAAAATTGTAACTGTGTGAGGTGATGGATACTAACTAAACTTATTATGGTAATCATTTATATATACAAATTATTTATATGTATATATAATCATTATTTTGTATACTGTAAACTAATATAATTTTGTAAGTCAATTATATCTTTTTTAAATGTAGGCATTTATAGCTGCAAATGTTCTTTTAAGGACCGCTTTCACTGAATTCCATAATTTTTAGTATGTTCTGTCTTCATGTAACTGCATTAAAAGTAATTCAATTTTCTCTTACTCTTTTTTTTTTTTTTTGGCCCATTAGGTTTTTAAGAATGTGCTATTTTAATATTCACATATTTTGAGTTTCCCCATTTTTTTTTCTATTTTTGACTTCTAATTTCATTCTCCTGTGGTTGGAGCACATAAACATTTCTATTATTTTAATCCTTTTAATTATATTGAATTTTGTTGTATGACTTGGTGTCTACTCAGGATAATGTTTTTTGTGCATTTGTGAAAGTATACATTGCTCTGTTCTGGATGGAATGTTCTACTGAGATGTGGGAGGTCTACTTGGTTTATAGTGTTGTTCAAGTTTTCGATTTCCCTGTTGATTTTCTTACTCCAATGTGTCTATTTGTGGATTTCTTTGTATTTATTCTCCTTTGAATATTTTTTAGCTTCTTGGATGTATGGATGAAAATTTTTCATGAAATCTGGGAAGTTCTCATCTATTGTTTCTTCAGATATTTTTCTCTATCATTTCTTCCTCTTGTCCTTCTGGAATTATCATTATGCATACATTGGTGAGCTTAATGGTGCCCCACATTTCTTTGAGCCTCTCTATTTGTTTTCATTTTTTTTCTCTTTATTACTTAGATAGCATGATCTCTATTGATTTCTCTTCAAGCTCATTAATTCTTTCTTCTGCCAGTTCAAATCTACTGTTGAATTCTTCCAGTAGATTTTTCTTTCAATTATTATACTTTTCAGCTTTAAGATTCTTTTTTTTAAATATTATTTCTATCTCTTTTTTGATATTTCTTATCTGTTGCAACATTATCATCATATCTTTTTCACTTCTTTTAGCATGTTTTCCTTTAGTTTTTGAACATATTTATAATGGTTACATTATATTTATAATGTCTCTGTCTGTTAAACCTGACATCTGGTCCCTCTCACAGGCATTTCTGTTTTTCTGTTGCCTAGTTACTTTTCCTGTGCATGTGTCAAAACTTCCTATTTCTTTGCTTGAAATTAATATATATCATATTGATACAACTGGGACAATACCGTATCGATATATTTATTATAAAATATTTTTAAAATATCCAGCCCCCCTCCCAATTCAATATATATCCATCTATTTAGAAGGGGGACGAAACATTTAAACAATACCTTGTAGCAAGTTTGGATATTGTCCCCAGTACCAACCCTCTGGGACTTATTATTATGTGTTCGTCAATGTTCTTAATGACTAACTGGATTACTTTAGCGAAATCACCCTTTCAGTGAGCCTCTGGTGTTGCCCCTAAAGGTGAAGGCTTGAGCATGAGCACTGTCATCCCGGATGATAATGGTTCTGGCATTTCCCCCCCCCCTCTTTTTTCTTCATTTTTTTCCCCCTCTCTTTTTTTTTTTCTTCATAACATCATGCTGTTAAGTTCCACTCATTTCTGTCTTCTCTGTCATTTTCACCAATGACCTGGGTCGTAAATTCCTCCACAGATTTATCAAATGAAATTCTAGCTCCTTTACAGGGACAGTCTTTGAGGTCTGTGTTTGAGATTGTTTTGACCACAGAAAGGTTCTCCTTAGCTGTCTGTTTCCTGTTTTTTGGTTTTTTGGTTTGTTCGTGTTTGTTTTTTTTTCTAGAAAATTAGTCAGATAATGGTTTAGTATATATTTCTAAAAAATTATTTGTTTTCCTTTTAATTATTTTTCTCCACACCTCCCATTGTTTTGAAAATTCTTCTGAGTTTAATACCCCACATTCTGTTGCAATGAAACCAGTTCCTTGAGAAGAGATTCAGAGCTCTTTGTTTCATGGCCTGCCTCTACCGTGGGGTAAAATATATGAGTCAAGGTGCAGGGTGGGGACAATGGAGTACTTTTCTCTGATTGATACCCCTACTAAAATAGGCATTCAACGTGGAGTGGAGAGTTATAGACTGGTCTGTAGCCTTTGATCTTCTCCCATTGCTTCTCCCAAAGTGGTACAAACTAGGGTTAAGGTGGTCTAGGACCCAATATTCTCCATGTGCTTCGCCCAAGATAGACCCTCCATCCAGGCAGAAAAACTGAAACCTCGACTTTTGACTATACTTGCCTAGAATATAGTCTCTGCAACAAGTAACTGGAGCATGATGAAAATTGTTGATGTCCTGCCTTTCCTGGAAAGATACCATAGCCCTTCAACTAGGAGCTGTTGGAGACGGAGCCCTGTGTTCTTGACTGTGGAGTTTTCATCACTCTAAGCTGGGATGTAGGATGGAGGGAGTGGGCCATGGTTCAAACCCCACAGACTCACTACTCACTGTGCTTTCACGAAGTTTTCATAGGTTTTCCCAATGAAATATTTCTTCATTTGTTGCATGGGGACTTTAAATTGTCATTTTAAAAATAATTTTCACCAGCTTCATTTGGAAGTTGGTCTGCATTATTCCTCAGGCAGTCATACCAGAAGTCCATTTATCAGGGCTTTTTAAAACTGGTCTCCCAAGCTGTCTTGGAGATCTTATGGGAGAGAGGAGGTTCCTAGACTGATTCTTTCCTCAGAAGCTCTCACACAGCCTAATACTTCAATTAAACCCAGTTTTGTATGTTCCTCAACAGTCATTTGGTTTAAGGACGAAAGGAGAAGTGAAAGGAAAAAAGGCCATCTTTATTCATGTCACCACGTTTCAGAAACCTGCTTTCCCATTCTTCTCTGTCATAGCTTCACTATGCAGGAGAACAAAACACGCAACAATTTATTAATGTGAGCAAACTTCTCCAAAAATACTTCGTTCGCTCCATTAAAATCAGCGCCATGGTAAGGAATACAATCCGACTCATTATCTTCAGACCTTAAGTCTAATTCTATGAAAATCTTCCATGGTGCACATATTCTGCATGAATAATTTCATGGTTCTTTCACTTTGACCTTTGGCTATATTAAACAAAGCAATCATAAGATTTACCAATGAGAAATGTAAGAAATATATACTGATTCAAGTTTAAGATATATAACATCTCATAATAAAAATGAGTGTTTTGCTAATTTGGTCTCAAAAGTGTATTGATTAAATGTATTTTATAACTAAGAAGTATAGGCAAATCTAATTAATACGTGTCTGAAATAAAGATACTCATAGCAATGAACTCTAGATCGTACATGTTAATGCATCTTAGAGAATTCTTCAATACATTTAGTAATTGGGTCTCATTGTTAGCAAACATTTTAAATGATGTTTTCCATAATTGTTTGTAAAAACATTTGTATTTGCCATTTGAAGCATCCTTCATGGTCTTTCTCTATGTAGGTAAATTTTAAATACTTTTTGTGCATTCTATTCTGTTTTATTCAACTTCATTGTATTAATCATTGTTGCTGATGGTGTTTTTTTTTCTTCTATCAGAAGCGTGAATTTGGCCATGGACATAGCATGAATACTAGGACTAAACAGAAGTGCATTGGTAAACATATGTGACTAAATGAATTTTTTAAAAACTGTATCTGATATCAGAGTTAAGATGGCTTAAATCTCAATGCTGATTTTAACAGAAATAGAGTGTAGTTAACCTACCCAATTAATTCTTACAGACATTATTCTGTAAGAATTCTGAACCAACCCCCATTCTGCCAGGGGATGGGGGAGAAATGCAATGTGAGAGTTCCACAGTAGCTAGAAACCAGGAAAGATTCTTGTTCCTCTGAGAGTCACGTGAACAGGAGGACCAAGTGGGGTGTTACTCAGTCTCTGGGAAACAAGAGAATCCGATGAGATCTTGCTTCCTCTTCAAGGTAGACTTCCGAGCTCAGATCTGGCCAAAGGTAGAAAAGCCAGCATGAGAGCAGTGACAGGCACCCCTCCCGGGCTGTGTGGTTCTGAGATAAAGTTCATTTATGAAGAAAATCTGTCTGGAAAGCAATAGGCACAAGAAATTGTAAAAGAATTTGGATGGAATAAATTGTTTCATTTGGGAATATCTAGAGTTAAGATCGAGTTTTCCAGGTGAGGGAGAGATGTCCCAGAGTTGTTAAGTGACAAGTTGAAAGTGATACAGCAAGAATCTACAACTCAAAGGAGAATCTCAGGTTTCTGGAAGCCTACCCTAGATCACGTGTTATCAACTCACATGGCCTCATTTCATACTTTGCTTTTGGTAGATTATTTTGGATTTGTTCTGCTAGAATTTAGATATTCATTGCATTTATTAATTTCACAGTACTTTGAGGTTCTGCTTATGGGTTGTCATGTTGAATTTATGTTCCTCTGGTGGGTGTGGATTACGTACTCTCATCTATACCTACACTCAGAGATAACAAGGCTGAAATGTACTGTTTTGCTCTTGAATAAGAGCATGACAGCAACACTGAGAATTACTATATTGCTGTTGTAAAAGAAAGTGTGACGTTATGGTTGCCATATGGGTGCAATCATATTTATTGATCTTATTTTTAGATAGAAGATGTGCTATTGAAAGATACATGCATCTAGAACACTATTATGCCCCCCGATGAAGTCAATACCAGCCTACAGTTTGAAAGTTCCTCACCCTGATGTCCTAATGTCATCTCTAATTTTTATTAGTATCGTTGTTGTTAATCAGGGAATTGTTAATCAGTCCAGCTGGACATCCACATCTGCGCCCAAGCAGCTCCTTCCTCCTTGGGGGGATGCCCCCAATTCCTTGAGGATTTTACTCCGAGGCTGTTGTCTATTGCATTAGTTCTACTCACGCCATATTTCTTGGTGATTTCAGTATTTACGTACTTGACGGCTGAGTTGGCATAACTTACTTCTCCTTTTTTCTGCTTTTCTTCCTAGTCCACTGGCTTCACCTTCTCAAAACTCTGTTCCAAATCCTCCACATCTCCTTGACTCATGAACTAAAAGAGCTCCAGGCTCAGCTTTGTGCCTCTTTTATTTTGTCTCACTCCCCAGGGAAAAGCAGTTACTCGTTTGGATTTAATACTACTTTTCAATATGACGCCCAAATCTCCTCGTCATTATTCATATGATTTCCAGGCAGCAAAAGCAATTAAACTAATCAAGTAAAGTTTGGACATTCCACGGGTCACCTAAGTCCAGAATGCAATGAGGACTTTTGTAGTAGGCCGTATAACAGACACCACAAGGAAGAAGGAGCTGCTGTCACAACAAAATCCCCATCTTTTTACTACATTTCCATTCAATATGTGGAGTTAGTAAATTTATTTGTGAAACCATTCAGACCTCCAGTCCCTTTTCTAGTTGTTTCTGTGATAAGAACAAAATATTAAAATAGAACTGTTTGTCTTCTTAGAAAGACATCATTAAGAAAATGTAAAGAAAAACAATGGGCCATGGGGAAGTATTTGGAAAGTATGTCCCTATAAAGGTCTCCTACTCAGATTGTATAAAGAAATCTTACAATTCAAGAAAAGGGACAACCACCCAATAATCCAATAAAAATAGGACAAAAGAAAAAGCACATAGGAAGGTGCTCATGAAAATCAAAACCACCATGAGATACCACAATATATGAACTTAAATAGTGAGATTAAAGAAAATGGACAATTCAAAGGGTTGGGAAAGAAGGCACTGGAACCCTTTATACTGCTGATAAGAATGCAAAATAGGGCAGACACTTTAGAAAATACTTGGATAGTTTTATAAAATTAAATACTCATTTATATGATCCAGAAGTTCCACTCGTAGGTATTAATTAGTGAAGGCATAAGTATACACAAAGATCTATATGCAAATATATATAGCAACTTTACTAATACTAACCCAAACCTGGAGATAATTGAACTATCTACCAATCAGCGAGTGAATATAAAACAGGTGGTAGGTCCATAAAATGGAACATTATTTAGCAATAAAAAGGAAACAAAGTTGTATGCCACATGAGAGAAAACGAAAGGCAAAACCATACAGTTGACCCTCAAGCAGCTTGGAGGTTAGGGTCACCAACGCCCCTTGCGGTCACAAATCCATGTATAACATTTGACTCCCCAAAAGCATAACCATTAATAGCCTACCATTGACTAGAAGCCTTACCAATAATGTAAACAGTTAATACAAGGTAAACGTTTACTGTATTTTTTCATTTACATGATCTGTGGGTTCAACTATGTTCCCCAAAATTTGTGTTTTGGAGTCCAAATCCCTAGTATCTCTGCATATAACTTTATTTGGAGATAAGAGTCTTTACATGGGTAAACAAGTTAAAGGAGGTCATTAGGGTAGATGTCCTAATCCAGTATGACTAGTACCCTTATAAAAGGGATAATCTGGGCATTCATGCATAAAGATTATGTGAAGTCACAAGGAGAAGATGGCCATGTTCAAGTGAAGGAGGGAGCCCTCAGCCAGATTGTTCCCTCATGGCCCTTGGAAGGAACCCACCCTACCGACGCCTCTCAGACTCGTAGCCCCCAGGACTGCGAGGCAAAAAATTTCTGTTGTGAAGCCCCCCAGTTTGTGGTACTGTGTTCCAGCAGCCCTAGGAAATGAATACAGATGAATTCTGGACAAGGCAAAAGTATAGGGACAGAGATCAGACAAATGGTTTCCAGAGATGAGGGGAAGGAGGGGTTCACGGCACAGTAGGATGAAGGTGTTTTCCTGGACAATGAACGTTTATTTATACAGATCTGTCAAAACTCATCATATTCTACATTTTAAGAGGATGACTCTTACTTTATGTAAATTACACCTCAACAAGCCTGACTTTCACACAGTTTCCAACCTTTCCTCAGTTGCTCTGCTATTGGTCTTTACGGAATCTGTCATGGTTGTTGGTTGGGGTATGGGATGCGGGAGAAGACCAAGGAGAATTGCTCCAAATGGAGCCTGAGAGGCCCAGTGGAAAGAGGGAGAGGGATGATGTGGAAGCAAAAGGTAGGAAGACAAATGATGAGACTCAGTGAGGTTAAGCACCAGAGGATGACGGGATTTCTGAAGAGACAAAGAGACTTAAATAGAGTCACAAAGAGTAATTTTTGGGAGAGGATGAGTATTGAGAAATTTTAGGAACAGTTCATGTGCAGCTGAATGAGCTCTTTTTCATCATTATGCCTGCAAAGAAGCCTTTGGTAAAAATCTGCCTTCCTCCTCAAGGTTTTTGGAGTCACTGCTGAGCAGAGCCTTAAAGAGGAAGCGGGACCCTGTTTTGCTCAGGTTTCGTATTTATCGATTTGTTTACATGCCTACTTCCCCCACAGGGCAGGGATCCGAGCTGGTGAATTATATACTACTTGCTCTCCCTCTTCCCTGCTTCTGATGGCTGACCATTGGATCCAAACCGAAGTGCACCGACTTTTCCATTTCACACAGCGATGGCCTTAGCATCTGGGATATATTAATCCCGGTAAAATAAGCACGTGATGCCATTGGAACAAATTGTGTGTATTCGCACATAACCTTGCATATCCGCATAGCAATATTTTATATGATTTACAGCGAAACTCTTAGATCGCCCTTCTATGGAATAAGACTAACGTGCGTTCTTTCTCTTTTCCTATACATCCGAATACAAACAAATTTGGTCTTCGATTTGACAAAATATTGAAGATAGTGCTTCCCAAGTGTCCAAAGGTGAGTTTGATGTTGCAGCCAATATTACAAAGGCTGGATAATTCACTGGTACCAAAGTCCTATCTTGTTTTCTATTTATGCGTGTAATCAGAGACTAGGAACATTACTCTCTGCTCCAATACCATTTTGTGAGAGGATGCATGCATTTCATATTTTATAGAGAATCCAGAGGATATTAAATGAAGAATTATATCATCAAAGAAATAATGGCTCATCCCAGAGAATATAATGTCCAAACATTTTAGCCTACACACATTTTGACTGTAGCGTTTTTTGTTTTTGTTTTTGTTTTTTTAATGAGCAAGAACATGATGGCATCTGAAAAGCAACCTTACAAATGGTTGTTTCTTTAGGAGCTGTGTCTGAGAGGAGACAAGCACAGATGTCTTTATTAGGCTCTAGTCTAAGTAGCTTCCCTCGAGGGGACCCTGGCGGGTAAGTATTAAAACAGGCTGATTCCTAATCTGTGCGAATCTCTGTTCTCATTACGGTGCTCATTAGCAGTGGGTGACCTCACAAGGAGGGACGTGGTATTGCGATTTCTCTCGTTCTTAGGCCGTGTGCTTACTCTAGGGGTAAGCATGTGGGCTTCCGGATACCCACCCTGAACACGCACTATTGTTCACGCACAGATCACGAGAACATGTCCACTGAACCTCTCTCTTCAACCTGCCATTTCCATATCAGGAAAATAATTAGAAGGCATTTCCATAGGTGGCCTTTTGATGGGCAATTATTCTGGTTTTCACTTAAGCGCTTCCCTGGGCAAAACTGCTGTATGAACAGCACAGAAATTTTCAAGTTGTGAATTTCATTCGTATGTTTATAGTGAAAAAATGCAGTTAGGAAGGTTTGTTTGGTTTTTTTAATTACTACAATTTTCCTTCTAAAAAGCGCTTGTCTGCTTTGAGCTCTGGTCTTTACAGGTATAACTTCTGCCATAATTTAGGTCATATGAAGGGAAACCCAACAGCCTTGTTGTGCACTGTAATGAAAATGTTAAATCTACCCCTGCACCAAGTGGCGGAATTTGAGAGGTGGACTTCCTTTTCTTTGCCATAAGCAGTTTGATTTTTGTGAGGGCGACCATAATGGAATTTTTTTTCTTTTTTCTATAAAAATTGAGTCTCTCCCTCTCTCTCCACACACACGCACTTTGGCAATAGCTCTGAATCTTACCTTAACTGTCACCATGTCAATTTCTTAATCAAAAGCAAATGCTACACAATTCAACGTTCACTGTTTTTATGTGATTTCATCCTGAATGAAATAATGATCACACATTTCATTAAAGTGCACTGTTCTTGTAACCACTTAAAACTGGATTCGAATCAGGAACTGGAGTTCAGGATCATCTCTGCTGTGTAGGTAGGTAACAAGCACAGTCAGAGAAAAAAAAGGAGCACCAAAAGGTGGACTTCCTTCTAATCTATAACTGCATTGCCATTTCTTCTACATTCATTTGGGAAATTAAAAACAGAAAACTCATTTGAAACCTTTTTTTTTTTTAAATAAGAGAATCCATTACGAACTCAGTGACTTTGCATATTTTCACTGATTTTATGTCCACCTACACAGCAAAGTACTTTTTGTGACTCACTTGGGGGAAAAATAGCCTTGACCCTCGCTTTGAGTCACTTGCTTAATAGCAACTGGCTCGGGAACACTGTAAATGTGGTTAAGCCACAAGTTAATTAAGTTTGACACCGTTGCTGGGAGTTGGCAAGGGTGAAAAGAGAATTATAAAGTTAGTACTTTGACACCAGGGAGATTTCTTTTTGTTAAAAAAATATATATAAAAGTTGTAACCTTACATTAGGGAATTCATTTACATAGAACCAAGAGAAGTTTGTTTAAAATCCTAGTTCTTCACACCTCTCTGATCTTTTATACACATTCTCGTTGCAATCCATTCCCTGGCTTTCAAAAACAAATATTTAAAAAGATACACACACACACACACACACACACACACACATACACGTAGCAACGTACCAAAAGGAGATCACCCAAATCTTAACCGGAATATGCCATAAAATGTCCTCAAAATTAGAAAACAGCATGTATTACCCTATAAATAAAACACAAGGATGTGATTTTAAATGAACAAACCAGAGAATGCTATGAAATTCATCTGAAAAGTTTGGGGAATTTTCAGATAAAATTAGTAAATCCCATTCAAACACAAAAGATTGAAATGGTGTTTCCAAGTTGTGAGTCTGTGGTAGGGAAGCAAGTCATCTTCTAAAAAGCATCCTCCCCCATCATAGGAGATGTAAAATATGCCTCGGTAGAGTTATGCATATAGAAAACTGGAAGTCTCCCCTTATGCTGGTGGTAGATCGAGAAATACACTGTCTGTGGCAGCGGAAGGAGGACAGGCTGTTTTGGAACAAATGTCTCCCACCCACAGCGCATTGCAATAATTTACAAAGGGTATACAAGGCTCCCAGGGAGGCAGCAGGGGGGCGTGCCTTTCGGGATCCTGCTCCTGTGTTCCATTCACTATGGGAAACACTTCTTTACCATTGGGGCGTCTCTCCTCAGTTATATTCAGGGCACATGTCTCAGCAAGCACAGGGATTTTGAAATAAGCACTTAAACATGAAAAAGGGATTTGGTGAAAAAAACAAAAACTAAACTCCTCTATGACATGTACCTCTAGGTTAATGAAGTGTTAAAGTAGTCGGATGGATGGGTCAGGGAGAGAGAGCAGTGCTGCGTAACAAACAGACCCTATTGCAGTCTGGCTTGGGTCCTTGCTAGCAAGCCCATCTCAAAAAGTGAAGATCTACAATTCCTCATCTGTAACCCCAAACTCCCCAAAGTTGTATTTCTCCATAGTTTCTTTGGTGACAGAACTCGATGCATACCGCCATGATATTATTGGTCCAGTTTCTATTTCTCCTGCTCAGTGTGACCAGCCATATATTTCAGCAAGGACTATTGTGGTGGGTAGTGGTGGTGAGGTGGGGGCTGCCCAGGCCA
Organism: Ursus maritimus; assembly: GCF_017311325.1. NCBI lineage: Eukaryota > Metazoa > Chordata > Mammalia > Carnivora > Ursidae > Ursus > Ursus maritimus. The sequence goes on along the minus strand of NW_024425230.1, from coordinate 11,565,752 downwards.
CACTGAGAACATCAGCTAATGTACCTTTCCAAAGTCCAAAAACTGACTTTTTTCAAAAATTCCTATAGTCCTTGATTTGATCTGCCAATTTCTTGATCCGCTTTTCTGCTTTTCGAATCAGGCCTTTTCTCAAGTGATCCATCCCAGCCAGACCACTTTCTTAACCCCCTGCTGACACTCCCTTCTAGGATTTTCAACCTCTCCATCATTGTGAGTTCAGACTTCCCAGATCTTTGTAGAGACCTGGCGATTATTTCCACGTTGGTAGACCTTTGAGATGCTGGCTGCTAAGGAGGCCTAGACCTTCAGTTTGGGGGCTGTGGAGGTGGTAGCCTCTTGTTTCTTAGAATGGCTTGTTCTCTCCTTGCTATTCTAATGTAAAGAGAAAGTTTAAAGGAACATAAAGTGAGCTCTGTCTTTTGGTAGTAAGTACTACTCTTCCAAAGTCCCTTTGATTATTCAAATTTTTTGCAGAGTACTTTCTTGGATTATCATAGCAAAGTACTCCTTAGTCCTATATTCTTGGGTTTTATGTTTTACCCACTTGATATCCATTTATAAATGGGCCACATATTCACTTGTACTAATATTCCTCCAAACCTTGTAAGGTGGGTGTTATTAAACCCATTTACAGATTTGGTAAATAAAACTCACAGACATTAAGAAAACGTATCTAAATTCCTACTGTTCAGAGTTGGCCTGGGGACCCGTGGTATCACCATCACCCAGGCACTTGCTAGAAACGCAGACTCTCAGCCCCCATCCTAGGCCTGCTGAATCAGATTCTACATTTTAACCATCTCCCTGAGTGAGTCATATATGCGCTCAAGAATCCAGGTCTCAAATTAGGAAATAATCAGTTAAATTGAAATTTTGACAAAAATATCATAAAATATAAAGACACTCAGCATAAAGAGTTATCCTGAAAACATGATTTTCAGACTCCTAATTGTTTCAATGAACCCTTCTGTAGCCTAAAATAACAACGAACACTGCAACAACATTGATAAATGATTGGCAAAGAACAGGATGGTTGATAATGATGAGGCAAATATCTGGCGTGCCCGCCCATGGGCTCTTGGAGTGCAGCTGGTGGCTCACTGGGTTGGTGCCTGGCTAATAAGGTCAAAGGTCAGGCTCCCTTCCGGTTGCTCTGTGCATGATGAAAAAACCAGAACAAGGGGCTTGATCCTTGAAAATTCCTCTTTCTCCAGATCATCTAAGGGGGGGATGCAAACCAACTGTGATCCTGAAGACTTGACTCTGCAATCAGAAGATAACTTTTTTCCAATCTGTAAGGCCCGGGAGCAGCACAGAAGAAAGTGTTGTCGTCAGCTGCCCAGCTCTAGAAGGCTCTGGTAGTCTCTGTGCATGGCCAACACCCCCTCTGGCCTTTTGCTGTTTCTCTTCCACTTGCATCTGTGCATCTTTGACTGTGATTCCCAGCCAGGCCATCGGTAAGCCCTGCACTTACGGATTCTGGTGTAAAGCTTGAACCACGGATCTGCACCCTACTTACACCCATTGTTCAACTGTGTTGGTGTTATTGCTCTGCCGAGCCTTGGTGCACCCCCTTCGCCACCATGACACAGGAGAAAAATGGGACTCAGACAGGTTCAGTGACCAAAGTCCCATGAGTCTAAATGACAGAGCTGGAATCAAAGTCCAGGTCTATTTGACAACAATTTGAAACTATCATTTCAGATCTCACGCAGGAGCTGGAACCAATCACCAATCAGGAGAATCTTCCTACTAGAAGAGACTATGATAGTAAGTAGTATTTTGATGAAGGGTTCTGTGATGTGTATTTGAAGTTCTTGAGAGCATCTGGGAAGTGCTATCTTGAAAGTGTTATCAGTTCAAAGACACCATCTCCCCTGGTGTGGAAAACTGGTGTCCTTAGGGCTGAATATAGACCAGGGGTTTGGTTGGTCCATTGTTAAACCCCATTGTTGTTGTTGTTGTTATTTATTATTATTGTAATTGCTATTGTTATTCTTTTATTTTGAATACCTTTAGGCATGGCAGGTCTTTCCAGCTGCCACAGACATCACGTCTCTTTACTGTTTTATACCTTCCTGGTTCATAATTCATAAATGTCTGTGGTTGATCCCACCCAGATACTTACATTTACCACTGCTGATTTCTATTTTCCTAACTGCAGCACCATACTGTTTCTCAGATATGTTCATCCTTACAACGTCAAGTGCGATCTTTCCTGAAAGCAAAACAAAACAAACAAAAAGAACAAAAGAATTTCTCAAAAAATACTACCAGTATTTGTTTTGTTTTCATTTCCTGCTCTTTGATACTTCTCCACCTTCTAATGTCATCATATACCCTTCACATGGCTTAAGGGGACACATGCTTAAATCGCTTTCAATGGTGATCACCGATTTCAAACTCTAGGAAAGCTACACTCCATATGGCATCGTTGACATCTTTCTTTTGCTCCCTCTCAAGACAAGACAGTGTACTTTCTCTCAGCTCAACTGGGTGGGATTTGTCCAATATCAGCTAGAATATACAGGCTCTGTTGGGGCAACCCATAGTCCTGAAATCTCAATGGCTTGAAGGAACTAAGGTCCCTGCAAGGTGACACAGATGCTCTCCTCTTAGAAGACCCATATTGACAGAGCATTACCACCTCAACCATGGTGGGTCATTACGTGGGAGGGAAAAGCTCTCCGCAGGGTCTGGCTCTGGTGGCGAAATGCTTGATCTGGAAGAGACGTTCATCCCTTTGCTCACAGCTCATTGGCCAGAACTTTTCTCCTGGGGGAGAGAAGTGACAAGGGGGCCAAGAATTTCATTCCTACCATGGATCTTGGAAGCAGAGACCTCTGCCTCTCCTGTTGACCTCTCTCTTTTACCATTTTATATTCCTTTTACTTAAAGGATTTTTTTTCCCTTAAGTTCACTGACACTTCTCTTTGCCTGGCCCTCCAAACAATCCCTAGACCATTGTGGCACCAGAGAACAAAATTCTGAAATGAAAGCAATTGAACCAGAGTACACAACACTTCCTATTAGATGAAGGCTATTATAGATCAGCTAGGTCATAAGAAAATCTACTATTATGATACAATCTTCTTTCCTTCATTACTCAGAGACAGTGGTCTTATTTAATTACTCATTTTGTAGAAAGTCAATGTGTGGTGATTCTTTGGGGAGGGTTATTATTTTGCTGTAATACATCTGAAAGTATCGATACCATTCTTTATGAGAAGAAATGAAAGAGATCTACCCATTTAACAAAGAAGAAAAACATTGTTTTGAAATGAAAACATCTTGTTTCATTTCAATTTGTATAACTGGACTTATAATATTCATTGTACAACACTTTTTTTTTTCTGGACTCAGTAGTTTTTGAACCTGTAGAACTTGGTTGTACATCAGATTTCCATCGGATCCTCTTAATGTAGATTTCTATTTTTTTTTCCAGGATAGCACCCAGCACCCCCAAATTGATCAAAATGTATCTGATGCGGTAAGAAGTCGTATCGCAAAGGAGAAGACTTATCTTTATATTTCCTACTATAACTCCCAATTTACTATCTCTCTTTTTTCCCCTTAATCGCATTATTTTATTTGTAAAAACAAAACAAAACAAAAAACCAAAAAAACATGTTAGGAGCCAAAAAACCACAATTCATCCAGGTCATCTACCCTATTATTAGCAACTCTGGGACAAAATACGCATATGATTTACTGAGGCTCTTCGGTTATGGCAAAAGCCTCTTACACCTTTCGGCAAGAGACTGTATTCCCATCCCGTTCGTTCAAGCCAGCCTGCTTTTGCCAGACGGGGGACAGAGAACATGCCCAGGAGAACGCTGCAAACTCTCCATGTCAACATGAGAAGCCTGTAAAATTATATGGATACAAATAATGTAGTTTTATCTAAGCAATTGATGGAAACTGGTGGTGCAGAAACTCCGAAAGGCCCTCTGGTGATGCTCGAGTAGCCGGAGGAGGCAGTGACGAACTGGTCACTAGCTCCAGCCGGCCACTCCTCTCGGAGCTTGTCAAGCGGCAGGCAGCTCGCGGGGGTCTGTGAAGTCATTCCAGAAAGCTCACCATGGGAACCGAGGGAGAGCTCTGGGCTTTAAGGACATCCACAGCTGTGAAGATAATAATAAAATGTGGCTAGTGTGGTGTCAACTACACCTTGGCTCTTTTGTCTTCTTTCCCTGCTCGTATAATTTTGTATCCTTGTGCGAATCGCCTCATTAGGGAAAGAGACTCAAAATTGGGGTCAGAGTATTTAAACCTGACCTGTGCAGAGGCCAGACAAGGCCGGGGCCCACCGAGGTTTCACTTCAGAGCCCCAGACCACCCCCGAGGTGACACCAATTCAAGCCTCATTTTATAAAGGCCTTATTAATTATTGTCCTTATAAGAAGGAGAAGCAGCCTTATAAAGAAATGTGTCATTCTCAGAGTAGGAGTGGGCAGACAAAAAAAGGAAGAGAGAGGGAGAGGGAGAGAGAGAGAGAAAGGAACAGAAGATCAAAAGGGAGCTTTTTTTCCCTTTTGCTTTTCATGCCTCCAAACCTCAAAGGAGGTGGGGGAACAATCAGGCTCAGGGGTCTCGTGTGCTTTCTGGCAATTAGACTCAGCTGATGGGCTGAAAGGGTTTGAATGGCAGGGTTCAAGGCCCTTCTCCCGAGCTGCAGACAACAGGCTTTTCCAAAGCAGCCGAGCAGCAGACACCATCGAAATCATTTCAAATGGAGACTTACAGAGAGGATTCATTAATTCACTGGCCTAAACAATTACGGGAACATATAATGTCTCTATAAACACTTTGATAAAGACTGTCATCTTAGACCTTCATTTTCCCTATTTTATTAGAGAGTTTTAATGCCATGTTGGAAAGGCATCTTTTATTTCTCCAATTACTAAATTATAAACCCTTTTGCTGAAAATCATCCACCCCCAATAGCTGAATATTTCATTTTTAACATTAGGCTGCCAAATCCAAAAGTAGAAAAAATATGTATGTATGTGTTTGCATATATGTGTGTGTGTGTGTGTGTGTATGTGTATATGTGTGTGTGTGTATATATGTGTGTGTGTATATATGTATGTATATATGTATACATATATTTATACAAATATAAAGCTCTAGTTATTATCTGGCTCAAGCAAAGCAAATTTGCTCTCTGGTTTGATCATTCTTCCACAACCTTTTTATAATACTCAGTTTCTCCTTATTAATTAATTTTTAATTGATAGAGAAAATAAATCTTATGGTCAATTTCATCGATGTTAGCTAATCAGAGGGGAGGTGAATGTAACAATCGGGTATGGTGTGCGTGTAGTGGGGGTGGTTAGTGATTTTTGTATTTGGGGCATTACTTAAAACCCAAAAAAATAACCGTAGGAGCTATTTGGACTTAAAGGACGGCTGGACATCAGGACGAAAGAAAACCCAAGAGCTGGGGCTCCAGCGCGGGCAGCAAGAATGAATGAGGCCGAATCTCAAGCACTCTACTCCCCCAATGTAAGGGGGTCACAATGAGCGTGGTGGGTTTGGTCACTACCCAAATGAGAGATAATTTGCAAAAGAGCGCCATTAACCATCCTTTCAAAAGAGGGGGCCAGTGTTTAAAACTGTCTGTGCACCGAGATCAGCTTTGTAGCTCCAGTTTTATTTCTCCATGGGGTTTTCACCTATAATACCTGGTAGGCTTTGATTTTTAGGTGGAGCTGACCTCTTGCGCAGCACTCGCGAGCAGAAATAGTTGCTCTTCTTTGCTCGCCGGCACGGAGAAAATGTTTATACGTGTGTGATCGCATTGGGCTGCTCAGCAGGGCAAGGGTTAACTACTCACATACTGTCGACCCCTTTCAAGCAGGGACTGAGAACTGCGGCTTCTAGGCAACCACGTCAAGCACTTGAGGGCTTTGGTACTCACTGATGACAAAGTAATAATAAAAAGAAATATGGCCGCTCTTAGAGCATCTTTCATCTATGTACAGTGGGGCACTTGTTGCACAAAAGGCCGGTGCTTTGTTTGACATATTTGGAAACTGAGGTAGCTGGCCCCTTTGCCTTTCCCAGAGGCACCCAGGCTGACTGGAAAGCGGACCCAAAGCACTTGACTTGCCCACCCCACTTGGGAGGGAGGACCCATCTTGATTCACAGGAAGATGGCGCCCGCTTTGGCCTCTCCTCCGCTGCTGGCACGTGCTTTGGGGCCAAGAGGGAAAGCCAAGCGGGTATGGTTATTCAGATAGGCACAGACGTAGGTTTCACAAGGAACATCTTCCCTGACACATAAAACCCTCAAGGTCTGGACAAGCGCACATCCTAAGAAACAGGGTGGTATTTAGAAACTCCCTGGATAACGTAAGTTTGCTGTGTAAGCTTTGAGTGGTGTCCTTGACTTTTGTGGTGTTGAGACAGGAGGTTGCAAGGATTGCCAGGGAAGTAGAAGTCTAGGAGTTTTTGGCATGTTCACCTGAGGCCATCCTTCCATGAATGCTACCTTGTCGAGTAACAAAGACTGGTGTACATGCTTTTGATGAATGAGATTTTATTTTTATGCAAATGGTTCACAGGTTACTTATCTCCTCAGGGTGGGTGAAAGAATTTTAAAGGAGGGCATAGTGTAATCTGGTACAGAGCAGAGATCACATGGCCAGCTCTGCCTTCATCTCAATGCCAGTGGCTGAAGGGAGAAAGGCCACTCCCATTGTCCCCCCCCCAGGTGCCTGGCAGAGGGAGGGAGACTATCATTTTCCCAATGGCTATGTGCTGACTAGTTTTCTAACTGAATTCCCTCCCTTATAGACGAGGAAGTGAGAGTGAGGGAGGTGTTGTCCTTTATCCAAGTTTGCAAAGCTGGGAATGCTAGCCCAGGTCTTCACCTGGCTCTGTCTCCCGCCAAGTGTAAGTTTTTACCACTTTACTCGTTCACTTGTTTATTAATTTCTTCAGTCTCACATCCATCCGTTCCTTCATTAATTCAAAACATGTCTGACAACCAAATGCCCACAGACCAATGAATGGCTAATCAAAAAGTGGTGTGTACATACAATGGGATATAATTTAACCTTAAAAAGGAAGGGAATTCAGACACAAGCTACAATGTGGACGAGTCTCGAGAATTTTCTGCTAAATGAAATAAGCCAGACACAAAAGGACAGATACTGTATGATTCCACTTATCTGAGGTCCTAGAATCGTCAGATTTATAGAGATGGAAAACAGAATGGCGACTGGCACGAGCAGGGGCGGGGAGATGGGGAGCTAACGTTTGCATAGGTACAGAGCTTCAGTTTTTCCAGATGGAAAGAGTTCTGGAGTTGGATGGTAGTGATGGTTGTATAATATCCTGAATGTACCTAATGCCATTGAACTTAAAAAGTGTCAAAATGGTAGATTTTATGATATATATATATACATATATATATATATATACATATATATACGTATATATATATACATATATTACAATTAAAGAAAAAATGGTTTGAAAAACTATCATATTCTATATATTGCACAAGTTCCAGAGAATAGGGGGGCTGAATATATAGACCATTTTTACAATTATTATTATTATTTTTTTTTAATGAAGGAATTTCTTTTCCCTCTGGCTCCCATTTAGCCCAGACTTGTCCTGCAAACGGGTTGTGTCTGAGTTGAGCAAGATGGCATTCACTGTCTAGGTTAGAGAGGATGAACATATATATATATATTTTTTTTTTTTTCCTGCTTATCCAAAGACAGTGTTAAAATCAATTTTAATTATATTTAGATATATGGGTAGAACTAGCAAAGACTGTAATGCTGAATAAAGTAGAGAGATTTCCATGTCTTCAAATGTATTCTAATTGTTATTCTGGGCATTCATTGTCCTTTTGTTTAGTGGTTGTTTCACTTTATTACAACTGAAGTTGTTCTTATGTAAAATTTAAAAGACATAAGTCACAACATTGTTGTTAAGACATATAAGCATCTTCTGTCAGCTGATTGCATATTATTTGTAAAAAACAAAATACGGAATTTCCTTCACATTGATCTCTGTTATGTCTCCTAAATTCTGCTCGGATCTACATGTAGTCTTACTTTTGTTTTGTGTCAGTTCAACAGGGAGCTTGCCATAGGGCGGTCTCTCCCTTTCCCCTTTTCCTGGAGTGCCCTTTCTCTGGGCCCAGGGCTGGGAGATGGCGAGTTACTGTCTCGCTGTGTGACACACAGGCTCTTCTCCAGCATCTGAAATATTAATGCCCAGTGTCAGGTAGCACTTTACCCAAAGAAGCACCGGCCCAGAGATCTGAACTAGCGTCCTCACTCCTCTCTCCTAGGAGGTTTTGTGGTTGTTGATGTTTTGCTCAAATGTACATATTTTGAAATCTGCCAGGTAGGTTCAAGAATTTAATTTCTAAAAGTGCCAAGCTGTGAATTTAAACCTCATCCTCTTTGTCACAGGGATGTGCATTTTTTATTCATTTCCAGTCATTTCGATTATCTGTTTTCTACAAAATCGTTCTTTTTGCTCTCATGCAAATCGATGTCGAGTGCCAGTTTTGAAGGGGACACAATTGGACATGTCGGGCTGATTGAAAAAGGGTCATTGTGTGGGGAGGGTGTCTAGAGCCCATCCACTTCATTCTGGTTGATTGCCCCTCAAGATATGTCTCAGCCATTTATGAAAACACCCCCCACTGAACCTGGTCTGAAATGTCAAAAGGATTGAGTCTCTTGCCAGCCAATCCACTCTTTCTTGGGCACCCCGCCATCGTCTTCTCTTGGAGATTAGCACGTGACATGGCATGTACTTAATGTGCACGTTTCTCTCTGTGGCTCATGTGAGCCTCATTTTATCCTCCCTAAGCCTCCAAAAGTCTTCCTTACATTTTTCTTCCAGAGAACATCTGCCCACCTGTTTTGGCCCCACCCCAACCCTGGGATTCCCAGCCCAAGGCCTATTTCCATCCTCATAAGTCTTCCACATTCCTCTCTCAGCTGCTCACGTCACACTTTACACTCTGAGGCAAATTCATTATAGCCTATCTTGATAAAGAGCGGCCACCCTGCCTTGGATTTGGACCACTTCTCCAAGTAGAAGATGTATTCTGGTCATTTCTTGATCCCAGTGGAAGACTGCTTAGACCTCACTTAGCATGCTGGCGTTAATCCAACAAGCATTCATGGAGCTCCTCATGGGGGGAGATGATTCCGTCCACACCTCCCCTCAAGATATTTACAGACAAGTGAGATGCATATGTTCGTGTACAGGAAGACGACTAGGAGGAAATAGGGATATGAACCAAGCGCCTGCTAGGTGCCCGGCATTTTCCATTAATGATCTCTTTGAGTCATTGCTGTAAACCAGCAAAATTTATGTTTTACCTTCCTTTGTGTCATATGATGAAACTGAGCTTCAGAAAGTTTAACTGAATCAGATCTGCTCTCAAAGCCCATGCTCTTCCCAGTCCGGCTCATTGCCTAGGGCCACTCCCTGTAGGAGCATTAAGACCCTCAATGTCCTAGCTGACATCCTAGATGGTCACCTAGAGGTCCCCCGAACCCCGTGCTGTTTGGGTCCTCCTCCTGCGTGTCGCTGTTCTTAGGCTCAAAGTAAACAGCACGCATCAGTTCCAAACTCTAATCACCTGGCAACTTCCAAAGGGTCAGACTGGCTTCATTCAAAATTAAACGAAATCCGTGGCACACTTTCTCTTTTCCCCCAAAACCAGGGCAGGGTTCATGGTCTCCTCTTTTTTTTTTTTTTTTTAAGATTTTATTTATTTATTTGAGAGAGAGACACAGCCAGCGAGAGAGGGAACACAAGCAGGGGGAGTGGGAGAGCAAGAAGCAGGCTCCTAGTGGAGAAGCCTGATGTGGGGATCAATCCCAGAACGCAGGGATCACGCCCTGAGCCGAAGGCAGACTTAACGACTGCGCCACCCAGGCGCCCCAGGGTTCATGGTCTCCTGACCACAGTTGTGGGAGGAGCCTCCACTTCGCCTTCTAATTAACTGACGTCTTTCACCAGACAAGTCACCGAAGCATCGCTAGGCTTCAGGACCATAGTGCGCAAAATGAACGTGACAATATTTAACATGGCTGGAGACTCTGATGATTGATGCATGATCTAAAAATCATAAAAGTAAGAAGCAAAGATGAATCAGTCTCCTGTGGGCACCAGAAGCTCTTCAGAAAGACTTGACAATTCCCGTCACGGGAGGACTGTGCTAGATCTTTGTGGTAGAAACAGTTTTTATGGAATCTGCTCAGCTATCCCTAAGAGTGGTGGTAGGTGTTGGCAGGGAGGGAGTTAATGGAACGGGCCCCCGAGCCATCCAGAATTTTCAGCTAAGAGGGTGTTCACTCTGCTGTGAACCCCAATTAAAAATAAAACCCCTAGCTGGGCGAGCCCGCCCCGTCCTTAGGATAAACAAGACTTGATGCCGTGCAATCGCACCACGCTGACTGTGCTGGAGAGTAATACAGTATATATGCCTCCTCTAGGGAGGCACAAAAGAGGCGGCTTAATTATCATCTAGCCAGAAGGATGGGGCATAGTTAACACCTTTCTGGGTGGGCTGAAATTAATGACCCCTTCCCCCCACTAGTGCCTACCTCCAAGCCCCTTTATAAATGACTATACAACACAGTAGTTGGTATTCAGATCACAAGAGAGGGCATTTAGTGAAAGCATTTGTCTACAGGGTTTGATCTCTTTTTAATTTTATTCAGATTTACAACTGTGTTATTAAGTAAGATAACTGGATCCTGTCTGAAGGAGATCAGGCCCTTCCCCACTCACATCTGAACATCTGAAGTTAACATTAATTTTCGAGATGGGACGGAATGCTTTTTCCTTAAGTGTTTTTGCGGCTGCTTCCCCGTGGCCACACTGAACCTTTCATTCTGGGGGCTGTGTGCGCAGCCTGCCTGCTCACTTCAGGTGAAGAGAGTGGGCTTTGGGGACAAAAAGATCGGACTTGTGAAGTGTGTTGTGGAAGCTTTAAAATTTCACAGATGGTCAAATGGCTGGGGAATTTGCTTTCTCTTTGGGAAGGAGAGAACTGCCATATTGAATGATGATATTTGAATTTAATGTAGCATTTTCTTCTTTAAGTGTATGGATGCCTATGTTATAGGCATATGCAGGTATATGCACTTACATAATATTTAAAAGCATTACCTCCATAAACCATGCTTTTGAGGTTCACAAAGTGACCAGGGCAAGATTGATGATGTCACAGATGTCGTGTGATGTCATTAGGTCACGTGATATTCCACCCTACAACCTTGAAATAGGGACACTATTAGCCCCACTTTACATTTGAGGAAAGTGACCTCCCAAGCCTAAGTGATTAATTTAAAGCTAATGAGGATTAGAGTGAAGACTCAAACCCTTTTTTTTTTTTCCCTGATTCTAAATTCAGTGGCGATTATTTACTCTGCCTTTTCTGGAAGTAAAGTCATGGTTACCAGGAGTCCAGCTTCTCGCTCTCTCAGTCTCCTTTCTCTCAAGTGGCATTAACGGCGTCGCGGTCAGGAGCACTGGGTTCAGTTTTCCGGACTAACCCTGTGTGCTATTCGGGTGAGGTATCTAATCTCCTTAACCTCCTTAAACTTGGTTTCCACATGTACAAATGGGAATAAAAGGACTTATTTAACAAACTTTCCCGAGGACAAAATAATGCAAGAAAAGTGCTGCGGGTACGTTCTCAGTAAACAACATACTCCATTCCTGTGGAGCTTTATGTGGATTCTTTATACAACAAAGCAGTTCATTCTTTGTGTGCCCACACAGTATCTCCTGAGATTCACCAGATCTTGATTCAAAAAGATGTTCACTGAGCGCCCCTTGAAGATCAAGACGTGAAGTAGGAGATTTCATGCTTGTTATTCTGGTTCACGGCATTACTATGTTTATTCAGATAGTTAGACGGGAACGGAATCTTTCCGTCCTCCTCCCACTCCTGAAGCCCATATGGGTCACCTTGTTGAGACCCTGAGGCCAGGGATGTAGCCTTTTAAGGCCTTACAGGTGGTAGCCAACATATTAGAGCAGATCTAAAGTGAACCATTACAGAGACAATTAGGCTAAGTAGATATGACCTAGAAGGTCAGGAAAGAGGTAATTGGGTCAGGTTTTGTTGAGTGCTTTGCTGCTGTATTAGCTGACTTTTATAGATCTCAGAGAGCAAATGTCAGTTCTTATATTAGAGAAGCCCGAAGATATCACATAAGCTTCTAATAATCAGTATTAACATCTCATTCTCAAAAATTAGTTTCCTCTCATAATGACTATTTTATGGAATAATGCAGAAGTCCAGAAAACACTTACTTACTCATGTTGAAATAAAAGTCCCCCTTCATTTTTCAAAACACTTACTCCAGGGTCACTTCCTTTATTCAAAAGATATTTAATAAGAACGTACTATGTGATAAGCATTGGAATAGAAGCTTGGGATTCAGTAGTGAGTATATAGCTTCCCTGTTTTAATGGAGCCCACACTCTAGTGGGGCAGACAGACTGTCATCAAATAAGCATCAAATAAGTAATGAACATCTAAAGACATCTAGAGATGAGATGAAGTAAGTACCAAAGGAGATAGGAAATTGGCTCTATGGGAAGAGATAATAAAGCCATATGACTGAATTGGGAGTGGGTGATTCTGAGAAAGACTTTCCAGAAACACATGAAGCTTGAGCTGTTTAAGACCTAAACGATGGATAGGAGAGAACTAGATGGGATGAGAGGGGGGTTTAGAGAAAGAAGGATGAGCGTGTGTAAAATCCTGACGGTGGGAAGAAGAGTAGCTTATTAGAGGTCGGGAAGGAGCAATGGGACTGGAGGAGAGTAGAGGAGGAGGAGGGAGATGTGGGACTCAGCTGGAAAAATGCCCAGTGACCAGACCATGAGGTGCTACCATGAAGATTTTATTCTTCCTCTAAGATTGATGGGAAGCCTTTCCATACTGCTCAGCAGATATAATAGAATCAGATTTATCCTTTGAAAAGATTATTTGGACTGCCTGCAAAAGACACTGGGAAGGTACAGCAGGAGAAGTAGGGGAAGAATCAGAAGAATGCTGTGTCATGAAAATCAAAGGTAGAGGAAGGAGTGATGAAGAGTATAAAATGCTAAAAAAAAAAAGTATAAAATATTCTAAGAAGTCAACATGAGGGGCACCTGGGTGGCTGTGTTGGTTAGGGGCAGAGGGAGAGGGAGAGAGAGAACCTCCACTGAGCATAGAGCCCCATGTGAGGCTTGAACCCATGACCCTGAGATCACGACTGGAGCTCAAATCAAGAGTCAGACACTTAACCGACTGAGCCACCCAGGCACCCCCCACTAGGAGCTCTTGATTTGTACCCCCAACCTCCCAACTTCCTCTTCTCATAGCCTTCTCCACTCCATTATACTAGAGTTTCTCTGGCAAAAACAAAACAAAACAAAAAAAACCCTCAACATTTTCCTTGACTTCTTTCTCCCCCACATTCAGCCAGTGCAAAAATCCTACTGGCCCTTTGATAGACATTTGTCAAGAACCTGACTACTTGTCCCTGCCACCGCAGCTGCCCTGATCACGCCACGGAGATCTTTTGCTTGGACTAGTGCAGTAGCTCTGCCAGTTCTGCTTTGGGGCGTTCTCACTTATAATTCCCCACACGGAGGCCAAAGCAATCCTTAGAGTCTTTTCCCAGCTTCCACATCTCAAGTAGCTATGCATTTTCTTTGGCTCACATTGGCTCTTTTATTTCCTTCACAGCACATGCAGTGATCATTTCTGGCAACTCCTAAGGATTTCTTTCCTTGTTTGTTTTATGTCTTCTAGGTTTTTCCCATCACAATGCAAGCTCCATGAGAAACAGAGTTGTTCACTGTCGTATTTTCAGTGATTTATGCAGTATCTGGAATATAGTAGAAGCTTATTAAATTCTTTTTTTTTGAATAGGGGTGCCTGGGCGGCTCAGTCGGTTAAGCGTCTGACTCTTGGTTTTGGGTTGGATCGTGATCTCAGGGTCATGAGATCAAACCTTCCATGGGGTTCTGTGCTGGCCGTGGAGAGTGCTTAAGATTCTCTCTGTCCCTCTCCTTCAGCTTCTCCCATCCCCACTCTGTGGCTTAAAAAAAAAAAAAGAGTTTTGAATGAATAAGTGTGGGAATTACTATTAGCATGGTAATAAACTAGGGCCCGGCCTACAGGTAGAACCCTTCAATAGTTCTGACTCTAAAGAAGGGTCATACTAATGGCAGCAGCTAAGAGAGGAGGATGTGCACACTGTAAGTGTTATAGATGAAAAATATTTGCTCACTTGGATTTAGTTGAAAAAATGTCTGATTTTAGTATTTAATGAGATGAATTCTAATCATCAGTTTTCTTATGGAAGAAGTATGAATGGATGGCATCAAATAAATATGAACAGCCTGCTGATCCTCTAACTATTTGAAGTCTGCTGTAAATTTCTATTGTTTCAGAGGTAGTCATTGCTTATTAATGAATTCAATTTCTCGCCACGCATTCCCTGAACTAAACATGATTGTCTGACCTGACAAAGCAAACCCATCCATTTCAAAACTGCAAACATTAGACTTGGATGGAAGCAAAACCATCATGCTCCGTGGAAAGAAAAATTGGTCACATCAGGAAAATTTTCATCCGGATAAGATAAAGAAGTTGATTAGGAGAGAGTCACAGAGGAGCAGGTCGTCATGTGAGCTGGTATATGGTAAATAATAATAACAATGATAAAAATAACAAATAAATAATAAAAAATAAATAAATCTTGTTTGCTCTCTGCTGTCAGAAGCTCTGTAACAAAAGACTAGGGTTTCCAACTCATTGAAAGGGACATCGGATTTGTGGTTGCAAGAGGCAGGGGGCAGAGAAAAGTGATCAAAAGGAACAAAATTCTGGTTTAAAATAAATAAGCACCAGGGATGTAAAGCACAACGGTATCGATTATAGTTAACACTGCTGTGTGGTATATAGGGAACCTTGTAGGTCCTAAGAGTTCTCATCACAAGAAAAAAAAAATTATATCTATTGGAGATATGGATGTTAACTAAACTTATCGTGGTGATCATTGCATGATATATGTTAAGACAAATCTGTATGTCATACACCATAAACTCAGAGAGTGCTGTATATAAATTATATCTCATTAAAACTGGGGGGGGAAAAGTTGGTTTCGAGGACAGGAGTGAAGGAAGAAATGAAATGAGCGTAATGAATGGGTCGGGAGAGATTTTCCACAGGTGAAGAGAAACCTGGAAAACAGGGCAGAGAAGGGGGTCAGGAGAGGTATTCTAGAGTCTCAAGAAAGTCAGTCTGAAGCCGAGGTGGTAAGAGAAACTGGTGCATCTCTATGGAATGTCTTCAAGTGCATAATGCCCTTCCGAGCAATATATGGCCCATTACTCCCCTGCGTTGCAATAAATAATTCATTCACGGTTCGGTGTAAGTAGAAAAGAGGTGGCACCATTTTGACTTCCAACTGGTACTTCTACTTTTCTTCATGGAAAATAAGTACTTTTCACCTCTGCTAACATCTTCCAGTTGCAAGTAAGGCAGTAAGGAAATTTCCATACCTGGCTGGCAAACAGCATATCTGCCTTCCTTTGAATTCAGAAACTGTCGCTTCTGGGTTTCCTTTGTAAGAAACAGTTCCCATAACAACATGAGAAGCCAGACCTCTTGGGGACCTCCTGTGGAGCTCTGGAATCTTCTTTGCCTCAGAGGAAGGGAGGAGAATGCCAGCAATCTTGCCCAGGCTTCCTTGTTGACATGCACATATATTTGGAAGTGGGCCAGTCAACGCCACCAAGGGCAAATCTGCTCTGCTCCCAGGGTACTGTGCATTACACAGCATTTCAGATGGCAAAGCTGTATTTTTAAATATATCAACTAATGACTAAAAGAAGGAGCTATTGTAAAATATTCTCGTGGTCTGAAAAATGGATGTATGGGATTTCTCAGGGAAATTGAAGCACTGATCTTGATAAATATACTTTAAAAATATTGTATGTATATATGTGCATTAAAACATTTGCATTTATACTAAATATATGTCTAGTCCTTAGAAAAGATTAGTCACTTGAATTTTCTAAAGAATATTGGTTTAGGAAAAAAATGGTATCAACAGAATTTAGGGAAATTAGCTTCTTTGTGACAATACCTTAGGTATATAACTCTGCTGGTACAGACCATAAAGCAAACATGCTGAGAATAAAGTCCGAAATTCAGATGAGAAGCCACTGAGTTACAAACTAACACAGGGAAATACCTAGAAATGTCCTATTTTTAATAAATCCGCTTCAGAGTCGCTTCTTAGTTTTTTGGTAATTTTTGTTATGGTTATTTCTATATTGCGATTAATGACTCTATTATCTCTCATTCATTATTAAAATTTAGCTGGACCAAAAATGATTGGCTGTGGCACGGTAATATCTCTGTAATGTAAGGTTGCAACAATAGATCACTTTCCCTTCACATTATTTTATATTTCTAGACCTGATGTAATAGCCCAAATGATTCCATTATACAGGTATTTTTCATAATAATATTAAATTACCTTTACCTCTTCCATAAATTGTACATAGTGATTTGTGCTGTGCCTATCTTCTTTCCTTCTGCTAGTTGAAATGAGGATTTGCCATGTGATTTTTTTTTAACCCCAGCTCTCCCAAGTGCACCCATTCTGCATTTGAAAAAAAAATAAACAAGACAATGGACAAAAAAATAGACGCTATTGTTAACTGACCAACATGCACAAGATGGAACTAAAGGTATTCTACTAAATCAGATGGTCTCCGTTTAATCGTTTCCCTTTACTGTATTTAAGTTGGTTAGACTTGTTACATTACATGGTACCATGAAATTTTTCGTAATATTTTAAGAATTCAGATTTTATAAATCTATATTCTTTTCCCTAATATGAGCAGCGACTGAATTAAATTTAACTTTATCCTATCTATGCTAAAAGACAAAAGTATACTTAATAAAATTACTGGACAGTTATGGTTTAATTCTTATGCTAATATGACAATGGCGTTTTGTTGAGTAGAATATTTTGCACTTGGGATTTGTATGATGTTTTCTCGTGGTCAGGTTTGGGTTATGCATTCAATTTAGAATATTGCATAAGAGATGTGTTTTCAACACATCACATCTGTATATAGATAATATCCATCACTCAGCCAAGATGGTATCAGATTCCCACACTGTATAGTAATGATTTTTCCCTTGCTATTATTCAGAGGAGACTTTTTTAAAATGTTCAATAATCCCTCTTTATAAAAAATGCCCCCCTTAAATTTTTTTCAGTGTTTTTTGTATTTTGTTTTTTTTTCCCCTCTGCTTCCCTTTAAGTAGTTTTTATTGTGATGCCTGGCACTTGCATGTCCCTATAAGGGGCTTTTGGAATGGCCATTTGTCCTGTGACCTCAGTTATCAGATGGATTCTCAAAAAGTTGTTAATTTGCTCCCTACTGGGTTTTCCTGTTGCAAGGATAAGAGCTTCTGTGTTCTAGCTCTCTACTTGTCCAAGCTGAAATTAGAATTCTCTGTTTTTGGCATTTGAATGTTTAATCCGTCTGGGGCCGATTCTTGTCTACACAACTAATTTTAGATTTCTTATTTATATTTATATTCTTGTACTTTCATATTTATTTTTGTATGTCATAAGGAAAGATAAAGAGTTTGAAATTGACCTACCCCTTGGCAATTGAGTAATTTCACTTTTAGGATGGTGTACCAAAGGAGATACTTGGGACACTGAAAACGAAGACCTCATGTGGGACTAAGCATTCCAATTTGGAGCAAACTAAAAAGCAGCTTTCTGAAAGTTGCCTTAGACACATCTACAGCATTTCAAGTATATCATTCCCTTTAATCCCCAGGGTCGTTTCACTGAGGAACTCCTTGAGGATTCTTTTGCTTTAGGTCATTGGAGTCATGAGTTTCGGTCAAATTTCTATCCTAGTCTTTCTTCTATATTTGTCTTTTCATTGGTCCCGTTCTTGTCTTCCCTTGTCTTGTTGCTTTCTTCTATCTGTAGGAAAGTTTCAATCAGTCTATTGCCTGTAGTGAGAAGGACTTAAGATTTGGAATCAGAATGATCTGGGTTTGAGGCCAGGTTGTGAGACTTTTGTCCAGAATCACTAAGACACTCAACTTTTACATCAATGTCCCATATACAACAAGGCTATTTTGATTGTTGCTGGTTTATGACATTTTTCTCCTTTTAAGCATAGTCTTCTCCAATCTAATTCTTCTCCGAGGTTACCTATATATCAGCATAGATCTGTAAGTTCTAGTTCTTCATATGGCCCCAGAAAGACCACAAATTCTCTCTCCTTAGGTGATCGTGGCCATTCCCAAGTCTTCAATACCATGTATAAACTGAGAATTTCCAAATTCTTCCGGTCTGGAACTTGTCTAATGCCAGCTGGAAGCCAAATGTCTATGTGGCATCTTCACTCACCAATCCAACAGTTGCTTCAAATTTAACATTTCCAATATTGACCCTTTGCTATCCACCAGGTAATATGCTTCACTCTCAATGATCCTCTTTTTAATAAATAGCATCAACCTTTATCCAGTTGTTTTGAACCAAATAATTTGGAGTCATTCCTGACTCCTGTCTTTCTTTACAGCCCATGCTCACTCTGTCAGCAAGTATACATCCTGAATCCTTTGAAAAGTATCCACTATTGCACCCTAGTTACACCATCATCAGCCCTCACCTGGAAAATGAAAACTCTCTCCTAACCGATATGTTCTGGGAGTCAGGACCTGCACAGTCTGGATTCCGTAATAGGCTCTTCTGGCCCCACTGGAGCTATTTCTACTACTCATAACCCATTTCTTCTAAATGCTATATATCTGTCTCACGGACCTTGCTCATCATGATGTTACCACTTTCTGCACTTTTATTTGCCATATACTTAAAAGAGACATTTATTTGCTATATACTTGGCTACCTAGCTTTATCCATTCTGCAAAACACAGACTGAATGCTGTCTGTTTCATAAAAGCATTCCTAGTTCTCAAAGCAAAAAGCAGTATGCCTTCTTGAAAATCCCATGATACATTTTCTTACATATATTTGCTACAATTTCTTTCAAACTACCGATGAATATTTTTAAATGAGTA
Source organism: Ursus maritimus (assembly GCF_017311325.1). Classification (NCBI taxonomy): domain Eukaryota; kingdom Metazoa; phylum Chordata; class Mammalia; order Carnivora; family Ursidae; genus Ursus; species Ursus maritimus. The sequence continues at coordinate 11,546,617 of NW_024425230.1, read as the reverse complement.
AAGTAAGACAGGTTTATGTTGAAAATCGAAACAATACAGAGGGACGAATTTTGAAATAGATGTCTTTTCCTTCATCTCACTCCCTGATTCCAAGAAGTAACCATTGTTCACAGTTTCTCATATTGTGTATATTTTTCTAGGTGTGTCATATGCCTTTGGACTTTGCTGTTTATAACATTGACTTTACTGAATGTTTAAAAATGTATCAACTTGGCCAATTGTTTCCTTCTATCCCTGTTAGAACATGATGTCCATAAACTGATCATTATATCTTAAGTAGTGATAATGTGCAGATACCCTGTAAAATGGGGGGGGGTCAATTATAGTATTTAAAAAAGCTTGTTGAGCAGTGTTTTAACTATAATACAGTGATACGCTGTAGAATCTGGTCAGAAGTTAAGCATGGATTTCAGTAAATGTATTTATATTCCCTGAACAACGATACCTTGCATCACGCCGATATGGTATTCGGCTGATTTATAACAACCATAGCCATCTGCCTTTTTAAGAAACAATTTAATTTAAAAAATTACATGTATAGAGTTTTTGTCCTTGACCTTCTTACAGATATTACTGAAAAATCAAGCTAAAAATTCTCCAAAATCTCATAAATTACCTCACTCCTACCGCTTACATCATCCTGCCTCTTCCTTGACAGCTGAATTAATTTGAAGAAGTCCCATGGAGTCATCCTCAGCCATTCATTATCCCAGGCTTGTAGCAGAGCCCTATATAGGCATTTGCCAACTTGTCCTTTTAATGGTCTTCTAATGATAAATTGGCCTTGAGTGGTTCTGTGCTCTATCCCTATCCCTTCACTGACTTCCTTTTCTCTTGTTGGCCATTGTTCCCTCCTCTGGGGACCGTATTGGAAGCCACAGCATCACAGTAGAAACAAAAACACGCTTCATGATTATGCCTGCCACCTGAAACCAGGCATCCCTTCTGCACACAATTCCAACTTGATCAAGTTAGTCGACACCTCACTTTGCTTCTCTTTTCTTCATTTCCTGTGTGTGCAGTTGTTCTTATGAAACTGAATCCTGCTGATTTTTCTCCCAAGTCATAAACCCCAAGTGGAGAGCCTCTGTCCCATTATTTCCTTTCCTAATCATGGCCTGAACTTGACCATACCCCTTCTTACTTGACCATACCCACTGCGACTCAAGATTTCTCTCCCGTCACCCTTTGCCTCTCCTTCATGGTGGAGTTGACACTTCAGATGCTCTGGGCATATTCCTGTATCACTCAAGATCCAGTCAAGAAAACAACAGCTACACTAGATAGTTCGATGGAGTTTAATATTGGTTCCCTAGGTATTGAGGGACTGAAGGACATAAAGGAAACATGAAACAGCATAGGGATACTAACCACAGGAGGATACTACCGCCCATAAGACTGGGAGAGAAAGGGAAAAGGGTGGGATTGTCATAACCTGGGGACAAAGGAAGTGCCACAGAACTGGTATTCACTCTTCTGAGAAGATGGTCTTCCATGTTTGTGGTTGGTGCCCCTAAAGCATGGTTAGTTCTGGGTGTGCAGAGAAGAGCTGGGTCTTGAATCACGTGGTGCTGTGGTGGTGAAGGGTCATTTCTGGGGGAGCCCTGACAAGAACAGGAAGGGCGGATTTTCTTCTCTACTTCTCCTGCCTCCTGTATTCCTCTAGTGTCACATTATCAAAACCTAACAGGAAGTCAGCTGACAAAGGAGAAACCAACTGTCCACCCCATCTGTACAGAGCAGAATATAGGAAGGTGAATTTGAAACAAAGAGAAAACAGCTTAATAATTAGTCCTCCTGACTCCCAAAGTTCTCAAGCTACTCACCATTATTTTAAATGTTCACACATCCATTTCTCTGCCTGAAGTGTTCTTCCTCTTCCTCTTCATTTTCACCTGTTGAATTCTTTTGCATATGTGATTTTTTTTTTCCTGTAAGTGTTCTTCTCCAGTTCTTAGACGAGAAAGGAAAAGGAGTCATTTCTCTCCCAGGGTCCTGTAGCTCTTCATACATGGGACCACTATAGCCCTGGGCAATGTGTTCTGCCCATACTTATGAAGGGTGTCTGCCTACATGGGAGTCAGAGCTCCTTAAGGATGAGGACTGGTATCTCCAACTATTCATACTGTCTGGTTCAAAAATAATGTGCAATTTATATTACAATAGTGACTTGAGTGGAAGTAGGAAGTGGTGCACAGCTCTTTGCAATTCCACTAGCCAGAAGCCAACTTGATGACCCAACCCAACGGCAAGGAAGCTGGAAAATGCAGTCTCCCCATGCCCCATAGGAGGCTGAGGGAGAGATGAGGATTAATGAGCATCTAGAGAGCCTGTGTCACACTCTCCATCTTCAAGAATATCCCACTCAACAAAGAAAGTCATGTAGAGATGTAGAGCCCTACCCCCACTAGGGGACACTTACATATGCAAGCATTGAATGGTAACACGTCATTCTTTATTCAACCCAAATTATGGAAAAGATTTGAAATGTGGTCACATCAGAGCAGCATCTTTATGTTACCTTGACACATTTGCATAGAAATTATCAAGTTAGGAAACACGACAGAAACTAGACAATGCATCTGCAGAAGGAGACTTAGCCATCTCCTTTCCAAACACTGATTCATGGTATTTGAAATAAATGGAACATCCTGCCATTCACATTTTTCCCTCTCTAGGTAGATGGGGGAAAGCTTTTACATTTAAGAAGCATGATCAACCTGGATTTTATCATTTTGGGGGCATTTTATCCAATAGTCTATTTCGGGGATATTAGTGATTTTTTTTTAATTAATGATTTTTTATTATATTATGTTAGTCACCATACAGTACATCCCCGGTTTCCGATGTAAAGTTTGATGATTCATTAGTTGCATATAACACCCAGTGCACCATGCAATACGTGCCCTCCTTACTACCCATCACCGGTCTATCCCATTCCCCCACCCCCCTCCCCTCTGAAGCCCTCAGTTTGTTTCTCATAGTCCATAGTCTCTCATGTTTCATTCCCCCTTCTGATCACCCCCCCTTTCTTTATCCCTTTCTTCCCCTACCGATCTTCCTAGTTCTTATGTTCCATAGATGAGAGAAATCATACGATAGTTGTCTTTCTCTGCTTGACTTATTTCACTTAGCATTATCTCCTCCAGTGCCGTCCATGTTGCAGCAAATGTTGAGAATTCATTCTTTCTGATAGCTGAGTAATATTCCATTGTATATATGGACCACAACTTCTTAATCCAGTCATCTGTTGAAGGGCATCTCGGCTCCTTCCACGATTTAGCTATTGTGGACATTGCTGCTATGAACACTGGGGTGCATATGGCCCTTCTTTTCACTACGTCTGTATCTTTGGGGTAAACACCCAGTAGTACAATGGCTGGATCATAGGGTAGCTCAATTTTTAACTTTTTAAGGGACCTCCACACTGTTTTCCAGAGTGGCTGTACCCACTTGCATTCCCACCAACAATGTAGGAGGGATCTCGGGGATATTAGTGATTTTTTGAGCTGCCATTCTTCATATACGTCAAGTAGCATTTCCTGCATTCTCACATTTACAAATGAAGAAACAAAGGAAGTCATCAGTTCTGGCAGGTTCAAGAGAAACAGTCATCTCTTCTTTGGGATGTAGCTTTTGCACAATAGAGACAATGCTGGGTTTGGATTTGGAAACCAAGGACATCAGAGGGTAGAAGAAAATCTTTGAACAATGGTGGTGTTTGGGAAGTAAAAGTCTCGAAACAATGGCAGGCATCACCGAGCTATAACCATACAAGAAGACTCAATGCTTGATCTTTCCTCCCAAACCCCTTCTTTCATAGTCTTTCCCATCTTAGTTAGTGGGAATTCTATCTTTCCGGTTACTCGGGGCCAGATTCTTGTAGTTATTTCTGAGTCACTCTTCCTCTCTCCTACCGCAACTCCAGTAACTCAGTATATCCTATTGTTAGAACCTTCAAAATACAGCTGGCTGTCTTACCACCTCCAATGCCACCCCATCCACTCTCACCAGGCCCGATTATAATCGCCTCCTTATGGGTCTCTCGGAGTGGATACTCTCCTCTACAGCCATTTCTCAACACAATGCCAGAGTCATTCTTCCAAAATGTTCCTCCCCTCCAAGACTCCCTTCAAAGTAAAAACCCAAAGTCCACACTGTGGCCTCCCGTGAATGTCTACTCTACTCCCTTTTGACCCCTTGGACCTTATTGCTTCCTTCCTTCCCTCTTGCCCACATCTTGCTATTGCTTCGCTCTTGCTTTGTTTCTGCTCAAGTCACATGGTGGTCCCTTGTCTATTGGGTTAACATTAAAACCCCTTCATCATTCTGTATCTCCCGTGCTTTAGTTTTCTCAAGAGCACTTGCCTCCTTCTAACATATAATATTGTTCTTATTTATTTTATTATTTCTGTCTTTCCCCAAGATAATAAAAATTCCATGCAAACAGGGACTTATATCTACCTTTTGTCTGCTGTATTCTCAGTGCTTAGAACATTGTAGGGGCTCATTAAATACTGGTTTTAATATATTCCGTAAAGTGCCAGAGAGGCTAAACACAATAACTGCCCGCTTCCTTCACAGGATTTGTTCTGAGTTTCCCATTAAATTAGTTTACTTTGCAAATTAAAAGGCACTAGTTACATATATTACTATTAATGCTGATTATAATACCCCAACGTTACTGAGTTTCCTTGAGCTGGATGCTGTACAACGCACTATGCATTTTCTCATTTAATTCCTATAACGGCTCAGTGGAGTCATTGCTATTATTATTCCCCTTTTGGAAGTGAGCAAGTTGAAAATGAACAGGAGCCCTATACGCCTGCAAATTTAACTCTGTGGTTTGGAGTGAAGCTGGTGCAGAAGTAAAAACAGAAGCCCACTTTCTCCCTTCTGTCTTTTCTCAGCTTGCTAAAATTGTTGCCATTCTCTCGTATATTTCTTTCCGAGATGAATCAAAGAGTATATGTTGCTGTGTAGGAAATCTGTGAAGTTTCAGGCCGGTCTAATGAAGTGGATCTGAGCTGGAGTCTCAGCCAAAAATAGAACAGAATCAACAAACATTCACTTTCGTTATCACTACAAGAGAGTTTGTTTAGAAATATGATCCTTGGGGCCTCTGGGTGGCTCGGTCGGTTGAGCATCTGACTCCTCGTTTTGGCTCAGGTCCTGATCTCGGGGTCCTGGGATCTAGCCCTGTGCTGGGCCCATGTGCTGAGCGTGGAGTCTGCTGGAGATTCTTTCTGTTTTTCTCCCTCTGCCCCTCCCCACCCCCTCTCTCTATCTCTCTAATATAAATAAATAAATAAATAAATAAATAAATAAATAAATAAATCTTAAAAAAATATGACCTTTTGGAAAAGGCAAACCTTCTGAAACAGCACGCAAAGTGTAACCATCAAGGAAAAACATGATAAATTGGATTATAGTAACATTAAGAATATCTATCCGTCAAGGGCCACCAGAAAGTGAATAAAAAGAACCCCAATGAGTGGAAGAATGTATTTACAATATACATATTCCACAAAAACTCATACCTAGAATATATACAGAACTCTTACAAATCAATAGGAGAGTCGACCCAGTATGAAACATGGGCAAAGTAGCCTGATATATACCTAACCAAAGAGGAAAACCAAATAGTTGATATGTATGTTAAAAAGTTAATGCGGATTTTTAGCTCTTGGGGAAATGGAAACTCATTCCAGGGGAGATAAGGCCCTTATGTAGCAAGTACAAGTAGCAAAAATTATAAAGAGAAAATACCAAACATCGGCTTTCTATCACACAGTGCTGGTGGGAGTTAAAACTGGTACAACTACTTTGGTAAACTCCTCAGCAGAACCTATAAAAGCTGGACATGTGCCTACCCAGGGGGACAGGGCAATTACACTTCTGAGAATGTGCCCTATAGAAATGCTTACCCATGTCTGCCCAAAGATAGCGCTGTTTGTAACGACCAGAGATTGGATACCATCCAAATGCCTGAAACATCAGAACGGATAAAGAAGTACGGCGTATTAATACTGTCATATGGACACTACAAACAGAGAATGAACAACCCGCCATTATATGCTACAATATATAGGAATCTCATAGACGTAACGGTGTGTGCGGGAAGCTAGGCCCAAGAGAACGCACAGTGCGTGATTCCACTCATGTTCAAAAACAGACCAAACGGAATCCGTGTTGTCTGACGTCCAACACGGACCGACTTTGGTGGCAGAGGCAGGGAGCGGCAGGGTGGTTTCTGGAACGCTTGTATACTTCTGTTTCTTGATCTGGGTATGTTGAGTTTAAATGCTTATGAAATGTGTGCTCTTCTGTACGTACGTCATATTTCAAAGTAAAACAAGACAAAAGCAAAAGTAAAAACAGATCCTGTTTGCCACCTGGCTCTATCGGCCTCTGAAATAACATTTTCATCTCCATTTTATGTACCTGCAGAGAGATGAAAATCTAGCCTCAAATACATAACACATCTTATTAAGATGGCACGTGCCAAAAGCAGGATTACGAGGTGGGCGCTTTTCAGAAGTGGAAATTCAAGTCAAAGACAAGACATTTGATAGTGTTCAGTCCATGACCATTATGATGATAGTGATATATCATTATAATGCAAGGGGTAAAGCACACAGTGATATTTACTCACTTTTTGACAAATTCAGAATTCAGCCAGCCCAGTGCTATTCTCCCATTCTGCTGGGGGTGTTTTATCTGCTGAATCAGGTTCCTCTCACACCAGGTTGCTTCTTTCTGATGCTGGAGAATGGTTTGGGGACTACAGGGAAGGAGGGCTGACAGGCATCCCTGTGGATGCCTCCTGGTTACTTAGCAGGAGTGCGTGGACTTTTATTTTCCCTTCAATGTTCATTGTCTCTTTTGTGGACAAACATAAAGCAGTTCTTTTAAAATAAGTCCAGGGGTGCCTGGGTGGCTCAGTCGGTTCAGCGTCCTGGGATCAAGCACTGCATTGGACTCCCTGCTCAGCGGGGAGTCTGCTTCTCCCTCTTCCTCTGCCCCACCCTCGCTCCTGTTCTTGCTCGCTCTCTCTCTCTCAAAAATGAATAAATAAAAGATCTTAAAAAAATACATCCATATTTCTTTGTGGCTTGCGTGAGCAGCAGAGGTGAGTTGTTTATGGCCAGGCACCCTTTAGCCCTCGTGGGGAAAGGGCTGGAGGCCACTGGAGCTGGGGCTTCTGCAGCCCCTGGACCCACAGACAGGCCGTGAGGACAGCTAGGTGAGAGCTGCAAAGGAAGGGCCAAAGACCAGGAGGGCACAGGGCTTGGCTCATTGAAGCTGAGTCGCCAGAGCGCTCTCTGTCCCTTAACCAGCACCAACAAGGGAACTGACCCCGACCCTTTGCAAAACAGCGCACATGACTCCGGGCTGGCTGCTTCACCGGGCGGGGGCTGCCCTGGCCTGGTCCCCAGTTTTCCATCTGTGCTCAAGTTTTCATCCATCCCTCTCTCCCTGCGCCAGTTTTGCCACTGGTTCTCGACACCGCATTAACTTCCCTCCCAGTACAATAATCGACTCCAATCTGCTATTATCACGGAAATAGAAGAGGTAAAGTGCCTGTAATAGGATCCAAATCAAATCACTTTCACTTCAGCCAGCTTTTGCTGCGAAGCCAAGGATTCCCCAGGGAGATTCAATACACAGAAACACCTGCAGACACAGGCTGAGGCCCGGAGAGTAGATGGAACACGACAGGCCCCGCTCGCCTGTAGCATCTTCTTAGTTACAAGACGGTCACCTCGCGAGTAATGACCTCAGGCAGGCTCCGATAAACTTGTAACTCAGAGGCAAAGCCAGGATCAGACTCTCACTTCATTCGACCCATTCTGAAGCCACACGTTGGCTTATAATTCTCGGTGCTGAGGCTACAGTTCCGTGTCCTTTCCCAAAGTGTTTGCCGGTGGTAGGGGTTGCTTTTGCATGAGTTGTTCTTTAAGCAGACCTCCCTCGAGGGATAAATGAACGTGTAGGTATTATGGGGTTTCCCCACCATCGGCAGGTGGAACCTTGCCTGTGTAAGCCGAAATGGCATAAAGCGAAGAAGCAATTGCCATTGTTTTATAGGGGAAAATCGTAAGCATTTCCAGACCCCTAAATTCACCTCTCTTAGGCTTTCCTGATACCCTAGGACACATCCTGCTAAGATATGCACAAAATAAATCGAGATAAAGCACAAATGCCCACAGACAAAGGTCAAGGCTCTGGTGGCTTGATGCTGAGGTGCTGAGGGTAGGTCCCGGGGAAGGAGCTGGGACCCGGCCACTGTCGCTGCTGGAGATGAGCACTGCCTCTATAACAGCTCGCCACAGAATGGACACGATGCAGTTTCCACTTTTTGCCTTTTTATATAAAAGCAAAAATCCTCTCTCTATATCTTTTGGTTAGCCAAAACAGGTATTAATTATATCTCTCATAGAAATGAAGTGGCATAAAGTGACCTTTCAAAAGGCGGGGGACAGCCGTACTCACTGTTAAGAAACAAGAAAGGCCAAAGCAAATCAAGTTGAACATAACTCAGGTCTGGTCCTGCATGGGGGTGGGGAGGTGGGGGGGTGGGGGGGTGGGGAGAGGTAGGAAAAGCTCAGCACATCCTTCCTTTGGGCATTTCTGCACAAATACTGCACACTCCATCCCTCCTGCCGCATTCTCCAGTTAGGGTTCATTAGAGTGAAGCCCTTTTCATATAGTTTCCGACAGTTCGCATCTATTTTGTTGACTTCTCATACATAGTACCAGTTCAACAGCAGAGCTGTATATATTTGTGATGGTACCATAACTTCTCATTTGGGCTCAGAGTCTGACACAGACTTGGCAGAAAGATCTCATCATCGATGCCTACTTATGTGCCAAAGTCTGAAGATTTCGGCTGCCCAGACTAATTGATAGTTCCTGTAAGCGAGTTATCAGATAAGCAAAAAGAGCAATTATAGTCTTCATTTTACAGACGTATTAAAAAATCACGGCAGATATTGCTAAAGCAAATGGGAACATCAGTGGAGACATTCTCCAAGGCTCTCCTTCCGTATTCTTTTATAGTTTTGCACTTGACCTCTGTCTGAAAAGTAGAAAAACAAACCAAAAAAACCCCTTTGCATTAAAGTTTCATCCCTCAAGAACCATGTGACTTTGGACAAATATCTTCATCTCTCTGAACGCTGAGCTCCTCATCAGTGGACTCCTGCCTCAGTATGGTCACGAGTGTCCCATGAGGCCACATGTTCGAGAACACTTGGTTATTTCTAACCCGAGATACCGAGATGCGAGATAATAATTTTTCTGAAAGCGTTATACGATCAAAGTTGAAAAGGGTAAAACAACAAAATGTTTCTTCTGAAAGTAAATTTAAAAGGATCGAGAAGAAACCATGATTGAAATGTGGGGTGCTTCTCAGGAGTGGTTCTGCTCCGTATGGCGGCCGGGCAGGCCGGCCACCCTGTGAGTAAGGATGTCCCACTGTCGCCAAGCACAGGGCAATGTGCGCATGTAATTAACGGGCGTGGGAACTACAGCTACGTGGGGTCTTACCTCACCGGCTCTTTGTCCCGCAGGCAACCGAGGCTGTGGGGTTGGAGGAGGCAGCCTGTAGGACCCCAGTGGCCCAGGTGATCCCTGAGAGTAGTGGCTTCCGAAAGGGGGTCACTTGCAGACATCTTCTGAGAATAGAAGAGGTTTACTCAGAGGCATGCTGGAGGGATTCTCCAGGGAGGAAGCCATTAGTAGGATTTATGTCTGGGCTTCTGCATGATCTCAGATCCCTTAAATTATAAGATGTAGCTAAGGAAAATGGTTTCACGGTGAATGTGGATCTCAGGGAAATAGTCGATTGCTGTTAACACTGACAAGCCTGTCTCCTTTAGAGCCCTTGATGCACTCCGTTTTTGTCTGGGGCAGCACTCCGTCATGGGCTCCCAGACAAGACGAGGGTGTGGCAAGGTCAGAACCAGGTTGTGTAATGTACGACAGGGTGGTGTAGGTACATACTGTGCAAATGGCCACCAGAAGCCAAGACAGGTCTGATGTTCGTATAATTCATTCTTTTCAATGAAGGGCTTCCATGTACTATGTAACTAGCTCTGGCTTAATAGGCATGGCTTTGGGAGGTATTTTATATAGATACAAGGATCTATAAAAAAAATATCACACCGTCCAGTTTGAGGTTTGAAAATAACGGCGACTTTATTCTGTCCATTCAACAGATATCTGCTGCATGCCCAGAGAACCCCAAGGACATGCAGGAGGAGGCATTCTCTGTATTTCTGTGCTGTGTTTGTGCAGGGTTGGGGAGGCATGAGGGCAACTAGCTACAATACACCAATGTTGCTCCTAGAGGGCACCTGAGAAAGAAGAGAGCAGAAGAACCAGGGCCAATTTCTTACCTGGAATTGCTGGGGACCACCTCAGAGAAGAGGCAATGCTTGAGTCAAGACCTGGAGGACCACTTCAGTAGGAAGTCGTTGGATGGAGAGAGAGTGCACGGGGAAGGCAGTTCAGGAGGACAGGACAGCAGGTGGAGGGTTTTGGAGGCAAGAAAGCAGCTTACACTGATGGGAATACACATTCTGTTATAAGAACTGACTTGAATCCCAGACTGAAGAATGCACAAAGTCTAGTAACGTTGACTTTAAAATGGCTAAGGTGAGTGGGGGGGGGGGGCAGGAATCACCAGGAAGAGCAGGCTCAGGTGGGCTCCCCTGGGATCCCTGACATGCCCATTTTGTTTCTACCACCCACCCTCCTCTTCTTAATGATCTCCCTAATTTGTTGAGCATTTATTATGACCAGGGCATTGCCATTCACATGTTATAGGTAACAAGTCCAGGCTCAATTACTTGCTCAAAGTGCCACCAAAGCTATGGCTGATCCCAAAGCTAGGTTCCCAACCTGTTCCTTCAGTTCCCTCCCTGCATAATGGCCTGGGTCTTCCTCACATCCCTTTCAGTTCCCTTGTCTCCCTTTTCTTGTGACATTCCTGGATCACGTCTCCGTGACGGTGACGGCAAGCACGGTGGGGAAAATCACAGCTCACCAATTTCTGCTGCTTTCTCAACACTTTCTTTTACACTGGCACATCAAAGGGACCCAGTTGTAAGACAGGGGAAGTTAGCCCCCTAAGATGTCCCCAAAACTGTCTTTCATTTACATTTTGAGAACCTCTGCCAGCGATCTCTTCATCCCGGGGACTCCAGTGCGTCCTAGTGTATTCAAAACCAAGAAAAATTGCTAGTGAAGAAATCTGCGCAACTCCTTGTTTCTCAAACTCCTTTGATGTCACTTTGCATATATACTTGTTAACATCCTGGGACAAGAGAGTCTGAGGAACACGCTTTGGGAAACACTGCCTCATGCCATCACCTACTTCTTCCTAGCATCAACACTAACACTACAACTTCTGCTTGCTTTTTATCCAAGAGGTCCTCTATGACTTTGCTAAGGCCGCCATAACAAAAACACCAGAGCCTGGTAAACAAAGACATTTATTTCCCCACGTGTCTGGAGGCTGAGAGTCCAAGATTAAGGTGCGGGCAGGAGTGGTTTCTCTTTAGGCCTCTATCTTTGGCTTGCAGATGGCCATCCTCTCCCTGTGTCCTTGCACGGTCTTCCCTCTGTTCTTGTGGGTCTCCGGTGTTTCTTCCTCTTGTAGTCATACCAATCATATTGGATTAGAGTCTTATGTTTATAACCTCATTTAACCTTAATTACTTCTTTGAAGGTTCTGTCTCCAAACACAATCATATTGGGCCTTAGGGCATTAGCACATGAATTTTGAGGGACACAATTCAATCTGTATGGGTCCCATTTCCTACCCTGTTCCTATGGCAGATGTGCAGCGTGGTGAGACCAGTTTGTTTTCTGAAACATACATGATGCTTACTTTAGTAGCAATGGCCTTTTAACTCCTAGAAGACCCATCACTGGCATGATCTAAAATAAAAAAGGAGAGAAACGAAGGGAAGGTATGAGAATGGGCACTTGTCTTTATTACACTTACTTTTATTATCAAAGGACAGAACATTTTGGAACGTACTCTAAATGGCCACATGCTTCTTTGGAAATAGGAGAAAGGAGTCACCTTGGGGCATTCTACTTCCCAGCAACAAGAGACAAAAGAAAGTCAGATCAGAAGGTCTACATTGTACTGGTTCCATGGTTGCTTTCAGTGATAGGAAGTTCAAAGGTACATCTTTAATATTTGTAGTTTTCCTTATCCAAGTGTTCTTGAATCATTTTCCCTTTCATTTTGTTATTCAATATTCCAGGTTATACATATTTTTGTCTCAACATAATGTTTTTTAAATTTTGTGTTTCTAAGCTGGTTTAAGGCATTGGGAGGGCGGTGACAGTTAGCAGGGAAGCAGGTGAGTGAATCTTTGTCTTGGTAGGAAGAACACGAGCAACTAGGGAATCAAGAAGACACGTGCCCTTGTCTCAGTATGGTTTGAGGCAGAAGCTCTAGAACCCTTTACTCAAGAGAGGACATGAAGAATGTTCCCCTAAAAGCATCGCTGTAACCAGGGAGCAAATCCATGCTCATATTCAACAGGCTTTTGTAGGTTCATTGGAGGCCCTCTGTGGAACTTAATGCTTGACATCGCCTTAGCATGACTTCGTTAGAACCGATAAAATCAGGTCAACTTACTGACCAATTTTAAAACCCATCTCAAATATAAACCAAACAGCACAGGCGTGTACTTTTATCTGTAAGACTGGGGTAATAATACTGTCTTCACAGACTTTACGTACCAAACTAGATGGCGTTCACACAAACACTCAGAACAGAGCCTGGGGTTCAAAAGCTTTCCTTCTTTCTCTCCCTTCTTCCTTCCTTCCCTTCCTGCCTCTTTCCTGCCTTTCTTTCTTCCTCCTGTCTTATCTGTCTTTCTTCCTCTTTCCACCCACATTCATGCTCCATTCACCTTCTCCAATCTTCCTGCCATTTCTCTAAATGGTTCTAGCTGTATAATACAGATTTTATAGAGGTTTTAAAAGGCTATCTGCGCAAAATTTTATGAATTATTAAAAAGCAAAATGCACAGAAGGAACTCCATTGGAGAATGGAAAGATCGTTGAGGGTAAAGCCAACGTACAAGGCATTGTTTTAGTTTCTCCTTCCTCTTGTGCCAAGTACAGAGCTGAGCGCAAAGCAGCCACTAAGTAAATAAGCAATTTAAACTGAAAGAGAAAGTGAAGCAAGATTTTAAAATTCTGTAAAGTAATAACTGATACTCGCAATTGCAGAATTGGACTCCAGAAAGAAGGCCTCTGGCTTCTGTCATTTCTATGATGACGTGTATTATGTGCGAGAGTCCATTGATGTCTGTTAGGTATCCCATATATATGCACACATGTTCCATTAGATATTCCTGGAGTCATCTGATATATTGATGATTATAAAATAGCTATCATTTATGAAACACTTAAAAACGTCAGGGGTTCTACTAAGTGCTCGACGTGTATCATTTTACTTAGTATTAGATATGTTCGTATGTTCTGTAATACAACACTGTGAATCCATATATTTTGACTTTCAGAGAGAAAATGTATAGTCATGTTCAAATTCACAATTATACTGACTGAGAATGCCTAATTCATTCTAATAAACAGATAGAGAGTATATGGGTACTTCTATCCATTTTCATACTCTTTCCTACAGAATAGTCGCTATTATTTTGATCAAATTATAGGCCCAGAGAATAAGCTATTGGGTTTGACCTTGACCTTGGATAGTCCTTTTGAGAAATGTTGGGACCCCGCCTATCAAGCAAGTAGGTGCACCAATTCTCAGGGGTCAGTCCATCAGTTTCATTTATGAGAAGCTTAAGGGTTGAGCAAGAGGAGAGGGAAAAAAAAAAATCTCCAGAACACGCTATAGAGTTATAATAATTATTTTCTTGGATTTTTATAATCTTTTGGCAAAAAGCTTCATGTTTGGCCTAAATACACAGTTAGCTAAGAAGAGATTTTGTATTTTGTTCAATAATAGCCAGGTGGATCACTTAAAATAAAGCATCATTATATCTGAAAAAAAGCCTGAGTTATACCTGCGCTCTATGATATTTTGGGAGAAACAATTACATATTGTGGATCTTTTAGGGATAAACAGAAACATTCCCCACGCCGCAATACCCGCTGTAGCATATCATTAGAAAATTATAGCAGTGACGGAGAATTTTTGACTAATTAGGTTTCTTGGATAATAAGAGCTTTTTAATAAGGTACATATCATTTACAATATTGCTAATGAAATGTGAAAGCGATTCAGTACCCGGTAAGATAATGGCTAACTTGTTTTAATTGTTAACATTTTTTCCTGCCTTCAATGACACAGTCATTATTTCACAGACACCACTTATCATGAAATCCAAGAGGATTAATGGTTTCACTTATACTGGCGAAAATGTTTAAGCTGTCCCGATTATCAGTGCAGTTGGAAAGAATAATGGTTATTTGTCATCGCGTTTAGCAGGAGAATGAATTGTCCCCTGGATAGTGGCGCCGTTAACCCTTTGAGGAAGTGGTAATCGAACTGCACAGCAGAGCTGGAGAGCGCCAAGATTTAGGCTTGGGGGTTCGTGTGAGTGTGGCTTCTTCTCTTCTACAACCACCTAAAAGAATTGCCTCCTTTCCTGGTGAGCTCGAACACAAACCGCTAGACTTGCTACACAATTTTGGATATCGGATCCATTCTTCTGATTCATTCGTGTGATGCATGAGCACGCTACTGCCCTGAGAAAAAAATATATATAAGCAAGACAAATGTGAATTCTGGAAAAGGAAAAAAAAATTTGTAAATTCCTTGCCCCTTACCTTTTCTGTTAAGGAAATAGAGAAAAATGGGCCCTGATGGTTTCTGACCTCCAACCCTGATTTTCCATTTAAAAAACCCTACGTCTACTTGAAAGATTCTCATCATACCTATGTTGCATAACTATTAAAAAAAATACTAAGTAAGGAAACTTTCTCAATTTTTAAAGACTCAGATTCTGCTAGCTGAGGATACAAACTGATAAAGGTCTGCACTTTGGATTTCATGAGGCTTTGGTTTCATACACATTTAAGTGTACAAATACACATCTGAGACATTACACTTCATATTCTGATTTCAGAGGATGCTTCCAGGGAGGGCTGGGAGAGTAAAACAAAATTACAGCATCAAAAAAAAAAAAAAAAAAAAAGCAGGGCTATATTCAGAAAATCAATATTTGCCTTCAGTAAAAGTAACAGAAAGTCTCCGATTCTGGAGGATGGCTTTGGTTGGGATGTAATAAAATGCGTCTCCCATCAGGTTGCTGCCCCGTCCCCCCCAGTGCAGGAAGTGGCCTTGCTGCTTCCAACGCCCCTGGCTCCCGCTACTGTGGCTGAGACCTTAGGGCAGCTCTAATTCACAAAAAGGAGAACAGCCAAACACATGTGCTTCTCGGGAGGGCATCCAGGGCAGACCTCGGGGAGTCGATTGGAGGGAAGAGGGCGGCAGCAACAAAAATAAAGCATGTTTTAGGAGATACAGCTTGGCTGCCTTATCTTGTTACAGAGAAAACACTGTCCTGTCTCCTCTGGAGAAGCGGCCACAGCTCAGCCCTGTCAGGCAGTGCGAGGGTTGCTCTGCTCAGCTCTGGATAAGGAGAAACCTATTTCCTAAAAAACAGAGTTCTCGAGAATTCTATTGCTTTCAAAAGCCTCCAATTTTAAAATGAGACAACATCAAGGAGACCATCATCCCTTTCAGCCGGGCCCGTAAATGCAAACAGTTTCCTTTACAAAAGCCAACTCTATCCCCAACACATTAATGAACCAAGTTGCAAAACAGAGCAAGATGTTTCTGGAAGTAAAGTGCAGGTAGTTGAGACGTGAATAGGAATTACATTATTCAACATTATAGGGGGAAAAATTGCCTCCTCCAGGGCCTTCCATCCTTGGAATCAAGACGGTCAGTATGTGGAAGCATCTAACATCATCACTATCATTATGTGTGATCTATCGACAAACCAGTGTTTCTTTGAGACGGTAAACAAGACAATTTCTCCAGGAGCCCCACAAGGTACACTGAAACTACACACCCCGGTCATTTTAGATGGAAGAGGTCAGGGGAACAGCTGTCAGTAGATGAAAAAGACAGAAGAAAGAAAAGAAAAAGAAATAAAACAAGGAAAGACAGACAGGAGGAGGGGAAAAAGGAGGAAAGAAAGGAATAATACGACGATCTGGGTTTGAATGACCCAAGTGCCAGGCCACAGACACGGAGCTGCAGATGTGGGTGACAAAATTATAGAGGGAATTTAGTGAGCAGATCCAATTCAGAGTTTCTGACTGACACAATGAGATTATGGTCCCCTCTACAGATTGGAGTCTTTGTTTCCGTAACACTGCTTTTTGAGTTCCCCCGACTTCATTTGGCGAAGAACGATGCTGGTGGAAAATGAGGCAGAGTGCTAAGGATGATGATTTTCCCAGAAAGCCACACCAGTGAAATACCCTACGCGAATTTAATTCCTTCATAATGGAGTTCAGCACCTTCTTAGTTATAAAACAAAATGGTACCGTGGCCTTTTTTCAGCCAGCCAGATGCTCGATTTCAAAATAGCACAGGCTAAGATAAAATCTAACTTTTATTCTTGTCTCTAAAATAAATGTAAATGCATTAAGCGGGTAAGGAGACAAATAAAGATCCCAAACAGACGGCTCCTTAAAAAAAAAAAAAAACCCAGCGGGCAGATGCTGAGGTTAAAGAGGGGAGCCCACAGACAGAGGCTCTTGTCCCCGAGCAGGTGAATAGCAGTCTTAAAATCAAAATGAGGTATGTGTTTGAAAGATTTTCCTTTGTGATTACCTACCTCAGATCCTGTCTCCTTTGGCTGGGATTGTTGCAAAATCAAGGGGTCTGCCCTTCTCCGGAAGTGCTGAGATCGAATTGGGTTAGCGTGTTAATGCCTCTGCCCCATGGTCCTGAAAAACTTAGACTTTTAGTAAAAGATGCATTAAATAGCCTCCAATATTCTGGACCAAGAAAAAAAAAAAAAAGAGATGTTTACTGAAATCTAGAAAAGCAACTGGCATCCATAAAGAAGAGACCGAGATGGGAGAGGAGGTTCTTTTCTAGGGGTACAGGGGACAGTGTTGTTATAAACTGATAAAAACTGAGTTTAAAAAAAAAAAATTTTTTTTCAAGATTTTTATTTATTTAACAGAGAGACAGCCAGCGAGAGAGGGAACACAAGCCGGGGGAGTGGGAGAGGAAGAAGCAGGCTCCCAACGGAGCAGGGAGCCTGATGCGGGGCTCGACCCCAGGACTCAGGGATCACGCCCTGAGCCGAAGGCAGACGCCTAACGACTGAGCCACCCAGGCGCCCCAAAAGCTGAGTTTTGAGGGCTGCTGTGGTCCAGCAGTAACAGCTTGACGACGCTGAATGGCTGCCTAATCCCAGTTTTTATTTTTCTCAATTATAACCACCTCTGCCATGCCAGCTGGAAGCCAATATTCTGATTTTCCCCCAGTATTTATTACCCTGGAAGCTGTACTCCCTCACTCTCCTCCAAAGGGCACATTTTTAATTGACATATTCCTGGAAATATATGAGGTCAATTTAGCCGAGAATGTGCCAAATGTATGTGAAATCCTCGTGCTTGCATAAAACGATTTCTTAAAAGGATTGTGTTTAAATTTTCCTCACCGCTTCTCCTTTAAAGCACGAGTTACCTGCACGACAACAAAAAGGTCTCCTGTTACTTCGTAATTTTAACTTCACAAATTCCTATCATGTCTCGCTCCCTTAACAACTAAACAGGACCGCCGTACATAATTAGGTATGCGTAATGGGCCGGCATTCTGGAGCGGGGTCATCGTTTCTCTAAAAATAACACATGCTCTGGTTTGTGAAGCAGCGCCAATGGAAGAGCAGGTGAGGAAAATTCCCTCGAATAATCGGCTCACCTGGTGATAGAAATGACCGCACCGGGGCACAGGGGTGCCGTCAAGTGCCCTGGTGAAGACCACGTGTTTGTACGATGGTGCAATTGGCACTCCCTGTCTCACAGAGCCGACTGTTAATAGTTCGAACTATTCCAAAAAACTGTTTCCACCGATTTGGAAAAATCACTGGGATGATGGATCGAGAAAAACAAAAACAAAAACAAAACAAAACCTAGAGTGGATTTATTTGTAGAAGAAAGCATGAGTGCTCAGAAAATAGAAAAGAAGATGAGAACACTGGGATGGGAATCTCCCCTCCTGACATTCCTATCCCTGTTTGTTCAACTCTTGACGTCTTAGTTTTAACAGTCATTTATTGAATACCTACTACGGATATAGGGGTTCAAGTCATCCAATGTGCAAAATAATCCTATAGGGTAAAAATTCTGAGGACCCCCATTTTACAGATATGGTAGCCCAAGCACAGAGAAGTTAAGTAAGTCGCCTAACATGACACAGACAGTTAATGGTACAATCAGCACTTGATTTCAGACACTCGGAGCCCAGTGCCTACATACCTATGCATTATTCAATACGATCTCCTCATTCTTTTGGGAAGGACCATGATACACTATGCTTTTACCCTCGGGAACTGGGGGAGACATCAGTAAGATTAACCAAAGGTGATGCCTAGATCATAAGTTTTATTTAGTTGATTTTTCAAGATCATGTTTTATTTAGTTGATTTTTCAGTGAAACAAATTATCCAATTGGTTTTTAGATAGGATGCATTTTTTTTAAGATTAATAAAAAGATAATGTGGGTTCGGAATCTTTCTTCTAAACTTACTAGTTAAATGACCCTAGGAAAGGTCCTTTGCCTCTCTAAACCCAGTTTCTGTGACACAGTTGCTGAGCTCCAAGCCAGATCTGAATATGCAAATGGTGATCTTCTTTTTTTTTTTTTAGACTTAACCATAAAACTGTTTTATTTTATCGCTTTTTACACATTGAGAAATTCTAGCTTATTCTGTATGGTATCAATTTTACAAGAGTAGGTGAAGTAAGGATATACTGTATGGTGACTAACATAACATAATAAAAAATTATTATAAAAAAAAGAATGCTCATCTAATTTGAATCACTATCTCTGAATCTATTTGTTAAATGGTGATCTTCTTGATATGTTTGTTGGTTGCTGTTGAGTACCTTGGTTTCCATGAACTCAGATTTGCTCAGCTTCATTTGGCTATCATGATATTCTATGTGACTTTGTTTTGTGAACGCCAAAAAAATAGTTAAAATTATTGATGTTCACAATGTGACAGTGCCTTTAAAAATCACTTTTTCCAGTGTGTTTTTATTTCTAAGGCAATTGTAAAGGAGCATCAACTCTTGAGAATTAAACACAGTATTTTGAGATACTGCTTAGTATTTAAAAATTTTACTAAAGTTTTTACAGATTTTTGTTTTAACTACCATGAAGTATCCACAAACTATTAAAAGTTAAAAAGCAGAGGGGTGCCTGGGTGGCTCAGTGGGTTGACCATCTGACTCTTGCTTTCAGCTCAGGTCATTAATCTCAGGGTCCTGGGATTGAGCCCCGTGTTGGGCTCCGCGTTCAGCAGGGAGTCTGCTGGACGATTCTCTCTCTCCCTCTCTTCCTCTCCCTGTTGCACTCTCTCTTTCTAAAATAAATAAATCAATCCTTCTTTAAAAGTTAAAAAGCAGAGATATTAAAGCACAGAGATAAACCTGTGAATATAAATTCATGTGGTAGACTACAGCAGAAGATTAAAATTCAGATATGTTGTAGATGTTTTGTCTATCAGTCAATTTAGCCAGAGACTAGAGAAGCTGGTTTTTAAAATACACCAAATCCATGTTAAGTCATGCTATCAAATGCCTTTGGAAATTTATGGTGATAACTCTTGTGTTATCTGCCATGTTCTTTTTCACTATGCCCTTGACTGGTGCAGAAACTGTAGCTTCTTTTTTTTTTTTTTAAAGATTTTATTTATTTATTTGACAGAGACAGCCAGCAAGAGAGGGAACACAAGCAGGGGGAGTGGGAGAGGAAGAAGCAGGCTCCCAGCAGAGGAGTCCGATGTGGGACTCGATCCCGGAACACGGGATCACACCCTGAGCCGAAGGCAGACGCTTTAATGACTGCGCTACCCAGGCACCCCGAAACTGTAGCTTCTTAACTAAACTTCTTCATGAGTTGTACTGAAATGATACCAATACATTATCCTTGTGTGGCCTCAACAGAAGCTGTAGGCATGTCCTTCTAGAATGTTCTTCATGTGAAACTTTTGACTGACAGGTTAGTAAAGAGGAAACGACTTAGGTCTGAAGTGAGGCCTTAGACCCCCAGACTCAGCTTATTTTTAAAGTGTGAGGAGAAGGGGCTCTACTGAAAGTGTCGGCTTACAAGTGATCATCTGGGCCTTGGAGATCCCATCCAAACTGCTGCCTCTTCTTGTCAGTTTGTCTTCAGTACCATTGTCCCAAAATATGAGTCTGTGGA
The DNA here is from genome assembly GCF_017311325.1 of Ursus maritimus. Taxonomy (NCBI): domain Eukaryota; kingdom Metazoa; phylum Chordata; class Mammalia; order Carnivora; family Ursidae; genus Ursus; species Ursus maritimus. The sequence continues at coordinate 11,526,156 of NW_024425230.1, read as the reverse complement.
AGATGGTGAAAATGCACTGTAGAAAGAAAGTTAGCAAGGATTCAAATAGACAGAAATGGGAAAAAGCAAGGGCATACCACATGTTTCCTTATGAGACAGAGTGAAAAGAAATAGCTTTGGTTTTCTTCCATTTATTAATGTTACAATAATTGCATTGTTTTTGGTTTAGCTCAAACTAATAGATAAATTATACCCTAAGGTTAACTGATGAACAGACACAGAATTGGCATCCCTACCATTCGTCCCTTTGCCTTGATGACCTATTTACCAACTTTGACTTATAAAATACTTAAAACCTAATGAGTGATCTCTTCTAATCAGTGGTATTAATTCCCAATTGACAGATGCTAGATTATCTAATTATTTCCAAGATATGTGGGGAACTAGGATATACTTTACATGGTTGAAGTCATTATTCTTTGATACCATGCTTCAGAGAGAGGTACTGTATTATTTAAAAAAAAAAACGGAATTATGAATATAATGAGTATTTGTTCAAAAACCATGTTGCAAGTTTCATAAGGTCTTAAAAATGGCTAAAATTTCAAGTATGATATGCTTTTTGAAAAAGCTGTGTGATAGAGTGATAAAATAATACAATTTGATTTAAACAGGTCTGGGTTTAAATTCTAATGCTGGGTGCTCTAGAACAAATACATGAACATCTCCAATTCTCCAGTTCCTTATGTATTATGGTGAATATTATTGCTTGCTTGGGGTTTACATCAGGATTAAATGAGATAATGTACATAATAGGTCTGTTTTATAGTTCAGAATTCAGTAGATGGTAACAGTATTATGGTATGTGTCATTAAGGAAATGAGTTAGCAAGCCACACACAGGCTCCCAGTCAATCCATCCCAGCATTATGCATCTTCCCACAGGGTGGCATAAACTGGGACCATCAAGATCTCTGCACACCGGGCGGCTCATTATCAGAATTGCATGCTTAGTTGTGGGTCAGCAGAGAAGCACTCTGGCATTTAGGAGTGTGTGGGGAGCCTGCTCAGCATCTGCCTGCCTATTACTGGAGTCCAGATGCTCCTATTTTACTGTCAATAACATGAGCACTTGACATCACGATATCCTTTTTTCCCTCTGTTCACTGACCCTACTTCTTCTTTACCCTACAAAAATTTTAAAAAAGAATTATAAACTCGATATATCAAAACACACACACACACGCACACGCACACGCACACACACACACACACACACACACCCCTGATAAGTTTCCTCCCATGGAATACTGCCCTAGTTGAGGCATCTGATATAACAAGTGGAGCTGTTGATGATTATTCACTGTGTAGCTCTGGCCACACATGCTTGTGCACAGTCGCCACCCCGCATCTAGCATATTATCATTTATTTCATTGTCCTATAAAGTGCTCAGAGACGCAGAGTATGGAAAGCACCAAGGCGCTGTGGTGCAATTCAATTTAGTCAAATATCAGACATCCACATAGTGTAAATGGAACATGAGTAAAGAATCTGATCCAACTGCCTACTGGTGTAATTGACTCGACAGAGCCAGCCTGTGTCATTAGTCCTATAAACAGTTGCATTTACAACAATAAAACTGAAAAGCATGGAAATTAAAAGCTGTTAGGATTTTCTCTGGTGTGCATTTATCTTTGAGGAAGTGTGTACATTCTCTAAACAAAAATTTTAATCTCTTTGGTTAACTGGCATCATAGTAACCTGTGTCAGCAATGCCTTATATATCAGATGGGTGATCAAATCTGAGATAGGTGAAATGAGAGTCAGCTACGGTGGGGTGATCTGCTAACTTAATTGTCCAGTGCATGAATCCAGCATTAATTTAATGGCACGGCATCCAGTTTCTAAACAGCAATCTGGGGTTATATCTGCCAACTGGAAGTTATTTTGGGGAACGCCGTCAATAATATAGTCATTGTCATACAGCATTATGCAGCTTAAGTAACTGTTAGCCTGAAATTCATCATGTGGTTTCCTAATACTATTTCTCCTCAGTGCCTATACTATTTGATGGACAAGTGTCCCCCAATAACGCTTGGTTGATTAGCGGGACCCTGTCAAACATGCAGAAAGCATTCTGTAGAAGTGACCTTTTACTCACCACTCCCACCTTCATCCCCATTAAAATGAGGCTTTGAGCATGTCTTCTGTGCATTCCCATGTCAACAATTGAGGACTAGAGTGTCTTTCTATCTCTAGTGACATGCCACTGGACCACTTACCCAAAAATTGAGAGCGTGTATTATAAGGTTAAAGAACAGAGATCAGAGGTCATTATAATTCTCATTAGGAGACGTTTCTATGCACTGACAATAGGTGAATTAATCAATATTTCTGTCTGAAAGTGATCCAGCTGGGTGAGATGGCTTTAATTGGAGAGGTGCTATTCGTAGAAAAGGAACATATCAGGGTTTTTATGGCAGTGGCCTTCATTGGTTATGTGGCTTGTAGCAAGATGTGCTTTGACAATTGAGATGACATAAGATTTTGACATTTCAGGTCTCCCTGGAGTAAGCAGCTTGGAGAATCTTTAGGGCTGGTCCAGAGCTCCTCATATGCCACACCAGGACTTGTGGTTTAATACACACATAGATAAAAGGAAAGATGGTTCAGGCAAGGTGTGTTCTTGTTGTTCTAATTGCATGTTTGTCCTGAAGGAAACACCAAACTCCTTGGTTTTCCAATACATCATGGAAACTTCCTACCTCTAACATGGAGAACCATTTTTGCAGACATATATTCAATTACTGAATAGCAAAATAAAGAAAAGAGAAAATAAAAGGTATAAATAGTAAACTCTCCTGCTATCCAAAGAAGGTCATGGAAGACTAACACACTGCTTTTCTTGGAATTTTTATTAGCAAACATTATCTTAAATTAAATGTCTATGAAAAGTATGTCAATATATTCAAAGGGTCGACATGTTATAATCTCTTACTTGTAACTGCGTAGATCTGCATTGACTAAAACTAAACTTAATTAGAAAATAATCATAAAGAAATACTTTTAAAAACCGGAATGACTTATAAGATCTGAATGCCATATTAACATTGATTTTCAAATCCTGACATTGTAAATGTAAAAGAAAGCGTGACTTTCTCAATCTATCCAAACTCAGTAGTAGCCAAACCAAGTAACAATATGCTTAAGTCCTTTAAAGAGCCACCAGTTTGGTTTGGTGATAAAAGTTTAAAATTATAAATAATAAACTATAGCTTTGTTTATTGAAACCTTGACTTGGTTCACCAGCTGAAGGCTGAAAAGGCTAAAAATGTTGAAAAAAAAATCTGTCCTCATATGAGACACCATACTGGGAAACGCTAGTGCTTACAGTCAATGGGGTTATTCACACATATTCTATCAACTTGGAAGCTCATGTCCAAAATGTACTTCTCACAAGTACTTTGAACACTTTTCTGTTACTCTGAACTAAACAGTTTAAATATCCGGGAATGGGAGAGGTAATCAGAGTACTCAGTCCTTACAGACGCCAGCTTATCCCCGATACCCATTAAGGGAATTTGAAGGAATTACATTGATGAGAAAGGAGACTATTATAGTGGAGAAGAGGTGGGCATCAACATTATCTAGAAGTAAAATGTGTAAAGTTAAAAAAATTTGGCAATGGTGCCCAGGTGGACAAGACTTTGGGAAAATGGAAATAGCAGAACTGTGGAATGTATAATTCAAACATGGTTTTCATTCTTGTACACACAAGACCAAGAGAACAAAAAACAAATTGGGTTTGACCAAGACATTCTGAGCTGCCCGAATTTTCCTTCTTCGTTGTGGCCCCCAGCTGATTAAATGATAAAAAGAAGAGAGAAAAAAAAAAAAAGGATAGAACAAAGGAAAGAAGAAATGCAAACCTGCAAACGGAAAAAGTCATTTGAATAGTGGAACACAGGTCCCATTTGCCTGAAACTTGAAGGGGGATCTGAGTACTTTTCATCAGTTTGTTTCCTTCTGTTTTCTCGAGTAGTGCCAATAGATGAAGTAATTGCAAATGCACGCTGTCTCACATGTTCTGCCCCAACTTGATAACCTAGAGTTGACATTCGTCTGCAAGAGTTCAGAATCCTCTCTGTAAGTTAGCCGCAGATGGTAACAGCTTTAATAACAATTATGAATGGCTTGTAGGAGATGTGACTGAGAACAGAATCAGGAGTAAATAATGGTCTGAGAAAAAGGAAAACAGGAAGGTAAGACGTATTCCATACCAGTTTCCATGCTTGCCTCTTGTTATGGACTAAGTTGTGTCTCCTCTCCCCCAAATTCATATGTTGAAGCCTAACCCCCAATGTGACTTTTTTTGAAGATATAGCCTAAAGGAAGCAGTTTGGCTTAAAGAAGTTCATAGAGAGGATCCCTAATCTGGTATGACTGGTGTCCTTAAAAGAAGAGGAAGAGACGTCGGCGGGGGGGGGGGGGGGGGGGGGGGTGTAACACACGCACAGATAAAATATCATGTGATGACACAGGGAGAAGGCAGTCATCTGCAAGCTAGGGCAACAGGAGAAACCTGCTGCCACTTTGATCTTGGACTTCTCCAGAACTGTGAGAAATAAATTCTTATTGTTTAAAACATCCAGTCTGTGGTGTTTCGTTAAGGGGACCCTATATATCATTGTACTTTTGCATATCTTATTTAATATAATCTCCAGAGAAATTGTATGAGAGAGATGAAAAATTGTTTTCATTTTTAGGTAGGAAAAGGAAGCTCAGCTTCTAAATAATTGATCAAGTTTACAAAGCAGACAAGTGAAGAACTCAAATTTGAACTGAGGTCCTTCTAACTGATGGCCATGATGCTCTTTTTACTCAACTCACTAGGGTAAAAGTTGAATTCATCAAAGATGAATGATGATTTAAATTCTGACTGTCTGACTCACAGGTGTTTTTGAGAAAGCAATTCTATCTCTTAGGACCGCATTTTAGTTATCCATGAAAGAATAATAATATCAGTTGCACAGTTTTACGTGGAGTTAAAAAAGATGGTGAGTAAAGAGCTGGATCCCTTGACTCTATCCAATAGGTGTTTAGTAAGTGTTAGTTTCTCCCTGTTCTCTGACTTCTTCATGTTAGGGTGGAAACAAAAAGATGTTTTAGCGGCTTTATTGAGGTATAACTGATGTATAATCAACTGCCTGTGGTAAACATTACAATTTGTTATTTTGACACACACACACACACATGAAACCATTGTAGTTAAGATCATGAATATCTCCATTGCTTCATGAGTTCCTCATGCCTCTTATAACTCCTAGCTCACACCACTCCCCACCACATCCCACATGCTATATTCTTGTCCAGACGGTATTGTCATTTTAGGCTTTTCCTTTAGATCTGTGATCCATATTAAGTTTATTTTTGTATACGGTTCAATAAATAGGTCAGTTATTTATTTTTGCTCATGGCTATCCAGTTGCTCTAGAATCATTTGTTGAAAAGGTTGTCTTGTCTTCACTGAATTGTCTTTGCATCTTTGTAAAAATCAGTTGTTCATTTATGTGTATCTATTTCTGGTTCTGCTAGTGTATTTGTGTATGTTTATACCATATTACACTGTCTTAATGACTGTTGCATTGTAATAAATCTTAAACCAGGTAGACTTAATTAATCAACTTTGTTCTTTTGTTTCAAAGTTATTTTGGATGTTCTAGGTTTTTTAAATTTCCATATGAATTTTGGAATCATTATACTAATTTCTACCAAAAAAAAAAAAAAGCTTGTTGAATTTTTTTATTGAAATTGTGCTGAATTTAAAGATCAATTTTGCAGAGAACTGACATCTTAATAATATTGAGTGTTCAGATCCATGAACAAGTTATATCCGTTTATTTTTTATTGTAAATATTTCCGATGTACAACTTGATTCTCCATTTGTTTTTTATTTTCTCTCAGCAAAGTTTTCAGTGTGTAGATCTTGCACATTTTTGTCAGGTTTTATCCCTAAGTATTTCATATTGAGTAATGCTATTGTAAATGGTATTTTTTTATTTCAACTTTGAATAGCAATAGCATATAGAACTAAAATGATTTTTATATACCAATTTTGTATCTTGCAACTTTGCTAAACACAGTTCTAGTAGCTTATTTTTCAGGTTCTACCAAATTTTCAAGAGTTGATCAACTAGCTTCTTAATAAAGTCAGTTTTATTTCTCCCTTATTAATCTGGATGCCTTTTATTTATTTTTCTTACATTATCGCACTAGCAGGGACCTCCAATACACTGTTGAGAAGTGTTAAGAATGAAACTTGTTGGCTGTTCCTGATCTTAAGGGAAGCATTTCATCTTTCAAGATTAAACAAAATACTAGTTTTTAGAATTTTCATGGATGCCCTTCATCCAGTTCAGGAAATGTCTAGACAATTCTTATTTGCTGATGGTTTTATCTGAAATGAATGTTGGATGTTGTCAAATGCTTTTTTCTCTGTCTATTGAAAAGATCATATGAATTTTATTTTTTAAGTGGTTAATATGGTGAATTCTACTGATTGTTTTTCAAATGGCAAACCAACCCTGCATTCCTGAAATAAGCCTCTTTTGGTCATGATGTATTATCTTGTACTTTTGTAGTTAGATTTAATTCACTGTATCTTATTTATTGATGTGAGGCCATTCAAGTTATCAATTTCTTCAAGAGTGAGTTTTGGCAGTTTGTATCTTTCAAGGAATTTTTCTATTTCAGTTGTGGTCAAATCTGTTGGCATAACTATAATACACTTTTAAGATCCTTGCACTATCAAGTATGTAGTGATATAATTTTTCTCAGCCTTCATGCTAATAATTGATCTCTCTTCATTAATATGATGAGATTTCAAACAATTTTATAGATTATTTCTAAATAAGCAACTTTTGGTTTAATTGCAGCAGTGGTTTTGTTTGTTTGTTTGTTTTTACTTCATTATCTCTGCTTTCATTTTTATTATTTTTTTTCCTTTGCTTCCTTTGGTTTTCGTCTTTTTCTGGTTTCTTAAGATGAAAGCCATTGTCGATGATGTGAAGTCTTTCTTCTTTTCTACATTAGGTGTTTAGTGATACAAGTTTCTCCATAAGTACTGATTTAGCAACATCCACAAAAATTATGTTGTGTTTTCATTTCAGTTAATTGAAAATACTTCCTAATTTCCCCTTCCCTTTCTTTTTAGCCATGAGTTATTTAGAAGAGTGTTATTTAGTTTCCAAATATTTGGGGGACTTTCCAGAGATCTTTCTGTTATTTATTTCTGATTTAATTCCCTGGTGGTTAGAAAGCATACTTTGTTAGCCTTGAATTGTTTTATACTGATTTAGACCTTTTAAAGGCTCAAAATATAGTCAACTTTGATAAATGTTCCATGTGTGTTTAAAAATAATGTGTATTCTACTGTTGTTAAAATATCAATCAGGTCAAATGAATTAATTGTTTTGTTCAGTTCCTATCCTCACTGGTTTTCCTTTACTTGTTCTAGTAATGATTGAGACAGGAGTGTTGAAATCTCCAGCTATTATTTAAATTTGTCTATTTCTCCTTTCAGTTTTATAAGTTTTTACTTTGGTTATTTTATTCTGTTATTTTTTTTTTTAATTTTACCTCCAGTGTAGTTAGCATACAGTGTTATATTAGTTTCAGATGGACAATATAGTGATTCAGCATTTCCATACATTACTCAGTGCTCATCAAGATAAGTATGCTCTGAATCCCCTGCTCTGGTCATTTAAAAATATTATTAAGTGCAAAGATACTTAAGATTGTAATGTTGTACTGACAAACTGACCTCTTCATCATTATGGAATGACTTTCTTTTTCTCCCTGGTAATATTCTTTGCTCTGAAATCTATTTAATCAGATATTAATGTAATCACTCTGCGTTTCTCTTTATTGGTGTTAGCATGGTATGTTTCTTTTTTATCCTTTTAATTTTAAATGATGTCTTTATATTTAAAGTGTGTTTCTTACAGTCAGCTTAGAGTTGTCTTGCTTTTTGACCTACTCACACATTCTTTCAGTGAGGTGCATAGACCACTTACATTAATGTGATTACGGACACCTTTAGGTGGTCTGTTGTCTCACAATTTCCTTTCTGTTGGTCTCATCTGTTCCTTTTCCTTCTTTCATTGCTTTCTTGTGTATGAGTTATGTATGTCTTTGTAGTAGTTTATTCTCTATAATTCTGAAAGGGTCTGAAATGATCTCAGTATTTCATTTATCTTTCAGTACAGTTTACCCTTGAACAACACGAGTGGAACAGCATAGGTCTCCTTATACACGTATGGTTTCAATAAATACAGTATAGTGCTGTAAATGTGTTTTTCTCTTCCTTATGATTTTCTTGACATTTTCCTTTATCTAATTTACTTTATTGTAAGAGTACAGCATATAATACATATAACACACACAAAATATGTGTTCTTTGACTGTTTATGTTATTGATAAGGCTTCTAAGGTCACCAGTAGCCTGTTAGTAGTTAGATCTTGGGGGGGAGTCAAAAGTTACAAGCAAAATTTTCAACTGTGTGGGGTGGGAGGGGAGTCAGTGCCCCTAACCCCCACATTATTTGAGAGTCAACTGTACTTTAATTTTCCACTATATATATGCTTGCATTGTTTCCTACATTGTTCCTGAGGAGAAATGTGGTGATAAAGTGACTTTTTCTCTGAATACTTCAAGATTTTCTTTCTTTTTCTAATTCTCGGCCACTTGAATATGATATTATTTGATGTACTTTTCTTCATGCTTCATGAAGTGCTTGGTGTTTATCAAGCTGCTTGAATCTATGGGTTTATAATTTTCATCATATTTTTAAAATGCTCTGCCATTGTTTCTTTGGATCTCCCTCCCCCTAATTCTCTCCTTTAAGGGTCTCCAATTACATGAGTATTAGGTTTCCAGAAATTCAGCCAGTTAGGGATGCTGTTTTTAAATTATTCATTGTATTTCTTTCTGTATTTCCTTCTGGATTGTTCCTATGACTATGTCTTCAGGTTCATTATTCTTTTCCTCTGCAATGTCTAATTCATTGTTAATACCATCCAGCACATTTTTAATCCCACTTATAGTTTTCACCTCTAGAAATTTGATTTGGGTCTTTTTGTATTTTCATGTTTTTACTTAACCTTCTGAGCATGTGAAATACAGCAATAATTGCTGTTTTACGTTCTTATATTTTCATTCTCACATCTGCATCAGTTCTTGGTCAGTTTCAGTTGATTGCTTTTTCTATTTATTATGATCATATTTTCCTTCTTCTTTGTACAACTGGTAAATAGTGTTTGGATGCCAGGCATTATGAACTTTACTTTCACTGGGGCTTGAAATTTTTGTCTTCCTATATAATATTTGAGCTTTGTTCTGGGATGCAGTTATTTGGAAACAATTTAAGCCTTTTGGTCTCTAACATTTGTTAGGTGGGATCAGAGTTTTGTCAGTCTGTGCCTAATTATTTCCTATTGCTGAATAAAGACCTTTCTGAGTACTCTACTCAATGCCCAGTCTGGCTGATGGAAACAGGTACTATTCTCAGCCCTGCAGGGACACCAGGCACTGTTCCTTCTAATCTCTTGGGATGGTTCTTCTGGCTTCGTGGACAGGTCAGCATTCTGCTGTGTACTCAAGGAGGCTCCTTTACCGTACTTTGTCCTGTAAAGTCTAATTGTGTTGGTCTCCCTGAACTCTGTTTCTTCTCCTTAACTCAGGGAACCCACATTCCTATACCATGGCCTAAAAACTCTCTCAAATCAGTAACCTTGGGCAATCATAAGCTTACTTTCTTTGTTTACCATTTCTCAGGGATGGATGTCCTTTGTTGTCTCGTGTGTGGTGTTTTAAATAACATTGTTTCAAGCAATTAGTGTCTATCAATCTATCTATTTATTTATTCTTGGTTGTTCATCATGAGAGGATCAATCTGGTCTGAGTTCCTCCCTCTTGACTGTGAATATAAATGGAAAAATCATTTTATCAAGTAAATAACTACTAAGATAAATTGTTAATTGAAAAGGGCTTTATAATTTAAGAACAATAAATGATATCAATGCTGATGGTGATGATAGTGATTATATTTGTATTTCTCTTCACAATTCGATATGATCCATTTTACGTTTTCACAAAGGATGCTTTCTTCTCAGTTAAAATTCCAAGGACTTGGAATTGTATACCTGATTCTATGGAAAGAATGTAGAATGATTTGAACGTATGCTCTAAATACTGACGCTTCAGTATGCATTAAGAATATTACTTTCTACATACTAATTAACAGACAGAGACCTTAAAGGGATTCCTCTCCTGTCCCCACCACTGTAGGGTAGGTGTAAGTAGACTCTTAGCAAAGTCTCTTTTAAATCCAGTGACTGAATAACTTGGCAGATAAGTCGTATTTATTTATTTTTTTATGTTTGTTATTTCTTGAGATAAGAAAAGAGGACTACCAAAACAATTTTTGCTTTCTTAAAACATGAATGCAGTCACAATGTAAACACAAATGGCAAACTGGAAAGATCTAAAAATGTCCTAAGCAATCTTGTGTTTGCTTCTGGACTCTGAATATTGCCTGCACAACAGTAACCTGTTAATAACACTGCCTGCTCACGGGTGCGTCCTTCACCGTATGTAGGTAGGTATGTCTCCATGTGGTCCACTAATAATTTTACTGATCACAACACAGATATTCACATACAAAGCAAGTCCTGGGGATTTCTCCCCTTCCCAAGTGTTGCATGTGGAGGAAACAACTTTGCTTAGAGTATCTGGGTTGTGATGAACAGATGTAATATTTCCATTTTCAATATATTTATTCCAAGGAAGGAAGAAATAATATGAATCTAAGGTTTCAGAATGCAGCAAAAATTAGAAAAACATGGGGTTCCTGAGCAAGACTTACATCAGATATTATGGTATCCAGGAAAGAATGATATAAGGAGTGACTTTTCAACATCAGCTTTAAGCTAATTGCTTAATTCGTAATAGGTATGTTTCTGTGGTTTTATATTTTAATACTTCTTTTTGAGATAAAATTGTAGGAAAATCCTGACTACCAATAAAAATATTTGTGGAACTACACAGTGAAGTAGAGAATAGTAACTATCATAAGAACTAGAGATTCACATGGTCACTTCAGACTGAAATTCTAGGCCTAGTAATGACTCTATAAATAAATTGATATATAATTCTACCACCAGTTTTGGTGAAGCTTTTCTTGCCTGATATGGATGCAAAATAATGTACTAAATTTGAATTCTGAATTACCCATTAAAGTTAGAGAAAGATCTAGAAAGAAGATTCCTGAGTACAGAGAAACAGAAATCTCCAACATTGTTAGGAAATAGCCAGGAATCACAGGAAGAAAGCAGTCTGGGATATTAGTTTGTAAATGCACACGACATGGATTTTTAAGGCTGTTTTCCTGCCTTCCTAAATGAGGAGCAAGAAGATTCCTCCAGAGCCACTGGCCTCCTTTCTCAGACTGCCCTATGGAATCATAACCCTAATGCAAAATTTTTAGGTTCTAAGAAGAGTTTCTTTCCAGAAGTTTCTTCTAAAAAGTTCTTAACCATAGGAAACAAACTGAAGGCAGGAGGGGAAGTGGATGGGGGGATGGGATAACTGTGTGAAGGCCCTCAAGGAGGGCACATGATGTACTTAGCACTGGATGTTATTTGCAACTATCCATCACTAAACTAATAATACACTCTATGTTAATGAATTGATTTTAAATTAAAAAATCTAAAAAAAAGAAGAAAATTTTCTTGCTAGCTACATCCCAGCAATAAAGAGTTTTTGGCCCCAACTCTTAGCAGAGCTAAAAGATACACATTTGTTATGAAAAAACGAAAAAGGTCAGAGAGAAACTCGGACTATAATAATGAACTCTAAGAAAAACGCAATTGTTTTAGGCACGAAGTAATAGCTTGCTTTGAATATCTAAACAGAACGAATCCGAGACTGGCGTCCTGCTTTGCCAGCCCTGGTTTACAGGAAGACATGCTTTTAACACCTCCATAAATACTGCTAATATCTGGGAAAGAAAATGATTGGGTTAGAAATGAGCGCCGGGGAGATGCAGCCTGGGGTGATCTCCTGTGTCGCCACATCTCCGGGAAAAGCCTTCGGAGCTGACCTCCCACTCCCACTGCCGAAGCCCCCATCACTCCCACCCTTCGCGGTGAAATCCTGAGACAGCCCAGGTACCAAATTTAAAATTCTCAAGAGAAATCCTATTTAGAACAGAAAATGAAGACATAAAAAGAAAAGTGAAAGAAGGCAAGAAGCCTAAACACAGGGTTGACTGCCTCTAGGTGAGGCAAATCTGCCAGGGAGGGGGCCTTATTCCCAAGCAGCCCGAGCCTACGTCCGTTCGGAACGCGAAGACCTTCCACGCTGGAGAAGGGGGGGATCGGTCCATGCATTTGGCGTCGCCTGCTGCAAAGTGTTTCTCGGACAGTGAGCAATTAAGCCCATGCTGTGGAACCGTCACAAGGGCCAGAGCCAGGGACCGGGTGCTACTAGCATGGAGAGTCCTAATCTCAGGGTCCCTCGGCTGCGGCTTCTCAGGGTGAGGGGTGTCACGGGGCTGAAACCCATTCCCAGGCTCTGACCTCCCTTCTGTTGAAGTGGATTTGTTCTGTCACTTGCAGTGAGGACCTCTTCATGTGCCAGGAGCACCCCATAACCTCTGTGCTAATTCCCATGACATCCTCTGTGTCTCCCTGTAGGATTCTGTGAACAGGTCTTTCGAAGAGCAGGGAGAACAAAAGATTCTTCGGCACATCTGAAGCCGGCTGCTTGTGTGTGCCTGAATGTGGGGTCATGGTTTGAAAAAGGCTGAGAACCCCCTACCTTGCACTAAAAGGTTTTCAATACACTGAGACACATTTTTTAAATGCACTCCTATAAGCCATGTTAGGCCCAGTTCATTTGTGTATTCAGTTCAATTGCATCTGAATCGACTGGTTCCCGATGGAGTGAATGCAAAAAATTCTAAGATGTCACTTTCATTGTCTTACGTTCTTCTCTTTTTAAAAACTATAAATTAGCCACCATGGATCAAAACTTTGTTATAGATCAGAGATTCCAGATGGGAAAAGAGTACTACAATGAGTCAATTACAACCCCAGGATAATTCACGTGTAAAACCCCGTGAGTGTTAAAAATGCTCTGCAGATAATTTCTTTAGCTATTTCTCAGGAATAAAGATTGCGGGAATACAGGAGTCATGCAAATGTTGGCGGGAAGAATAAGTACGTTCTTGAGCTCACTTCACGTATATTTTAAATCACTGTAACAACAGTTTAATTGGTACGTCGATGAAGACTACAAACAGAGGAAATGAAGTTGTGTGTGTGTGAGAGAGAGAGAAAAAAAGAGAGAGAGACAGAGAGAGAGAGAGAGAAATTGTCCCTATATTGCACTGTAGAGGCTAAGGGCTTATTTAAATTGATGATTTCCTGACAAGTTGAAGACTTATGACACATAACTTTAAACGCAAAAACAGTGTGATGCAGGGAAAATCTAGAATGATTTCAATACTAATATTTGCAAAGATTATAAACTTGCTTCTCTTTTTTAGCCCCAGTGGTAAACACCTGATGGGGTATGTTTACCCATTTTCATTGAGGAGGCTGAAAAATAGACCACTGTTAAAGAGACAGTCTTCAAAAAGTTCTCGTTAAATAATCATTGCAATAATTTCATTATGCAACTTCAATAATTTAAATAATCCAATAACTTTATATTTAATATACTTCGTGTAAATAATCATTACTAGTGTTTTGTTGATAATCGCAAATTATTAAATCAATGGGTAATTATTAATTATTGATAATTTAAATAATTTAACAAAGTTAAACAATTTAAAATGAGTTTTCTCGGGGAGTTCTGGGTGGCTCAATTGGTTAAGCGTCTGCCTTCAGCTCAGATCATGATCCCAGGGTCCTGGGATCGAGTCCTGTGTCAGGCTTCTTGTTCAGCAGGGAGCCTGCTTCTCCCTCTCCCTCTCCCTGTAGCTCCCCTGCTTGTGCTCTCTCTCTTTCTCTCTCTCTGTCAAATAAGTAAATAATATCTTTAAAAAAATAAAATGAGTTTTCTCTTTTTAAACATTTAGGAACTTAACTCACCCGATGACTTGAGCAGCGATTGACTGAGCATTCTCCTATTTGCCCTCGCACTGTGTTAGCACAGCACACATGTCCTTGCTAAACCTTGTAAAACTGCGTTCTATATGGATTATCATTTGGTAGAAAAGCAGCTGAGGCTCATAGAAGTGAAATAACTTGCACAAGGGTACACAGCTGGAAAACAGAAGATCCAGGTCTTGACTTTGTTCCGATACCACCTAGTAAATCCAGTTTTCTATACTTCATGGTGACAGTAAAGAATTATAGATCAGTGTTTAAATAAAACTTATTCCTATACAACGTGAAATATAATACTTTGTATGGAGACAGCTGCATCCATCTTCCTGCTTGGTTACTGGGAGTAGCCATGGCAATGGTGTACTGCTCCCCGGTCTTCTCCAGTCCTCAGAGTGGAGGTGAACTTCCTAAGAGGGTCTGAAAGTTACAGGAACTGTCAGCTATCTCCACCCAGGGCAGATCACAATGATTATTGTGGCCCTGCAATCCTACCTGTGGTTCTTATTCGTGGCCAGGACATTTATCTATATGACATCAGCACTTGATTCGGATAGACATAATGCCCATCAGGACGACGTGTTGGAACAGAAATTGCCTGCGTCATTTGATTGTGTGTTTCATGATCAAAATGGACATTGCCGTTACTGCCTAGCAAATAATGTTGCTGTAAATCTATTCAACTACTTTTCAAATGCTTCTCTCTTAATTCCGGAGGGACGCATACTTGAAGGGGTACTCAATCCATATACCGCTGATGTGTTTGCATTTACCTTACCACGCTGTTGCCTTAAAGAAATAATATTAGTGACCAGAAGGCCTTTAAACATAATTTTACAAGTGTTTCCCTTTTAAAATTGTGATCTTCCAAGAAGAGTCGAAGAATTAGAAGTAATACTGTGTGTTATAAGTGCATTTTGCACTATCACAATTCTACAATGAACCTCAAACTTGGCCAGCATCTCCTCCCATTATCAACCAGTGTGGTCACTATTGAAATTGGAATTCTTGGAATTGAAATTCTATATATTGAAATTTAAAAATGCCATAAAAAAGCATAAAGCATACTAAAACCTCTGGTATATCATTGTCTCAATATAAAATTGTTAGCAGAACATAAAATACATTGTACCTTTATGGAATCAGCAAAACTACAGTCCTTCAAACCAACTCATTCCTGGCAAAACTAGATACAGCCAAAAGAGGGGAAAGGCAGGCATGCCCAATTCAGGGGCTTTGTCTACTCCAGTGTCCCTTCAGATCTGTGCTTGGCTCTGATCTGCGCCAAAGTCATTCTTATTCATACACAGGGCATAGTAACTATTTAGTTTTCAGGAAATGCCTTTAATCTGGTGCAAATTTTTTAAAAGAATGTGTAAAAATAACCATAGCACTTTCCAAATCACAGGGAAACAATTAATTTCTGGCCTCATCAGCTCCAGGACAGCATGATCTTGTCCTTAGGAGGGGAGAGAATTTTAGAGAATATATGATGTATTAGAAAGTGAATGATTATTCACAGCCATGAGGCCAACCCATGTTTCAATAAGACAGATTGCCCTGAAGTGTTCCGGTGGCAACCAATGATAACTCATGATCCTGAGACAGAGTGGGTGAAAATTACAGAGAATTGATGAAAATCAGGAGCAAGAGGACACATGGCTCTAAAGAGAAGAATCTGTGATTATTATTTCCTAAGCCTTCAGTCTGATAGAGCTTGACTCTATTTCCTTTGAAAAATCTATAGAGCTGTAGACACTGTATGTCAGCGTGAAAATGGCTGCATTTGTTTCTTGCCAATGGCAAATGATTGAACTCCTCGGTATGGATGAAGGAATCAGCCCCCAAGGGAAGATGCATTTCTAAGGAGATGGCTCGTATGGTTTACAGTCATCCCATCGGTCAAGTGCACACTCAGACATGTAGGGGCTGTGGGAACTTCCATGCTTCTACACTATTGTTGAAATAGTAGTCGAGTTCCATATTTTTTTAAAAGAAACCCATGTTTGTTTCAGACCTAGAAACGATGCACTGAACAACAGAACAATAATTGACATTTTATATTTGTTTGTTTTATATTTGTTATTGTAATGAATTTATTTAGGAATGAGAAAGGACACTGAAAATCCAGATAGGATTCCTCGCATCCTCGTGAATACACGCTGTATATGAATGACTCTTCAAAATTGACTGCGAATAGCTGAAGTGTCGGGATGGTAGTGTAAGTTGTTTTCTGATAATACGGGTATGTTCTCCACAATTATCTAAAAACAGTGTTTTATAGCAAGGCGCTTCCTGGGATATGTTACTGGGTCACTTAATTTTGTCACCTCAAAATCAATCCTCTGTGTTACTGTCACATGATATATATTTTTTACGCCTCCATTATTCTTCCTTAAAGAGTAGATATGCCAAACGCTGTTGCCTCTGAGTTTTCCTTAACTTCTGAAAAATTGAAGGAAGTACTTAATCTAGCCCTAATTCATGTTTGGGTGTTTATATATCATTAGAATCTGAATAGCCTACATTTTATCTAATGGTGTCTGATAGCCACACATTGTCATTCTGAAATTTATTTGTACTTATTGGACTTTAAGTAACATGGACCAAATTTATGTTTCTTTTTAAAACGGACTCCCAGTTTAAAGCCACATCATTTATGGTGTGTGTTTCTAATTCACTCCTACATCCAGGTGAATGTAAAATGATCTTAGATAATTCATCATGGAGCTTGGCTTTAATGTAAGAAATTGGATGGCTCTATTGGAACACGTTAGCACTCCTGCAATGTCATTTGCATTTGATCGTTCAGAAAGGCAACTAGGCTTTTGTTAAAAAATTAAAATAAAATAAAATAAACCCATCCTGAAACGTTTTTGAGGAAAAGGTGGAAGTTTTTAGGAAGTCAAGGAAAATCATAATACTGAAGCAATGCCCAATGCCCTTCATTCCAAATGAGGGGCAAGACTTGTTCAGCATCCTGCTGGAAAGCAGCAGAAGGCCCTTGCAGTGCTGGGCAAGCCGCTCTCACGGCAAGCATGGCCTAAATATGTCTTGGGGCACTTAGCTGGTCCCTTCCAGAAATCCCACATAATCCGGTGAGCAAAGCTCCTTTGAAGACACATTGATCAATGCCTGCAGAGGTGAAACTGTCATCATAGTCACATCCCAATTCCTCCAGATAAACTTGTGCAGATAGGAGAGAGATTTCCCAGAATGCTTTGTTGCTCTTCAATTTCTCTGCATCACCAGAGGGGAGAGTCCAAACTCTTGAAGCCACCAGAGGAGAGAAATTCAACATCCTCTCTGACCTCAACTTGTCTCTAACCAGACCTGGAATCTTGTTGAGGTAACCCTCTCTTCTATGCCACCACCGTGCTATATAGGAACACATTTCTAGTTGTGCAGTCATCACTGTATTATAGTTACTTCTTTGGAAGTCTATCTTTCTGGACCATGAGTTTCTTGAATCCTGGTCTGTATTTTCTTTCATCCCCCAAAATATGATTATGACAATTTTAAACATATGGGAAAGTTGAAAGAATTTTAGAGTGAACACCTCCATTCCCTAATGTGATTCTACATTTAACATTCTGCTGTACTGACTTTGTCACATATCTGTCACCCCTCCTTCCGTCCATCATTCCATCTGTTTTTTTTTTTATGCACTTCAAAGTAAGTTTCAGATCGGTCGACTTCACCACATACACTTCACCATGCATCAAAATAACTGGAGTTAAATATTTGTTTAAGATGATTTGAGGTAAAAAGTACATATATTAAAACCCACAAATCTTAAGTATAGCATCTGATGAGTTCTGACCAATATTTACCTGTGCAAATTTCTTCTCTTCCCAAAATACTTTTTTTCTGATACTTTTCTGTATACAATATAATGTCATCTGTGGCTAGAGATAGTTTACTTCTTCCTTTCCAATTTGCAGGCCTTTTCTTTCTTTTCTGTGCAAAATCATTCTAACTAGAACCACCAGAACAATGTTGAATAGAAGTAGAGTAGACATCCTGTCTTGTTTCTTACTCAGGGGAAAGCACTCAGCTTTTCACCATTAATGTTAGTTAACTTTGTGTGTGCGTGGTGTGTGTGTGTGTGTGTGTGTGTTTTGTGGAAGCCCTTCCTCAGGATGATGTAGTGTTCCCTTCTATTCCTCAGTTGTTGCGTGTTTTGCAATGAAGTGGGGGAGGTGTTAATTTTGTCAGATTCTTTCTCTATGTCTAGTGAGGTGATTGTGTGTTTTTTGTTCTTCATTCTATTAAATGATATATTGCATTGATAACTTTTGTATGTTATACCGGGGCGCCTGGGTGGCACAGCGGTTAAGCGTCTGCCTCCGGCTCAGGGTGTGGTCCCGGCGTTATGGGATCGAGCCCCACATCAGGCTCCTCCGCTAGGAGCCTGCTTCTTCCTCTCCCACTCCCCCTGCTTGTGTTCCCTCTCTCGATGGCTGTCTCTCTCTCTGTCGAATAAATAAATAAAATCTTTAAAAAAAAATTTGTATGTTATACCAACTCTGCATTCCTGGAATAAATTTAACTTAGTCACAGTGTATAATCCATTTTATGTGTTACTTGATTTGGTTTGCTAGTATTTTGTTGAGGATTTTTCTGTTTATATTCTTGAAGGATATTGGTCTGTAGTTTTCTTATCTTGTGATATCTTTGTCTGGTTTTGGTGTTAGGGTAATGCCGACTCATGGAATGAGCTTGGAAGTGCATCACCATTTATTTATTTATTATTTTTTTGGAGAGTTTGTGAAGGATTTGTATCTTTCCTTTACCAATTGGTAGAATTCACCAGGGAAGCCAACAATTTCTGGGCTTTTCTTCATAGGAATTTTGTTATTATTATTATTATTATTATTTCAATATATTTACTTTTTAAAGATCTATTTATAGTTTTTATTTCTTCTTCAGACAATTTTGTTAGTTGTGGTTTTCTAGAAACGTACTCATTTAGCTATCAAATTTGTCAGTGCACAATTGTCTACAATGTTATAACACTCTTGGGATTTGGTTATTGTTATAACTCATTATCATAAGTTTACTTTCTTAATTTTCAGGACTTCATGCACCATAAACTGTTTAGTGTCTCCTTTTTTTTCTCATTCCTTATTTTTGAGCTATATTCACGTTGTTGCGTGCCGAAAAGGTTGTTTGTTGTTTTGTTTTTGTTTTCCTTTTTGGAGTGGAAGTTTGAGTAGTATAGCATTGTATGTATATACCACAGTTTGCTTATGTAGTCACCTGAACTGGTTTTGGCTATTGCCAAATAAAGCTGATAAGAACCTTCTTGAAAAATGTTTTCTGTCATTATAAATTTTTTCTCTCAGATAAATAACAAGGAATGGGGTTAAGTATAAGATGGCTGAATTATAAAAGACCAACACCAAAAAAAATTAAAACGAATAAACTAGTTCAGCAAGGTCACAAGAAAAAAGATCAGCACAGCAAAATCAAAGATATTTATATTACACTAGCAATGAATAACCCAAAAGTAAAATTATTAAAACAATTTCATTATCATAGCATAAAAAGGAATAAAATACTTTGACTTAAATTTAACAAAAGAAGTGTAATCTTTCTACAGCGAAAAATAAAAAGATCATTCAAAGAAATTAAAGACCTAAATACATGGAAAGGCATTCTATACCATAGATTGGAAGACTCAATACTATTAAGATGGCAATCCTCCCTCTTTTCCTCCCTGGCTGCTTGCAGCTCGGCCACCATCATGAATGACACAGTAACAATCTGGGCCAGGAAATTCATGACCAACTGACTAGTTCAGTGGAAACAAATCTTCATTGATGTTCTTCACCCTGGAAAGGCAACAGTACCTAAGACAGAAATTTGGGAAAAACTAGACAAAATGTAGAAGACCACACCAGACGTCATATTCGTATTTGGGTTCAGAACCCATTTTGGTGGTGGCAAGACAACTGGCTTTGGCATGATTTATGATTCCTTGGATTATTCAAAGAAAAAGGAACCCAAACATAGACTTGCAAGACATGGTCTGTATGAGAAGAAAAAGAAGAAGAAAAAGACAATGTCATACAGACATTGTCTGTATGACAAGAAAACAGTGAAAGGAACGCAAGAACAGAATGAAGAAAGTCAGGGGCACTGCAAAAGCCAATGTTGTTGCCAGCAAATAGTGAACTGGAGATTGGACAACAGAAGGAGGAAAGATTCTGCAGTGGCTTTATCTGTAGTGATTGTGCAGATTTTTCATGAGGATTAATAAACTAAGAACATTAATGTGTCTGGTTGTTTGAAAAAATAAAGATAACAATTCTCCCTAAAACATTCTACAAATTCACTGCAGTTCTTTCCCAAAATCCTACCTTTCCAAATTCATATGGAAATAAAAAGCACCAGAATAACCAAAATAATTTTGAAAAAAGAACAAAGTTTCTGAAAAACTCATGCTTCCTGTTTTCGTAACTTAACAAGCTGTGGTAATCAAGGCAGTATTGTACTGGCAGGAGGAAAGACACTGAATTCAAGAGAGTGAAATTGGGTGTCATAATTAAACCTTTATTTATTTTTTAAGGTTTTATTTAAATAAATAAACCTTTAAATTGATTTTTCAATGAGTGTCAAGACAACTGAAGGGAAGAAGTGGTCTTTTCAATGAATGGTGGTGGATCAACTGGAGATTCACATGCAGGTGATTGAAGCCAGATACCTGCTCATATCACATTAAAAAATCAACTATAGACCTGAGTGTAAGAATGAGACTTAGGCAACTCACAGAAAAAACAGACAAGTAAATCCTTGTGGCCTCGAGTTTAGCAATGGTTTTTAGTTTTCACATCAAAAGCACCAGTGATGACAGAAAAACAGATAAATTGGACTTCTTCAAAATTAAAACTTTCCTGCTTTAAAGACTATCAAAAGAAAGTGAAAAGACAGCCCACAAAATGGCAAAAAAGAAGTATTTGGAAATCACATATCTCATAAGGGGCTTGCATCCAGACTTAAGAACTCTTACAACTCAAAAATAACAAGATAACACCATTTAAAAATGGGCGAACTACGTGAACAAACAGTTCTCTGAAGAAGATAAATAAATGGCCAATGACTCATGAAAAGATGGTCAACATCATTAGTCATAGGGGAAGTGAAAATCAAAAGCACAATGAGATACCACCTGACACCCAATAGGATGGATAATAACCAAAAAGACAGACAATAACCAGTTTTGGTAAAGATGTAATGAGAACCCTCATACATTGCTGGTGAGAATTAAATGGCATAATTGCTTTGGAATGCATTTTGTCATTTCTGTAGACTGTTAAACATAGAATTAACATATGACCCAAAATTTTACTCCTAGGAGTAAAATTAGGAATTGATGAGAATACAAAACATATGTCTACACGAAAAACACAAATATTCATAGTAACTACAAGATAGAAACAACTCAAATACTCATCAACGGAAGAATGGATAAGTAAATTGTGGTATATCCATACAATGGGTTATTTGCCATAGAAAGGAAAAATAGTCTAATACATGCTACTATAGGGATGAATCTTGAAAACATTATGCTAAGTCAAAGAAGCCCCACAGAAAAGCCACACATTCCATGATTTCACTTCTTTCAAATGTCCAGATTTGGCAAATCTATAGAGACAGAATATAAATTTGTGGATACAAGGGGCTGGTGAAAGGCACAAATTGGGAATACTTATTAATGAGCACAGGGTTTGTTATGGGCTGAATTGTGCCTCCTCCCAAATTTATATGTTGATGCGTAACTCCCAGGACCTCAGAATGTGACTGTATTTGTAGATAAATCCATTAAGAGTTGATACAGTTAAAATGAGCCTGCTACGGCAGCCCTAATCCAATCTGAACGGTGTCCTGATAAGAAGAGGACATTTATACACACAGAGAGACACTAGGGGTGCTCGCGCATGGAGGAGAGACCACGTGAGGACACGATAAGGCAGCCACCCGCAGACAAGGGAGAAAAACAGAATAAATCAAACCTGCTCACAGCACCTTGATGTGGGACTTCTAGTTTCCAGAAAAATGAGAAAATAAATTTCTGTTGTTTAAGCCACTAAATCTGTGGTACTTTGTTATGGAAGGTCTAATAAATTAATACAGAATTTCTATTTGTTATCATGGAAATGTTCTAAAGTAAGGTAGAGATATTGGTTCCACCACTCTAAATAAATTAAAATCTTCCGAATTCTATACTCTAAGAATTAATTTCATGATATATGAATTATCTCAATGAACTTGTTTCAAGAAAAGAATTAGAAGGGGCGCCTGGGTGGCACAGCGGTTATGCGTCTGCCTTCGGCTCAGGGCGTGATCCCGGCGTTATGGGATCGAGCCCCACATCAGGCTCCTCCGCTATGAGCCTGCTTCTTCCTCTCCCACTCCCCCTGCTTGTGTTCCCTCTCTCGCTGGCTGTCTCTCTCTCTGTCGAATAAATAAATAAAATCTTTAAAAAAATAATAATAATAAAAAAATAAAAAAAAAAGAAAAAGAAAAGAATTAGAAATGTTAAGTGGGTATTCTTGCCTTTTTCCAAAACTGAGGCAGAAAGCATTCAAGATTTCATGATTATATGTGATGTCAGCTGTAGAATTTTTATAGACTGAGTCCTCTGTAAGACTGAGAGCATTTTCATTCTTCCTAATTTGATGAGAGTATGGGTGTTGAATTTTGTTAAATATGTGTCTTCATCTGTTGAAAGGGACATTTCATTGAAAATGATAATTTAGTATTTCACATTTATTATAATATGTGAAATTATGTTGATTGATTGCTAAATGCTAAACCAAACTTGTATTCTTTGTAGTCAATCATATGGTCATAATGTATTATCTTTTTATACTGCTGGAATTGATTTGCTAATCTTGTTAATTTTTACATCAATATATAGGAGGCATATTGAAAGTATCTTTTGGTAATATCTTTGCATAGTTCGGGATTAGAGCTAGATAGGTCTTATAAAAGAATAGAGGAAGTATTCATCCCTCATCTATTTTCTGTGTGTGCATAACATTGGTGTTTTTTCTTCCTTAAAATTTGATAGAATTCATCAATGAACCCACCCGGCTCTGAGTATTTCTTCATGTTGAAGTTTTGGGAAAGGATTTTGATAATGAATTCATTTTTAAATAGAGTTAAAGTTGTTCACATTTTTCACTTTATCTCTAATGAATTTAATAATTCATATTGTTCAAGTCATTTGTTACATTTTTTGAATTTTAGAGCATAAATTTACATCTTTTTACCACTATATTATTATAACATGATGCACTCTCAACATTTTGATGTCTGTGGCATCTGTAGGGATAACCCCTCATCTATTTATAATTTGTATTCTTTCATATTTTTCCTTGGTCCATCTAGCTAGGAAGTTTTTTCAATTGTATTTCTATTTTTAAACAAAAACTTTACATTTTTAAGCATTTTCTAAATATTTTGAGTATGTTCCATTGTTTTTATTGACTTTCTATTATTGAGGTCTATTTTCTTTCTCACTGATTTCTATTCTATTCTTCGTTATTCCCTCTCTTTACTTACTTTCGTTTTACTTTACTTTTTCTATCCCTTTAAGGTGGAAGCTGAAATCATTGATTTTAGATCTGTCTCTTTTTCTAATATACCACTTATAGCTATAAATTTCATTCTAAGCAGCATTTTTGTTGCATCTGACTTGTATATTTTTATTAAATTCAGTTTAAAATATTATATAATTCCCATTGTAAATTTTTTTGATTTATGGATATTTAGATATAGATTTTTTTGTTCTATTATTTTTCTTTTTTAGTTTTCAATACTACACATTTTCCTAGGTAGCTAATTGATGTCTAATCAATATCATTATAGTTATATGCCATATTTTATATAGTTTAAATTTGACTCTTAAATAGCCCTGAAATATTCTTAGACCTGTTTTGCCATCCAGAAGTAGTCTATCTTGGTGAATATATCTTGTGTTTTTCAATATGTAATATGCATAAGATATATTTTTAATTTTTATTTATGTTTATATATTTCTAGTTTATATATGTGTTTTAATATTTAAATATAATATGTATTTTACAATTTGGTGTGTAGTGTTCTACACCAAGGTACATGATAGTGTTGTTCAGATTATTATTTGCTGTATTGTAGTCTGTCTGTTCTACTGAAAGTAAATTGTTAAAATCTAACGATTGTGGACTTTTCTGTTTCTCCCATTAATTCTGTTGATTTTTAGTTTAGTATTTTGAAGCTTTGTTGCTGGATGCATATATATTTGTGATGATGATATCTTTCTGATTAATTGATACCTATTTCTTGGTATCAAATATATTACTTTATCTCTAAGGACACACTGTTTCTTGAAATCTACTTTAGTAGATGTGATATATTGCCACTCCAGCATCCCTACAGTAATTGTATTGGTGGTATATTTTCCATCTATTTACTTTCAATCTATCTGTGTCTTTAGATTTAGACCTTTGCTGTAGAAAACTTTGAGGTAGGCCTTAATTTTCTATCCATTTTCATTAGATTGTTTGGTCCATTATCTTTTAATACAATATTTGATGTGGTTTTATCATTTGTTTTCCTTTGTTTTCTGTTGCATCCAATAATGATTTTTATTACTTTAATTTTTTTAAAGATTTTATTTATTTATTTGCGAGAGAGGGAGAACACGAGCAGGGGGAGAGGCAGGGAGAAGGAGAAGCAGACTGCTTACTCAGTGTGGAGCCCAATGTGGGGTTCAATCCCAGGACCCTGAGATCATGATTTGAGCTGAAGTCAAACGCTTAACTAACTGAGCCATCCAAGCACCTCCCAATAATGATGTTTAATAATTATTAATGCTCTTTTCTTCCTTTCCTGCTTAACTGGGGACTAATTGCAGATTTTTTTAAAATTCCATTTTATTTATTTTTTATTTTTTAAAAAATATTTTATTGATTTATTTGTCAGAGAGAGAGAGAGCAAGAGCGAGGGAGAGCACAAACGGGGGCAGCAGCAGACAGAGGGAGAAGCAGGCTCCCCACTGAACAAGGAACCCGATGTGGGACTAGATCCCAGGACCCTGGGATCATGACTTGAGCCAAAGGCAGACGCTTAACCAACTGAGACACCCAGGTGTCCCTAAAAATTCCATTTTAATATATGTATTGGGTTCTCAGGTATACATCTTAGCCTTAATTTTTAGTGTGTTTAAATGTGTTTAAATGATACATCTTTAATTTTAGGATTTGATATAATCCCACATCATGGAAAGTATAAAATCCTTTTAATAACGTAGTTCCATTACCACTCCATTCTACCCTTTTTTCCTTAGTTTCATTTGTGTACATTGTCTACCCTAGAATACTATATAAGAATATTTTCTTAAACAGCCGTATATATTCTAAAGAAATTCAGAGGAAGGACAGGTTTTGATTCTATCCAATTATTTACCATATCAAAATTTCTTTCATTTATAAGGAAGATCTGAATTGCCATCTGGTCCAATTTTCTTTCAGCCTGCAGAACATCCTTTGCGATTTCTCATACCACAGGTCTGCTGGCAATGATTTATCTTAGTTTTTATTTAACAAAAAATGCCTATTTTGTCTTCATTCTTGAGTAATATTTTTGCTGGATGTAGAATTCTGATTTTTTTTTTTTTTTTTTTTAGTGTTCCACCTTGACCTGCTCTCCATTGTTTTGATGAGAAGTCACTGAGGAATAGAATTATAGTTCTATGTACAATGTGCTATTTCTCTGGATGCTCTCTGGATTTTCTTTTCTAAGCAGTTTGACTATAATATGCTTAGTCTGGTTTTCTTTGCATTTAACATGGTTGGTTTCACTGAGCTCCTTTAATCTGTTATTTTGTCTTTAATCAAAACCCAAAAATTTTTGGTCAATAGTCCTTTGATTTTGGGGAGGCTCCATTTTCTCTTTTTTCTGCTCTGATATTTCCCTACATTTAATCTTTCGATATTGTCCCTAAGATCTCTATCACTTTATTAAATATTTTTCTATCTTTGTTTCTTCAATCTTCTTTTCATGTGTATAATTTCTATCAACCCAATGGCAAGTTCAGTAATTTTTTTTTATTTTGTTTTGTCTTGCCATTTCCATTCTGCTGTTAAGATCATATATATATATATATATATATATATATATATATATT